>NC_041411.2:38565133-39165133 GCF_900747795.2 Erpetoichthys calabaricus | reverse complement strand
TGGGCCTCCTAAAATCCACCACCAGCTCTTTGGTTTTGCTGGTGTTCAGGTGTAGGTGATTTGAGTCGCACCATTTAACAAAGTCATTGATTAGGCCCCTATACTCCTCCTCCAGCCCATTCCTGATGCAGCCCACGATAGCAGTGTCATCAGCGAACTTTTGCACATGGCAGGACTCCGAGTTGTATTGGAAGTCCGATGTATATAGGCTGAACAGGACCGGAGAAAGTACAGTCCCCTGTGGCGCTCCTGTGTTGCTGACCACAATGTCAGACGTGCAGTTCCCAAGACGCACATACTGAGGTCTGTCTTTAAGATAGTCCACGATCCATGCCACTAGGTATGAATCTAATCCCATCTCTGTCAGCTTATCCCTAAGGAGCAGAGGTTGGATTGTGTTGAAGGCGCTAGAGAAGTCTAGAAACATAATTCTTACAGCACCACTGCCTCTGTCCAAGTGAGAGAGGGATCGGTGTAGCATATAGATGATGGCATCCTCTGCTCCCACCTTCTCCTGATATGCAAACTGCAGAGGATCAAGTACGTGTTGAACCTGTGGCCTAAGGTGGTGAAGCAGCAGCCTCTCCATGGTCTTCATCACATGTGATGTCAGAGCAACAGGCCGAAAGTCATTCAGCTCACTCGGACATGATATCTTTGGGACTGGGGTGATACGAGATGTTTTCCAAAGCCTCGGGACTCTCCCCTGTTCCAGGCTCAGGTTGAAGATGCGCTGTAGAGGGCCTCCCAGCTCCGATGCACAGACCTTCAGCAGTCGTGGCGATACTCCATCTGGACCCGCTGCTTTGCTGGCACGAAGTCTCCTCAGCTCTCTGCTCACTTGCGCTGTTGTAATTATGGGTGGGGATGTCTTTCCAATGCTGGTATCAGCAGAAGGATGTGTGGAGGGTGCAATACTCCGAGGTGAGAGTGAGAGTGGGTTAGGGTGGTCAAACCTGTTAAAGAAGTTGTTCATTTGGTTTGCTCTCTTCACGTCTCTCTCGATGGTGGTACCTCGCTTCGAGCTGCAGCCAGTGATGATCTTCATCCCATCCCACACTTCCTTCATGCTGTTATTCTGCAACTTCTGCTCCAGCTTTCTCCTATACTGCTCCTTCGCCGCCCTGAGCTGGACTCTGAGTTCCTTCTGCACGCGCTTGAGCTCATGCTGATCACCATCTTTAAAAGCCCTTTTCTTCTGGTTCAAAAGGCCCTTGATGTCACTTGTGATCCATGGCTTGTTGTTAGCATAGCAGCGTACAGTTCTTACTGGAACTACAATGTCCATACAGAAGTTGATGTAGTCAGTAGTACAGTCAACAACTTCCTCAATGTTCTCATTATGAGATCCCTGCAGGATATCCCAGTCTGTAGTTCCAAAAAGTTCTCTCAGAGTATTCTCAGCCTCCGGGGTCCACTTCCTGAATGAGCGTGTGGTTACAGGTAGGACTCTCACTTTTGGTTTATAGTGAGGCTGAAGCAGAACCAGGTTATGATCTGCTTTCCCAAGCGCAGGCAGCAGGGTGGCGCTGTATGCGTCTTTAACGTTTGCATAAAGTAAATCAATAGTCTTATTTCCCCGGGTGTTACAGTCCACATACTGGGAGAATGCAGGTAATGTTTTGTCCAGCGTCACATGGTTAAAGTCTCCGGCGATTAGCACAAGCGCCTCAGGGTGCTGCGTTTGTAACTTAGCAACAGCGGAATGGATGATGTCACTCGCTGACTCCTCGTTCGCCCGAGGAGGTATGTACACGATGACAACAATGACATGTCCAAACTCTCTGGGCAAGTAGTAGGGACGTAAACTTACGGCCAACAGTTCGATATCCCTGCAGCAAGTGGAGATTTTGACATTAACATGTCCAGAGTTACACCACCGTGTATTAACATAGAGAGCAAGTCCTCCTCCTTTGTGCTTCCCACAGGTACTTGCATCTCTGTCCGCTCTAACTGTGCTAAACCTGGGTAGCTCCACGTTGGCATTTGGGATGGTGTTATTTAGCCAGGTTTCGCAAAAACACAACAAACTGCATTCTCTGTAGGTCCTGACATTTTTCACCAGCGCAGTCAGTTCGTCAATCTTATTTGAGATTGAGTTTACATTCCCCAGAATCACATAAGGCACCGAAGGCTTGAAACGCCACTTTCTCGCAAGCCGCTTCATTTTTAGCTTAGTGCCGGCTCTGCTGCCACGATACCGCCTTCTTACCTCGTCAGGTAAATATGCAACCACACCGGCACTGGCATTTGTTCTCAGCGCTCGAAGTTGAGTACTTGAATAGGCGAGTCTCGGCGTGTAAAAATCCATGCCCACGTTGTAAAAGTAAGTGTGTCCAGGGAACGAATCCACATAAAATAAAGTAATAGGAGTGATCAATAAATAAAAAAAGAAAAATAAAAGTAGAAAAATACACATACATATACAGTCATACACGGAGCTGCTGAAAAGGCTGCCACTCACGGCGGCGCCGTGCATATCATATTGTATTGCTGATAGATTTACTCCATCGATCAATCCATTCATTAATCCATCCATCTATCCATGCATTCTATTCACAGAAGGGAGTATGCTAATTCAATGTAGAAAACATTTTTAAAAAGTTGTTAAATTGAAGGTTTGGGCTGCTAAGCTATCACTGTTTTAAATAATGATAGTTGAAGCATCTGCTGTCGCACAGGGATAAATAAATCAGGAAAACCATCTTTTGGAATTTCAACATGGCTAAAAACAACCCACGATGAGACAAATGATTGTACTCTTTGAAGAAAGCTATAATGCAGAAAGACAATGAAACTGAAATCAATATAGATGAGAAGAAAATGCAGTACCTGTGGTCTTTAATGAAACCCCTACTTTGGCTGCTTCACAGGTTTGTAACCCCAGATGACAATGTTCTCCCATTATGCAGGAGGGATGTGCTGGGGCTGATTGGAGAGTATTGCTATCAGCGGACACAAACGTTTCTACCAGCCAAAGAGGGACCTCATCTAAGATCATAGGTACATTGTAATCCCTGCACCTGCACTTGTTTTTTGACCCCCCCCTCCACCTTACCACCCCTCTCCCTGATATACCATGTAGCCTATATTTTAATTTGGGCCAATGACAATGCACATGCAGCATTGTGATTGGTGAACAAACAGACATACAATGTAGATGTTTAGGGGGCTGTGCCCCCTGCTCGCTTCGCTCGCCAACCCCCAGGCGAGCACTACACGCTAGCCACTTTGTGGTTCTGCTGCTCACGTATGGGGAAGCAGATGTACAATTTTAACCGATTGATATTTTCATGGGAATTGTTACATATGCATAGAATAAAACTAATTATTTTACATTACAGCGAGTAATTAACCATAGTAAAAAATAGTAACGTACTAAATTGAATGAAAATTATACGTTTTCATTCTGTTTGGCTATGAAATTAACACGCAAATACTTTTTAAACTTATACGTTTACTGTAAAACTTCAGCGAAAACAATATTTGGAATTAACTTTTCATCAATATCGCTTTGAATTTTAATTCCCTGTTTGGACTTACATCGTGACAATGCAATGTATAACTGCCCGTGAGTGAATATCGTTTCTTTCTCTCTAATAAATAAACCGACTTTTTCGAATGATTGTCCCTGTGATTTGTTAATTGTCATAACAAAAGCTATTCTAACGGGAAACTGTAAACGTTTTAATACGAATGGCATATCAACATCTCCTTTGGTGTCTAATGTTATCCGCGGAAGATGTACTACATTACCTTTCTTGTCGCCTGTTAAAATTTTACATGTCAGAATTTTTCGACCGATTTTGAATACAACTAATCTTGTCCTATTGCATAGCCCATCACTCAAACATAAATTACGCAATAACATTATGATACATCCTTCTTTCAACAGTAATTCAGCCGGTGGAAAACCGGACGGTATTAACAGTTGTAGATATTCTACGGGATATTGTAAGTTGATGTTTTCATCTTCCACACAATCACCACCAACTGTTTCAGCATAGTCTATTGATACGCATTTAACCAATTTGCTGTGTAACCGATCAACAATTTTCACGCTAATCCATTTGACTTCATCGTTTCTCGGCGCTAGGATTGCCTGTGTACTCATTACTTCTGTTGATAACCCTTTGGGATGAAATTCTTCAATAAGATTTGGGCATCATAATAAGTCTTCTTTTATTGGGAACTAAAGTGAGGAAAACGCAAAAATGTATAAGAGCTGAGAGCGCAGGAACTGTGTCTGATAAAAGGATTCACACGAATGAGAGGTGAGAGGACTGTGAGCGTGGGCCGTTAACAGGTTGAGAGGAGGGCGGGACTTGAAGAAATCTCTTGGCAATAGTTTTGTCTCATCTCAAGATTTTCTTTTTTTGTCAGATAGAAGGAGGCAGTAGATGTGAAGGCACACAGGGCTGCCCAGTTTGGATTCTCTCCTGGTTTACGTCTGTTCTGTTTATTTCAAAACTTGCTTTATGGAGTCAATGTTTCAAAAAGACTTGACTCTGTCATGACAGTTGGGTATTCTCAGATATTTCTGCACATCTTCTGAAAATTATGCCTACTAAAGACATTATGGAGGATTAAATTGATTGAACGTGGCAAGGAAGAGCAGTGAGTAGTGCTGAATGCTCATGGTCCCCATGTCTCATGCTCACATGGATTGTTCATGTTCTCTCAGTGTCAGTGTGGGTTTTCCTCCAGGTACTCCAGTTTTCGTCTCATATCCCTAAAGACATGAAGGTTAAGTTGATTCCATATTGGCCTCTGTGTGAATGTAAGTGTGGCTGTGCGTGTGTGGGACATCCAGTAGAATAGCACACGGTCCATGGCTTGTTTTCTGCCTTGTGAAGGATGCAGTTGGGATAGCCCAAGACACCCATGACTCTGAATTAGATTTAAGCACATTTTAGAATATCATTTTATATTTGGTATTTGGGAGCCAGGTTAGCTGAAAACGTAGCATTGGACCCTGGTTCACTTTTCTGCTGTCTTTGTATGGCTGACACGTTTTCCACATGTTTATATACGTTTAATCCGTGTAGACTATAGATTTCTTTAACAATGCAAAGGGGTGTTGTTACATCAATTCTAGTGCCTGGGTGCACACCCAAACTGGCAGAAATGGCATCGACCCTCTAGCACTGGCTTTGGTTAACCCCTGCTGGTCACTGCTTGAAACACAATCTGTAAGCCCTCCTCTAATCCTACTGTTTCTCATTAAATTGGTTGCTCACTGCAATAAAGGAGGGAAGCATTCCCTTTGATAGGCTCTAAAAAATATTGACCGATTAATTCTGAATATCCTTTTATTATGACATTTTTTGATAATATAAATGTAAAATGTCCAAGAGGGGCTTGATAGCCATTTGACCAAGATTAACAAAATGTGGTATTCTTCAACTATAAGACCATTGGGGATCCAAAGGTTAATTTTCTCCAGGTTTTGGCTTCCTGGAGTTTTGTTTTCACTCCTCTGTTGATATCTGGTAACAGCTATTGTGAGAAAAACTAAACTAATGGCTCTCTCACATCATCAGTGTCAGGATAAATAAGTAAGAGCCATGTCAGCTTTTCAGTTACTCTGGACAGCTTATTTGTCTATGCATTATCTTATTGTTATTATTCCACTAGTATCTATTTTCATCTTTGTATATGTCCTATGATAGTTTTTGCATGAAGCACCATGAGCAGCATTAACTGTATGAAATATGCCGTATTATTATTATTATTATTATTTCAGTAGCATTTCACTGGATTTATTTGTAGAATTAAAACTGTGTTCTGAGATTTTTCAGATAAGAAAGAATGGGACGTTAAAGAAATAATAGTTATACTCACAAATTCTGGAGCCAGAGAGTGTCGACGTGTTGTATGTTGATTAGCACATGGGTCTCTAAATACGCGACAATATTAACACAAACCTGTAACTAGCCATTCATTTCATTTTATAATTATTTTAAGCTAATAGCTATTGCAGTTCTAATGTAAAACATTGATAGTTCATTCAAGGTGTTATATAAATAAATGTATTATTATTATTATTATTGTTATTATTATTATTATTATTATTACAATAGAATCTCACTAGTATCTGTTATGATTTTTATATTTGTTTAATTTACTTGGTATAATTTTTATGTACAGTACACTGAGTTGCATTCAATATATGAAATGAATAATAATGAAATAAATTATTATTGTTCTAATAGTAATTATTATGTCAGTGACATGTTATTAATATCTGTTGTCATCTTTATATTTATTTTAAGCTAAACCAATATTGTATTTTATTTTAAGCACACTAAGATGCATTCAGTGTATGAAATGTGCTTTATAAATAAATTCATCTTCATTACTATTATTATTATTATTATTATTACAATAGATAATCACTAGTATCTGTTATGATTGTTATATTTGTTTTAATCTACTTGGTTCTGTAATTTTTATGTACAGTACACTGAGTAGCATTCAATGTATGAAATGAATAATAATTAAATAAATTCATTATTATTGCTCTAATAGTAATTATTATGTCTTAATAGTAATTATTATTTTTATTATTATTTCAGTAACATGTTATTAGTATCTGTTGTCATCTTTATATTAAGCTAAACCAATATTATATTTATGTTAAGCACACTAAGGTATGAAATGAATAATAATGAAATAAATTCATTATTATTGTTCTAATAGTAATTATTATGTCAGTATCGTGTTATTAGTATCTGTTGTCATCTTTATATTTATTTTAAGCTAAACCAATATTGTATTTTATGTTAAGCACACTAAGGTGTATTCAATGTATGAAATGTGCTTTATAAATAAATTCATCTTCATTAATTATTATTATTATTATTATTTCAGTAACATGTTATTAGTATCTGTTGTCATCTTTATATTTTAAGCTAAACCAATATTATATTTATGTTAAGCACACTAAGGTATGAAATGAATAATAATGAAATAAATTCATTATTATTGTTCTAATAGTAATTATTATGTCAGTATCGTGTTATTAGTATCTGTTGTCATCTTTATATTTATTTTAAGCTAAACCAATATTGTATTTTATGTTAAGCACACTAAGGTGTATTCAATGTATGAAATGTGCTTTATAAATAAATTCATCTTCATTAATTATTATTATTATTATTATTATTATTTCAGTAACATGTTATTAGTATCTGTTGTCATCTTTATATTTTAAGCTAAACCAATATTATATTTATGTTAAGCACACTAAGGTATGAAATGAATAATAATGAAATAAATTCATTATTATTGTTCTAATAGTAATTATTATGTCAGTATCGTGTTATTAGTATCTGTTGTCATCTTTATATTTATTTTAAGCTAAACCAATATTGTATTTTATGTTAAGCACACTAAGGTGTATTCAATGTATGAAATGTGCTTTATAAATAAATTCATCTTCATTAATTATTATTATTATTGTTATTATTATTATTATTATTTCAGTAACATGTTATTAGTATCTGTTGTCATCTTTATATTTTAAGCTAAACCAATATTGTATTTATGTTAAGCACACTAAGGTATGAAATGAATAATAATGAAATAAATTCATTATTATTGTTCTAATAGTAATTATTATGTCAGTATCGTGTTATTAGTATCTGTTGTCATCTTTATATTTATTTTAAGCTAAACCAATATTGTATTTTATGTTAAGCACACTAAGGTGTATTCAATGTATGAAATGTGCTTTATAAATAAATTCATCTTCATTAATTATTATTATTATTGTTATTATTATTATTATTTCAGTAACATGTTATTAGTATCTGTTGTCATCTTTATATTTTAAGCTAAACCAATATTGTATTTATGTTAAGCACACTAAGGTATGAAATGAATAATAATGAAATAAATTCATTATTATTGTTCTAATAGTAATTATTATGTCAGTAACATGTTATTAGTATCTGTTGCCATCTTTATATTTATTTTAAGGTAACCAGTGTTGTGTTTCAATGTTAAGCACACTGAGGTTCATTCAATGTATGAAATGTACTATATAAATAAATTAATCTTCATTATTATTATTATTATTATTATTATTATTATTATTTCAGAGGCATCTTACTAATATCTGTTGTCGTCTTTATGTACTGTATATCTAAGCTAATTGGTGTTGTCATTTTTGTTTAAAGCACACTGAGCAGAAGTTAAGGAATGAAATGTGCTACAAATAAATTCCTCATTATTATCAACAACAGCTATTATTATTATTATTATTATTAGTGGTGGTAGTAGTATTATTATTTCTTCCATTCCCCATTATTTTCCCTGCCCATTTAACTTAGACCTGCCTGTAAATCTAACCGCGTCAGGAAGCCGTGCACGACTTCGGTGAGCTTGGGGATGTGTTTGCATGTCAGTGGATCCTCTTGAGCAGCCTCATAAAGGCGGTGGGAGTCTGCTCGGGAATGTAGATAAGACAGGTGTCATCGGCACGTCACAAAACATGTGTGACAGGCCGGGGGTCCCTTGGAATGCAAAGCAGCGACACATTTACTGGCCACTGTGCTGAACAGCTGTGAAGAAGCCGGCTTAGAGTTGTGATTTATTTACAATATTCATAATTATTGTTTTTGTATTCAAGACACAGAAACTAAGAGAAATGCATTGATTCGACAAGAGTTTCTAATAAGATGCCTGATAACGTTCTACAGTAGCTGCAGATTGCTGTGCGGACTCGACGGCTCCAGGTTGCTATGCAACACTTGGCTCCAAATGAAAGGAAGCGGGCTCGGGCTGTTTAATTAGAAAGTGAGGAGCGCGCGCCGCTCCTCTCCTCTTCTCTCCTCTCTGCTCCGCTCCTCTTGTCTTCGGCTTTGACCGCGTCTCATTCAGCGCGCGTGTTAAACCAGTGTAAAATCGGACGACATTGGCTCGTCTACAAAATGGGACTTTTTTTTTTTTTTAACTTCCAAGACTTTAGATTGGATTTTTTTTTTATTATTATTTTAAGGTGAAGGAATGTTTGTGTGAAGATTACAACACGGCGACAGCTAACAATAGAAAGTCTGGCAAGAATTAATTACATTTAGTTTAAAAAAATGCGTCAGAAAAACTGGAAGAGAGAACAGCGGGCTAATTTCAATGCCGGTGAGCCTTAAATGAAAACGCAAGCAGACGTGCAAATAAAAAAGTTGTTTTAATTCTTCGTTGCCTGCAGCCGCGCTCGGAATGCGGCGCAGGGGTCTTCGAACTTATTTGCATATTTCTATAATTTCTTAAAAGCCTGACTTCAGAAAGACCAAAGCCTTTTCAAGTGGGTTCCGTTAACTTGACACAAGTTTCTCAGTCACTGCGGTTTCCTGATAAAGTGTGGAGATCTTTTTTATCGTATTGTATTTTATTTCCTGCAAGTGGATTTTGGAGTTCTGATTAATAGTAGATGCCCTCCGGCTAATGACGTGCGCTTGCCCACCGTGTTGATTTTGTTGCTGACAAATAATGAGGGTCTCCGCTTCAAGCAGTCATTTTTTATATAGCGTCATTCACTCACAATGCCAAAAGGATGCTGTACAAAGCTCTTTAAAGACTCATTAAGAGCGGCAGGCATTTGCCATTGTAGCTTGGCACCTCCGCATATCCAGCAACCTTCACAAGACAAGGGGCTTGGTGGAGAGCAAATGCTGGCTCAGGATAAGAGGATGTGCACACATGACTACATAGAAATGTCGCATACCACAATCAGTGCCGCTATATAGGTTATTTTGCACCCTAGGCCAAGCTTTTTAGTGCGCCAACCGACTGTTGTGTAGCTAATCCGTACGGCTGGGTTCCCCCCACCACCTTATGATATGTGCCCCCAGGCAAATGCCTAATTCACCTTAATGGTGGTGCTGTCCCTGACAACAACAAACACTGATATTAATTGATAGTAGCACATACCTTTACATGCATACTCACACATCACATTTACACCTGTAAAGGAGACAGACATGCAGACATACAGTATGTATGCATGAAAAACAATTATAAAAACTTGTAACCATAAACATACAAATACACCCAACACATACACACGCGCCTCCACACACAGAAATGTGACATAACTATATACATACAGTACATAAACAGGCACTTATGAGCAAATATTGCCCCAGAAATAATCTTACATGGGCAAATGAAATAAATGTGATAACAGACAGAACAGCACTTAAATCCACAGAGGTATACTCATACGTGTATGCACAAACGTGACATGCAACTGCAAACATAAATACACATATTATTATCGGAGTGGTGGCTCTGAGGCTAGGGAGCTGCACTGGCAATCGGAAGGTTGCCGGTTCGAATCCCGTAAATGCCAATATGGACTCTGCTCTGTTGGGCCCTTAAGCAAGGCCCTTAACCTGCAATTGCTAAGCGCTTTGAGTAGTGAGAAAAGCGCTATATAAATGTAAAAAATTATTATTATTATTACATTCTGTAACACCCCAGAATATCAGGTGGGCATCTCAGCGACATGTCTATCAAATTATAAGAGACCAGTAATGGCGGACTGAATGATAACGTGCAATAAAAACTCCTGACTTATAGTTTTCCTACTTTTTCTCTGTATGTTTAGCATTCGTTTGCCCAGAAGTTGATGCGCTTGCTGCTTTGTGAGCAGCTCTTGCTTTCTCCACACTAGTGGCCCGCTTCTTCTCTTCTTCCATCAGCATCTTTTCGCGTTAAAACTGATTAAGTCAGTGTTTGTGTTGCAATTACTTAGTACGTTTTTCTTAATTTCTCACTTAAGATGGCACTTAAATCTTCAATCTGCCTCAAGAACGATTTAAGATATGAAGAGGTAGGGGAAGTGATGGCGAAGGTGGTAGGGATGAGAACGACGCCCATACGCATAACGCCGCACGGCCACCCTGCTGCACGCTGCCGAGAGTTGATTCTACAATAAAATAATATAAAAATAAAAAGAGCAATAAAAATCTTCGCCCCGAAAGTGGACAGCAAAGGTCACGTAGTGTATGTGTACCAAATTTCAGGTCAATAGATCAAACGGTTTGCGAGCTACAGGTGATTTAAAATCCTGGACAGACAAACAGACACCCACGGTAGCATATTATAAAAGAAGATAAAGCACCAAAATATGCTGATTAGAATCACATAACCTAACATAAATTATTTTAGAGGCCAGAAAAGCCTTGTATCTGGTCCTTCTGGTAAATTTAATATTAATCAACAGGACTCTTGACAGTCTGAAAATCTTACTTACTGACCATTTCTTGTAGAAAGGGTCCAGCCATCTACATAGGTGAAAAGGGAGACAACTAGCTGATCATTTTAGAGATCACTTTTGAGCTGTCAAGGTGTTACAAAGCCTGTTGCAGATCACTTCACATCCCTTGATCACAGCCATACTAATCCCTCTGTGTTCCTTCACAGAGCATCAAAGACACTTTGCAAAGAAAATTGGAAGAAGCTAAGCTCATTCTTAGCTTGGGATCACATATTTTTTCAGGTCTTAATGACTAGCTTTTAATCCTTCCCTTCATCTTCTCTAATGGTGGCTTTTTCTCACCTATTCTCCATTCATCTGCCCTGGCTTTCTTCCCGTCTTCCTCTCCTATATATTTTACCTTCTTTTTCCTATTTAGTTGCACAGCCGATGAAGGCTGTTCAGTCAAAACGTTGTGTCTTTAACGTTTCCTTTTCAGAATAGAAATAACCTTTAACCCTTTTTAGGTGCATTTGTTGATTATGCGTGAAACATCTATTGTGAATCATCTATTGTGGCCCTCTGTCTGCCTGCATGAAACAACCCCCCCAAAGTTGACCAGTTTTGTTGAGATGTGGCACACTTTTTCTTTAAACAAATTTTTCAAGAACATTCAGTTTTTGTTGTGATATCTTGAACAGATCACACTGCACAAACTTTTTAAATTTCCCTTAAAATGGAGAAATGTTCCATGTGACTTCAACTAGGAATTAGTTTACTGTTTCAAGTTTATCTTGAGAGGGGTTGCTTGAACTTGCATATTTTGTAGATTTTCCTCTTTGACCTTTCTGACAGCTGCTCGGATGCCCAATTCAAGTGAGTCAAACGGCGAGCAGAGCGAGCGTGCGGAAACAGCTCACATCGCAACACCTTCTCCTGCTACTTTGGGTTTGTTAACTAATAGGAGAAAGGAGAGGTGAGGAGTCGTTGATACAGCACATTGCCGTACCCACCACATGACAAATCAACTCAGGATCCCAGATTAGGACCCGAGTGCAGCCATGCAACGGGTGAAACCTCAGCACCACACTAGTTCAGAGGGAATGGAACAGTGTGGTTAACAAATAGAGTACAAAAAAATAGTCACTTCTTTGGAACTAAATGGAAGGGGAAGGAATTTGTGTAGGTTTATAAGGCTGACTTGATTGAACAACGTTTTCTATTGATTATTATTGTAAAGAGCCAACATTATCCAGCTAAATGGTGTTTGAACTAATTAGCAATATGGGAAAGGATGGGTTTAAAAATGGACAGTGGGGTCCGGAGGTGGGAGACTTCAGTGGCTTAAGCCCCTGATCTCTGGTGCCCTACCCTGCTCTTTCAGTCCTTGATATACACATACAATAGCAGCAGGCCCATTGGGTACCATTTATATTCCTGTTACACAATAAATCAATTCCTTTCCAAGTTCTTACTTATTTATATAATTTTAACACATTATTGTGTTTTATCTAATATTAATAGCTAAATGGGGAACTTATTTCAGATCCTTTTCTTCTTTCGTACAGTATGGTAAAATTGGTGCTGATTTTGTTCTAGCATTGGTCATTTTCTTTTAATATATATATTTTTCAATTGCTAATGATGGATACTATACTTTCACAAATGTTATGTTTAGGAAAACTGAACAGCTGCTAGTCACAGACCCTCCACCCCTAACACACATCAATCAATGCCTTTTTCACTTTACTTGAATTGGAATCTGCTGTGAATGAAAGCTATTGAGCCACCACAAGCCTCTTTGTGTTCCATTTTTAACTCTATTGTCAAGTGATGTTTTAAATGTTGTTTACTAACACAGAGAATTGCATTCTATTATTGCTATTAATCTTCTTATATAATATATGCTACCGTGGCTGTCCATTTGACTATCCAGGATTTTAAATCACCTGTGGCTCACAAACCGTTTGACCTATTGACCTGAAAATAGGTACACATGCACTATGTGACCTCTACTGTCCGCTTTCGGGGTGATGATTTCTATTCCTGTTTTTATTCTTATTTTATTCTATTGTAGAGTCAACTCTCGGCAGCGTGCAGTAGGGCGGCCATGCAGCGCATGCGTATGGGCGCCGTTCTCATCCGTACCACCTTCGCCGTCACTTCCTCGTGAAAAATTAAAGAAAATGTACTAAGTAATTGCCACACAAAAACTGACTTAGATAGATAGATAGATAGATAGATAGATAGATAGATAGATAGATAGATAGATAGATAGATAGATAGATAGATAGATAGATAGATAGATAGATACTTTATTAATCCCAAGGGGAAATTCACATACTCCAGCAGCAGCATACTGATAAAGAACAATATTAAATTAAAGAGTGATAACAATGCAGGTATACAGACAGACAATAACTTTGAGTAATGTTAACGTTTACCCCCCCGGGTGGAATTGAAGAGTCACATAGTGTGGTGAGGAACGATCTCCTCAGTCTGTCAGTGGAGCAGGACAGTGACAGCAGTCTGTCGCTGAAGCTGCTCCTCTGTCTGGAGATGACACTGTTTAGTGGATGCAGTGGATTCTCCATAATTGATAGGAGCCTGCTGAGCACCCGTCGCTCTGCCACGGATGTCAAACTGTCCAGCTCCATGCCTACAACTTAATCAGTTTTAACGCGAAAAGATGCACAAGAGAACAAGCGGGCCGCTAGGGTGGAGATAAGAAGAGCTGCTCAGGAAGCAGCAAACACATCAACCTCTGAAAGTATGAATGCTAAACATACAGAGAAAGAGGATGAAAACTATAAGTCAAGTGTATTCACTGCACGTTATCGTGCAGTACGCCATTACTGGTTTTGAATATGACTCATTATTACTAAACTATTTAATAGACAAAATGCAATAACTGACTCCTGGATGAAGTAAATAAAAAATGTGAAATGCCCCAAATTTCTTATCATTTAACTTAGTTGCAAACGCACCTGAATGTTATTCTATGCACACATTGTCTAACTCATTTTCCTTTGCAGATACATGCTGATGCAACCCTGCACTAATTCCATAAATTGCTTAAGAGATTACGTGAACACAACTCTGAATTCTAAAAAACTGTATTGTGAAAGTAAAGATATTAAATAAAGTGTGTCACCTTGCCAGACCATCCCACTGCTCTGCAACACACTGCCATCTCCCAATTACACGGATAGACGTCCTTCTGCTGGTGGAAGATCTGATTGGCTCTGTTTCTCTAAACACATTATTTTCCCTTTTTGATGAGACCTGTAATTATGTTAATAAACAACAGAACCAAAGTGAACGAGACTGCCTGTTTTAACCCTGATGTCCACTCAATGGAACCTCTTCTGATATTGTAATTGGATGTGTTAAGGCTTTTTGCTGCCATCATCAGTTCAGCCAAGTCTGCTATGGCTTACTTAGTGCACTGTTCTATGTTTTAAGGTTTTCTCAGGCTGACTGTTATCACAAGGGCAGCTGGAGCCTATCCCAACAATCAAATCGCACAAGGCAGGAACATCTAGACAGGGAGATCCCACACATCACAGGGCTGATTTAGCAATGCCAGTTTACCTACCCTGAGTGTCTTTGGACAGTGGGAGAAATCCCAAAAGAAACCCATGTAGACTTCACACAGGGGACAACCAGAGCATGTACCCCAGTCTCTTTATGTTACCACTGCACCCAACTCCAACTCTTAATTCTGAGAAGAACTCACCTAAACAATCAAAGATCCACATCCTCAAACTAACCTCCCCCTTTCTATAGAGGCACAACAATAATTGATGCAATGGATGTCCTGCAGGCAGAGGCTTTAAGACCTATAATAGCATTTTATTAAGATATGACCAGCGCTGACAATCTGCACAAACATTAAGGAACAATAATGCTGAGGCAAGGACAAAGAGCAAGAGAAGTAAAGATAAGAGCGTGCAGCCGAGTAATCCTCATGGCCATTCTGCAGGATTAAGCTCCACTCCGACTGAGCGAGAGGGTTAAAGCTCCTTGCCTTTCGCAGGTCTCTCTTATTCCCCTTTAAACAGATTAAGGAATGTTGAATTTCTTTATCCTTAAGTGTAATGTCATAAGGAGGCCCATTGTTGGTGTTTATATAGGCACGCTGGGTCCAGGGCTGATGGATGGATTTTTGTCGTCTAATCTGATAGAAAATTTGATAAAATCTCTAAGAATAAGAGTCTTCATTTCCCGGAGGAAAGGTAACAATTTTCTTCAGTCTGAGATCTGATTTCTGCACTGTGAGCATCTGGAGCCTCTCATCTGCATCACACAGAAGCAGAATGGAAACACTGGATATGTTCGCGCATTACAGATATGGCTTTCCATCCATTTTATCAATTGACTCTCATAGTCAGTCTAGTCAGGGAATACCACTGAGAGGCCTCCATCTCTTGATGTGACAGCCTGTTGGAGGTGTACCAAGCCAAGATTTACATTATTTTACACTGCCGTGTATGAAATGGCAAGATATCCAGGGAAGCCTTGCATCCAGAGCTGCTAGATGACCCCATTATACAATTTGGAGAATACATGTACTGCATGTACCATATGTATATATACTGCCATATACGTAGGTATAATCACATTTAGACATATAGTCTACAGCAGGGGTTCTCAAAGTCAGTCCTGGGGACCCCCTGTGGCTGCAGGTGTTTGTTCCAACCAGCTTCAGTTTTTAATTGGACTCCTGGGTTAATTAAGTGAACTGTTATTTCCCTGATTCTGTGTTTTGGGAACAATATAGAAATTAGAAAACTAAGTTAGGTAAGTAGTTATAGGGGAATAATGTATTTTTTTTCTTTTTAACAAAATTTTCATCTTGACTTTCATTCTATTTTTGTGGGTGTTCTAATTGTTGAATTAATCCATTGTTTTCTAATTAGTGGGTCTGACGCTAAAGTAGTTGCAGCCTTTCATGATTCAGTGTTGTTTGCCAGGGTGTCTGCGCTGCTCATTTTTAATTGTCATTATTAAGATACAATGAAAGGGGAAACCTGCACAGAGAAAGGGCAAATATAATGAAAGCAACAAAAGTGAGATAAGCATTTAAATCTATAGCAAAAATGGAAATATTTCTAAATGTCTTATAGATGTAAAAGTCATGCCTATGTGCTTTCTTAATGTAGAATAAGAGAAGATTAAAAAATACCTGCTTATTAATTGAGATCAGTGTTATCAGTTACGAATCTGTTGAAGCAAAAACCTTAAGTCAAAGTGGGCTCCCAGGACCAACTTTGAGAACTCCTGGTCTACAGTACCAAATGACCTAGCCTCCTGGCACCTGTGGGAATTATGGGCAGTCCAGGACTCGGAGAAGACAGGGAGGAGGGTGTCACACCAAATGTAGTGGGGCCCAGTGTGGTTGTAATGGGGAGTGGGAACTGAGAGTGGTTGTGAGAAGGAAAACTGAAATATTGTAGGAAGGAGGACCTCACTAGGGGTAGTAAAGGTTGTGAAAATGAAAGGTGCCCCAGAAGTAATCCATTGAATAAATTTAAAATAGGTAAACAGTGTGGTGTGATGTGATGTTGTGAAGTAACTGGACTTTAAACAACATAGCTTTTGGTTTCAATTCTAGCATCTGCTTCACTGTGTGATTCAGATTAAGTCACTTCCCCTGCTTGTTATTTTGCAGATTAGGATACCACTTTATAATGTGTAATAACTTGGGGGTGGTAGGTAGTGGACAGCAGGCTTTGTTTATTCCATGGCCTAACGTTTCACCTACATCCTTGGTCATTTCCCAGTGCAGCTGCTCCTGCTGTGATGTTCCTCAGTTCCTTTCATGCAGCTTCACCTCACCTCCTCCCCTGCCTGCACATTCACAAATCTAGCTCAGCCTTACACCTCACATTTGTGGGGTGTATACCATCTGCTTCACTTTACCCAAAAACATCAGCTGATTTAGGATTCTTAAGGACACTTACCAGTGGCCACAAAGTCAGTACAGTGGATTTATTAGCAGTGGAGAAGCAAATCCTAAATGCTTGCATGTAAGTGCAGTCTATCTGCAGGCCCACCTCACGAGCTCTGTGGTGGCTCATTTCATGGTCAGGTTCTAATTGCATTGATTCTGCTCTGTGACATTTCTTTTTTTGTGATAACAGGTTGGGATGCTTAAAGGCACTACTGATAAGAAAGAAAAGGAATTAAAATACCTTTTTAGTGATTTTATCTGGTGTCCTGGACATTTGTCTATCGGGTTAGTGGAGCGACAGCGCCCTATAGTGTCACGATATATATCCATCCATTCATCCATCCTCTTCCGCTTATCCGAGGTCGGGTCACGGGGGCAGCAGCTTGAGCAGAGATGCCCAGACTTCCCTCTCCCCAGCCACTTCTTCTAGCTCTTCCGGGAGAATCCCAAGGCGTTCCCAGGCCAGCTGGGAGACATAGTCCCTCCAGCGTGTCCTGGGTCTTCCCCGAGGTCTCCTCCCGGTTGGACGTGCCTGGAACACCTCACCAGGGAGGCGTCCAGGAGGCATCCTGATCAGATGCCCGAGCCACCTCATCTGACTCCTCTCGATGCGGAGGAGCAGCGGCTCTACTCTGAGCCCCTCCCGGATGACTGAGCTTCTCACCCTATCTTTAAGGGAAAGCCCAGACACCCTGCGGAGGAAACTCATTTCAGCCACTTGTATTCGCAATCTCGTTCTTTCGGTCACTACCCATAGCTCATGACCATAGGTGAGGGTAGGAACATAGATCGACTGGTAAATTGAGAGCTTTGCCTTACGGCTCAGCTCCTTTTTCACCACGACAGACCGATGCAGAGCCCACATCACTGTGGATGCCGCACAGATCCGCCTATCGATCTCACGCTCCATTCTTCCCTCACTCGTGAACAAGACCCCGAGATACTTGAACTCCTCCACTTGAGGCAGGATCTCGCTCCCAACCCTGAGAGGGCACTCCACCCTTTAATGGCTGAGGACCATGGTCTCGGATTTGGAGGTGCTGATTCCCATCCCAGCCGCTTCACACTCAGCTGTGAACCGATCCAGAGAGAGCTGAAGATCACGGCCTGATGAAGCAAACAGGACAACATCATCTGCAAAAAGCAGTGACCCAATCCTGAGTACACCAAACCGGACCCCCTCAACACCCTGACTGCACCTAGAAATTCTGTCCATAAAAGTTATGAACAGAATCGGTGACAAAGGGCAGCCCTGGCGGAGTCCAACTCTCACTGAAAACGGGTTCGACTTACTGCCGGCAATGCGGACCAAGCTCTGACACCAGTTGTGCAGGGACCGAACAGCCCTTACCAGGTACCCCATACTCCTGGAGCACCCCCCACAGGATTCCCCGAGGGACACGGTCGAACGCCTTTTCCAAGTCCACAAAACACATGTAGACTGGTTGGGCGAACTCCCATGCGCCCTCCAGGACTCTGCTAAGGGTGTAGAGCTGGTCCAGTGCTCCGTGACCAGGACGAAAACCACACTGTTCCTCTTGAATCCGAGGCTCGACTATCCGACGGACCCTCCTCTCCAGAACCCTCGAATAGACTTTTCCAGGGAGGCTGAGGAGTGTGACCCTCTGTAGTTGGAACACACCCTCCGGTCCCCCTTCTTAAAGAGGGGGACCACCACCCCGGTCTGCCAATCCAGAGGCACTGTCCCTGATGTCCATGTGATGTTGCAGAGACATGTCAACCAAGACAGCCCTACAACATCCAGAGCCTTGAGGAACTCCGGGCGTATCTCATCCACCCCTGGGGCCCTGCTACCAAGGAGTTTTTTATATATTTGTGTTAATTCGATTTTGAATGCCTAATTATAAAAATGCACACAGTGGATTATTAAAAACAGAAACATGAAAGAGAAGTGCAAAAACCATCGGTCTAACATGCGTATAATACTCTTAGAGAAATACTGGGGTTTTCCATTGTCGTGTTGTCTTCCAGAATGAGTTTTGATGATTCATTTTGAATAATTTGATGCAATTAAGCAATTTATATTTTCCAATATGCAGTACAGTAATAGTGTGAAAGAGACATTGGCACGACGGGGGCGGTGGGTGGTTATTAGTTCAGTGATTCTGGCACTAGAAAATAAATCCTGTAACAACCAAAAAAAAAAGAATTTGAAAGCTCTCCGCAGTGGTGTGGAACATGCAGTGGGTCTCTTGTGCCGCCTTGTTAGAAATGACATCAATTCTCAATGTCCCTAGAAGGTATTTTTACAATAGAAGGGTCTCACCGTTTACACCTCTAAACATATTTCTTACATTCTTATAACAAATAGCAGCCATAAACACAACAACGTTCGAGCACTGTGATATTCTCATATATGAACTGCTAAAAAGTGGCTATTAATCAGCCGCATATCGAGTATAAGTGGCAACAAGAGGCAGTCATGGAGAGAGTGAGCTCCACACAATTCTCTTTATTCTTTTTCTTTCCTTATTTTATAACATACACACTTACCAATTTCTCAGTTACATAGCGAAAAGACAAAGCAGCATGAAGATACGCTTAGAAACTGTGTTGCAAAGATAAATTAATTTTAACCTGACATGTCTCCTGCCACCATATTGCCAAGTGTGATTGCACCAGTTGGAGTCAATTCTATAATGGAAAACAAGTGGTTGGAGGTCCAAGGTTCAGCCAGAACTTGCAGAGGACTTATACACCAAATAGAGAGGACAGAAGAAAGACTAAGGGGGTCTGCACCGAAAGCATCAGAAATACCATACTTGACTTTATAATTAGGTTTGTACTTTAAGATGTAAACTTGTAAAGTTGTTTCACACCTTATCGAGGTTCAGATCAACTGTCTCACTGTCACTGGGGAGTTTGCACATTCTGCTCGTACCCATGGGGTTTGCTGTCCAGCTTTTCAATGAGTAGATTAGGTTAGTTGTTGACCTTAAGTAGTGTCAGTGTGATAGACTGGTGACCCATCCAGTGCTGGCTTCAGTCTTGAACTCAACATTATTATAATAAGCTCAGTACCTTGATGAGAAGGTTTAGTAAAAAATCTATGCACAGTATACATCCTGACCATCTGTGTGGAGTTTCCTTGTTCTTGTGCCATTAAGAGTTTTTCTCCAGGTTTCCAATGTTTCATTCCAAGGATGTGCACCTCGATTTGGTAGTTAAGTCTAAACTGACCCAGTAAGAGTGAGTGTGAATGTTTTAAATGAGTGTGCCCTTCAATTAGATGATGGCACATCTCAGGCATCAAATGCTGCCAGCTTATGTTCTGGTGCCCTACGGCTTTGTAATTGGAGTTAAGAGTTTTGGAAAAGATTGACTAAGCTGTGAGGGCTACACACTGATGGAGCAGTTAGTGCTGCTAACTCCCAGGTCCAGGAGGCTGCGATCAAATGCTGTTCAAGTCGCTTTCTGTCTGTGTGGGTTATTTACTTCAGGTTCTCTGGACGTGCAAGTTTGGTTAATCAGTGAGTTTAAGTTGCCAGAGTGTAAGTGTAGTTGTGATTATGTGATGTTTGCAACATTCTGCAGAAAAAAACAGTTCACACAAAATGAAGAAACAAATTAATAATACACACACCTACACGCACACGCACACACACACAGTCGTCTTGCTTATGATTTGTGAGGCTGTTTCAGTTCAGACAGTTCATAGCCAATAGATTTTCTGGAGCAGTGATTGGTCATGAGGCTCTGACTTTGCATTTAAATCTCAGTTGCTCTGTTTTGTCAGATGATGATGAAGTCAGAGGGTAGCACAATGATCTGAGACAGGAGAGGCACCAGCATTCCATTGTCTGATTTATTTTGTGTGACCTGAAAGATGCATGAACCTGCATGTTTTCCTGACCATTAACAAAGGAGGGACAGCTATTATCAGGTAGGTAAGTTGATGTTTGTGCTAGATGAGTCTATCACATTTCCTACCAAAAATGCCAATGATCATAACAATAATAATAGCAGGTGTCTCAGTGTCACCATTTTTAGTGTGACCAACTCACAGATCCAAACTTTTACATTGGAAATCCCATACTGACTTTGTGGATCGCATCATGGATGAAGATTGGCAAACATAGATATCTTAAATTAAATATTATCAGTGTGTCTTGTGGTGACTAGGACCCCATTGAGGATTGTTCCTTGACTTGAGACTGATGCTGCTGCACATCAGGTCAAAAAAAACAGTCATAAAGTCCAAAGAACTCACTGTAGATGTTTGCAATAAAATTCTGGTGAAGCATAGATCAGGGCAAGGGTATAAAACCATTTTGAAAGCTCTAAGTGTTCCCAGGAACCCAGTGGCTTCAATAAAGGAAAATTCCTGTATGGCTATCACATTTCCTATCAAAAATGCCAATGATCATAACAATAATAATAGCAGGTGTCTCAGTGTCACCATTTTTAGTGTGACCAACTCACAGATCCAAGCTGTTACACTGGAAATCCCATACTGTCTTTGTGGATCGCATCATGGATGAAGATTGGCAAACACAGATATCTTAAATTAAATATTATCAGTGTGTCTTGTAGTGACTAGGACCCTATTGAGGATTGTTCCTTGACTTGAGATTGATGCTGCTGCACATCAGGTCACAAAAAACCAGTCATAAAGTCCAAAGAACTCACTGTAGATCTTTACAATAAAATTCTGGTGAAGCATAGATCAGGACAAGGGAAGCTGAAAGTGTTCCCAGGAACCCAGTGGCTTCAATAATTGTAAAATGGAAGAAGATTAGAACCACCAGAACTCCGTCAAGAATTGACATTCTGGCCAAATTTAGTAATCGGGCAAGGAGGGCCTTGGTCAGGGAGGTGACCAAGATCACATGGTCACTCTAACAGAGCTTTATAAGTCCTCTGAGAACCTATTGGAAGGATGACCATCAAAGCAGCACTTCATCTACCAGGCTTTTATGGTAGAGTGGCTAGATAAGAAGTAAAATGCATTTAAAGGACTATGATGATAAAGATTCTCTAGTCTGATGAGACAAAACAGTGAACTCATTGGGTAGAACTTCAAGTACTATATCTGGTGAAGACCATGTACTGTTCCTCACCTCCCTAATTCCATCTTTAGGGTGAAATATGGTGGTAGCAGCATCATGCTACAGGGGTTCTTCTCAGCAGCAGGGGACAGGGAAACAGATCAGAAATGAGACAATCAAGAATGAAGCCAAATACAGAGAGGTCCTTGGAGAAATTCTGTTCCAAATTGCACCAGACCTAAGACAGGGATGACAGCACTTTCAACACTTTCACAATGGATAAGAGCATCACACCATTTTTGGTTGAAACTGTACACCAAAACATACATACAAGGAGCAGAAGCTGCTGTTGAGTCAACCTTACTGAAAGGGAAAAAGTCAGCCGACACGGTTTAAGGAAATGAGGGAATGAATGAATACGCCATGTCTTTTCATCTCTCTCTTTTACATTTCTGGCACCCAGTAATTACCATCTGTATATGTAAACAACATGCAAATATGCTTATAAGAGGAGTCAACTGCTGTTTAAGGTAACATGGGTGAAATAGAAATAGATTTTGTATTGCTCCAGGAAAAAGCTCAGGAAGCCACAAATACAATTAGCAAATTAGCATTAAAAGCATGAAGAGCACTTCCTCAGATGATAAACGCCCAAACATTTTAACAAGGGCTTCAGAGGTATTAGTCATCTTTTGATTGATTTATTTCTGCTGTATTTACCAGGTATACCCTCTTTAATTTTTCTCATCATGAATATCCAGGTGGAAACCTACCAGATTCATCCTAGGAGAGGTGGAATGAGCCAATCTGTATCTGTCTCTGTAGATAAAGCTGAGGAAATGACTATGGACATACATAAGAAATTATTAAGCAGAATGAACAAAACTGCAAGGTCAGTGGGTTCTGTGCTAACACATGTGATGTTGACGTGAGGTCAAGTGCTGGGTGAACCCAAATAAGGTCAATGGATAAAGCTGATGTTACATTACACAACTTCTGGTTGGAGGGGATGTCAAATTTGATGATTGCAGTGACTGATCCCCAGATTAGGTGACTTAAAATGGCGATGTATGTCAAATGAGACGACTGCACAGCAACTTTCCAGCACAGTTTCACATTTTTAAAGTACTGCGGGCTCGTCCCTTTTACTGACATCAAATACCATGCTGCCTGATGGAGCTGGTGCCCGTGTAAATGATTTTCTGGTATAGCAGGTTTAGCTGCAATCTCTGCTGGTTTTTTTATATTTTGTTGTCTTATGTAAAAAACCTGACATCCGACCGATGAGTCTCTCTTGTGTCTATCAGGCCCAAAACACTGGCGTTCCTTATTCCTCGTTTCTGTGTTATATATGTTACGGCCAAAACCCGAAGTTCGGCTGTTTCGCATTTTTTTCCGTGAGGTATGGCCAAAGTCCGAATTACTAGAAATGACCAATATATATGCTACTTTGGCCGGCCATTTCGTGAAGTGGCGAGAACTCTCTTGCCAAAATCGAATGTGCTAATGTTAAGACTGTCCGCTGAAGGTGCGAAGATGCTTAGAAACTTTCAGATGCAGATTCAGAAGTGAGTTTTCCATTCTGCACGAGAAACTGCTCACACTGGAATCCGTAGGCACAGAAGAAAAAATCACTTCGAACCGTCGTGTCTTCCCACCAAGGCTACACTTGATGCAATTGCACTACTAAGTGCGCAACAAATCACTGCTCGTGCCTTTTTTCTTCCAACTTTGGCCAATTGCCCCACGCCATTTCGCAAACTGGCTGGCCAAATCCCAAAATCTAGGAAAAGATCGGACATTGGCCAGTCAATTTACAAATTCCCAATTTGGCCAGACACTTCCCGCTTTGGCCGATTTTGGGTTTTGGCCATAACATATACATTGTACTTCTGACTAAGCTCTCATTGGTTCTCATCTCTCATGCACACAAAGCCCACCCTATGACTTCAAACCTGTTTGATTTTGTTGGAGTGAGTCACAAATTGGTCAGACTGAGTCATGAGAATGTCACACTACATGAGTGCCGATCACTCTCTCTAAGTCTGCATCTGAAACTCACTGGAAAAGCCAGATAATGTGACTTGGCCTTAAGAATACCGCTGAAAGCATGAAGGAATTAGTAACACTTATGTCACAGTCCAGCAGAGTATTCTGCCAATAGACGAAATCTGGCTGGCATGCAGACAGGAGAGGCCAAACCAGGAGATGTAATTGTAAACCAAAGACTAGCAGGAGTCTGAGCCAGGAAGACCAACAATACACAAAAATGATCACAATACCAAGCAAAACAAACATCAAAGCATCTTCTAGCACAGCACACACAAACATTTTTGAATAATTATCAGCAAACTTGGACTAGAAGTTCCTCAGAATGTAATGTGACATGACTTCCAGGCCTCACCCCTTATAAATGTACAGACATGTCAGGCAAAAGACACTCAAAAAGGAAGTATCCAAAAAAACAAATGGCATTATGTGAAATTCAAAATGTTCAAAACAACGTCAGTGCTAAATCAGTTGTGATCAAAATAACCAGAACACTAAAGGCCATGTCACATTAGAGGACGTTTCCAGGGATCTTCAGCTGTAGCCTTCATTTACACAATCTTAGAGAGTCAGAGTTCAGTCACGTGATGTGATGTGACGTATACCCAGTGACTTAGTCCAACTAGCCTGCGACTCACTCCGACGTGGTTGTTTTGGAACTAACGAATAGAAGTGAAGCTTGTTTGGCTGATATCTTGTGTTTTCCATACCACGACAGGATGGAAAAAAGAAAAAAAGGGCAGAGATTGTGGCTGAACTCGCCATACCTGTTAACCCTTTGTATAGCACCAGTGCTATCAGGCAGCACTTTATTTGCAGTTACAAATGCGTCGAGCTCGACTGTGCTGGAAGGTCAGCAGTCAGTTGTTAAATGTGACATATCCAGCGATTTTCACTCGTGTATATTGACATATTCTGGCAACAAGATTAGCAACTGCGGCCAGCAAGTCCAACATACCCAACAATTAGAAGTTGTGTAATGTGACACTGGCTCATGTCGTTTTTTAGCAATCACTAAACAAAATACACACTAAGGTTTCGAGGTATACCCACAAGCGAGGAAGTGCACACCTTTCATGCAGGTCAGATTGTAGGCAAGTTTGACACCAACCGTTGCAAGAGTTACCTGCAGATCCCACCCTGAAATTTAGAGGCTCCTGGAGACTTCTTTTTTGTTTCAGACAGTCAGCTATTGGGATGAATTTGGTAGGCCCTCCACAAATTAGCAGTTGTTGGAAAATTACGCCACTTTTACAGTCGTGGTCAAAATTTTTGAGAATGACACAAGTATTGGTTTTCACAAAGTTTGCTGCTTCAGTGTTTTTAGATCTTTTGTCAGATGTTTCTCTGGTATACTGATGTATAATTACAAGCATTTCATAAGTTTCAAAGTCTTTTATTGACAATTACATTAAGTTTATGCAAAGAGCCAGTATTTGCAGTATTAGCCCTTCCTTCTTTTTCAAGACCTCTGCAATTCGCCCTGGCATGCTGTCTGTCCATCAACTTCTGGGCCAAATCCTGACTGATGGCAGCCCATTCTTGATCATCAATGCTTGAAGTTTGTCAGAATTTGTGTTTTTTTTATTTGTCCACCCACCTCTTGAGGATTGACCACAAGTTCTCAATGGGATTAAGGTCTGGGGAATTTTCTGGCCATGGACCCCCAAATTTCGATGTTTCGTTCCATTGCCACCTAGTTCTCACTTTTGCCTTATGGCCCGGTGCTCCATCATGCTGGATTGTTCATTGTTGGTCACCAAACTGTTCTTGGATGGTTGGGAGAAGCTGCTCTCAGAGGATGTTTTGGTACCATTCTTTATCCATGGCTGTGTTCTTAGGCAAAATTGTGAAGTGAGCAGCAACCCCACACATGAATGGTCTGAGGATGTTTTACTGTTGGCGTGACACAGGACTGATGGTAGCGCCGCTCACCTTTTCTTTTTCTGGATGACCCAAACAATCGGAAAGGGGATTCATCAGAGAAAATGACTTGACCCCAGCAGTCCTCAGCAGTCCAATCTCTGTACCTTTTGCAGAATATCAGTCTGTCCCTGATGTTTTTCTTGGCTTCATTGCTGCCCTTCTTGACACCAGGCCATCCTCCAAAAGTCCTCGCCTCCCTCACTGTACCTGCTGATGCACTCACACCTGCCTGCTGCCATTCCTGGTGGTGCCCCGATACCGCAGCTGAATCAACTTTAGGAGACAGTCCTGGTGCTTGCTGGACTTTCATGGCCACCCTAAAGCCTACAACAGTAGTAGAAATGGGTTTTTTGGGATTAAGTTCATTTTTATGGGAAAGAGGGACTTTGCAATTAATTGCAATTCATCTGATCACTCCTCAACACATTCTGGAGTAGATGCAAATTGCCATCATAAAAACTGAGGCAGCTAACTTTGTGAAAATTAATATTTGTGTCGTTCTCAAAACGTTTGGCCACGACTGCAGATAATCTTCTTTACAGTGGAATAATTGATTTCAGATAATTTGGTAATGTTTTTAAATTCCTTGCCAGACTCATAGGCATCCTCAACCTTTGTTCTGAAGGCCTTACAGAGTTCTTGTGACCCCGGCATGATGACAGCACACACGTCAATAGCAAAGAGAGCACCAGACCCTCGATATCCACGGCTTAAATAAAACAAGTTCCACCTTCATAGTCCCTTAGGAGGATCTAATCAAAGTCACCTAATCTGGTACACCTGATTCTAATTTTTATAGATTTGAAGTAGTGTACAAAGGTACAGTAGGTGTGTACTTGTTTTTTCTATGTGACCATTTTTGTTCATTTAGATTATAAATACACCACGCCAATGTTAGGTGTTATTTGTTCAAGTATATCACCTTTATCTGTAATCACTGTTCGCATGAAGATTTAATGCTTGCCTGTTCAAATATGTTAAAAAGTCACCAATTTCGTGGGATGTGCTTACTTTTTCACAAGACTGTATTTTACTTTATAAAGATTCTTTGTGGGACAGTTCATGACTTTACTAGTAAAACAGTTTTGTGTACTCTAGGACTTTCATAATTTTTTCTTTTAACTTTCAAAGGCAGGGTCCCATTTTGGTACTAATGAAAGTCCTAGCCTGTTTTATGGTTATTTCAGAAGTCTAAAGCACCTTTTTACCATGTCTGTGTCTCCAGTTCACAACATAAAGGAGCTGCTGAAAGGCAATCCTAAAGTGAATAATCCAAAAAGTCAGCAAAAATAGTAAATCTAATACAGAAAGTCCTCGGTTCTCTTCCTAAGTCTCTCTTTAAGTCAACTTTTAAGGTAAGTCTGAAGATGCACTTATGGTTCTTATTTAGCGTCAGGTAGACAAATGTTTGCCTTATATATACAGTAGTATACAGTATATTTTACCTTACTATGCATATAAAACACTTAAGAAGCACTTCCAAATACACTCTGACATCTTAAACATAACAATATAGTTCATAATAATAATCATAGTAGTAATAATATTAATAATAATAAAAGTAACTACATACAGTACCGTACTGAAGAAAGAGAATCTTTATCCTTTAAAATTAGATAGATAGATAGATAGATAGATAGATAGATAGATAGATAGATAGATAGATAGATAGATAGATAGATAGATAGATAGATAGATAGATACTTTATTAATCCCAAGGGGAAATTCACATACTCCAGCAGCAGCATACTGATAAAGAAAATATTAAATTAAAGAGTGATAACAATTCAGGTATACAGACAGACAGTAACTTTGTATAATGTTAAATGTTAACGTTTACCTCCCCCAGTGGAACTGAAGAGTCGCATAGTGTGAGGGAGGAACGATCTCCTCAGTCTGTCAGTGGAGCAGGACGGTGACAGCAGTCTGTGGCTGAAGCTGCTCCTCTGTCTGGAGATGATACTGTTTAGTGGATGCAGTGGATTTTCCATAATTGATAGGAGCCTGCTCAGTGCCCGTCGCTCTGCCACGGATGTCAAACTGTCCAGCTCCATGCCAACAATAGAGCCTGCCTACCTCACCAGTTTCTCCAGGCGTGAGGCGTCCTTCTTCTTTATGCTGCCTCCCCAGCACACCACCGCGTAGAAGAGGGCGCTCGCCACAACCGTCTGGTAGAACATCTGCAGCATCTTAATACAGATGTTGAAGGATGCCAGCCTTCTAAGGAAGTATAGCTAGCTCTGTCCTTTCTTACACAGAGCATCAGTATTGGCAGTCCAGTCTAATTTATCATCCAGCTGCACTCCCAGGTATTTATAGGTCTGCACCCTCTGCACACAGTCACCTTTGATGATCACTGAGTCCATGAGGGGCCTTGGCCGCCTAAAATCCACCACCAGCTCCTTGGTTTTGCTGGTGTTCAGTTGTAGGTGGTTTGAGTCACACCATTTAACAAAATCCTTGATTAGGTTCATGTACTCCTCCTCCTGCCCACTCCTGATGCAGCCCACGATAGCATTGTCGTCAGCAAACTTTTGCACGTGGCAAAATTGTTGACCGACTGTGGCCTACTGCTTTTCCAGTGACCAATGGAATTTCACCTCTTTCCGATTGCTTCATTATTTCCACTTTATTTTCAATCATGACTATTTTCTTTCTCTTTGATGCATCACCAACTCTTGCTTAGGATGTACACTTTGGTGGCATGCTTACAAGGGTAAATAATTAAGTGAAATGCAAAGTTACACACTCAAGACAGTGTTAACGGCAATGTGATGCGACTGCTTTCCTCGAGCCGACGAACCACTGAAGCCATGCAGTGTTTTCATGAGCATCACAGACTACTAGAGTGTGTGCATTCGTTATTATGAAGCATCGTATTTAGCTCAAAACTTTAATATATTAAGCTTTATGGCAGTCCGTTCTTAAGTACGAGCTGTCCGTAGGTTAGACATTCTTAACCTGTCAGTTAGCAAAACAAGGCTCACAAATCTCCAAAGAACTCACTCCGTGAACCACACTGGACTTCCCAGCATGCTTTTTGTGGGCTGGAGGGGGTGGTTCCTAGGAATGGTTCCACCTCTTGGAGTTCCACACACAAAGCACAAGGAGCAAAAAAACATTTAAAGAGACAGTAGATAAATATCTTTAAGTTTAAACAAACAATAACAGATTAAAAGTAGCTACTAAATAATAAAGGAACAGAACTGATAGTAACAACACTACTGTAATTAAAATTAAAAAACATAAGGTAGGGAAGGAATCCTGGCTAAAACATAATCTAGGGAAGACATCCTGGCTAAAGGACAACTCTGCCCAGTGGGCTCAGTAGCCACAAGGTAAAGGATAGGAATTGGCGTCAACGCTGGACCATTTGCAGTAAAGTAATAAATCCGGGCAAAAGATAAATGTAAAATACAACAAAGTGTTAAATGGAAATTCACATGCGGTGCAATTCTTCAAAACTGCTGTGAAGTGTCCTACAAGCTGTTCTTAATTGTTATGTTAAAACAATTTGGTAAAAATCAATTTCACACACTATTAATACTGTAATTCAGGTGCCTGCTGCTGGGAACAGGCAGCCAATCACAAGACATAGCGCAGAAAAATTAAATGTTGTCTAACCTGTGGATTAATTAAAATATGGATAAAAAAAGACGGCTCAAGTGTAACATCATTGACTGCTTCTGGAGTAATGTGTTTTAACCCCAAGTCTGAGGGTCCATCACTTCGGACAGAGCTTAGAGTAAGGCAGAGCAGGAGGCGTTCGTCTCTCGAGCTGCCAGGACGCGGCCTGTGCTGAACACCAAACGTAACACTTTCTTAAAGTTTCTGATTCTCCCTTTCCTGCAAATGTCAGTGCAATTAATCTGGAATGTGTTTTCTTAGCTGAAGCATTAGGGTGATGAAGTCTTATTTCAATCCCAGAAATCCAGCGCATCTTGAGTGAAGAGATACTTGGTTTTATTTAATTAGGCTTCAGTCCCATTCAGACTGAATTAACACAAATTTAATCAAACTAAATTAAGTCACTGAAACGTTAAATTTAAAATGAGGCATGATGTAGAACGTCTACTGTCAAAATAAGTCACAGTTTAATTGAAGTCATTTCCAAGCTGCTGTGCGGCGGAGAACATTCCTACACATTTCCGCTTTACAAGAGCTCTTTAAAGCAGCGACTTTTTTTGCACGTGGTCAGCTGCAGAAATCCAATTGAGAACAGAAACAGGAAAATTGAACCGTATTGATGAAATTTATGAATGATGCTAGAATTTCGGTCACTAATAAGCTCTCCCTGCTAATTAAAAATTGCACAGTATGGCAGGGGTTATGTATCCATACAGTTTCCAAGAGTAAGGCAATAATCAAGCTGACCCCAAAAAAATCAAGAGCAACAAGATTGTAATGAAGGGGCCATTGGGGAGTGAAAGAACAGTACAGAAAGTTCCAGTGTAGGGGTGAGAAGCAGATTGCTCTTAAAAATGGCGGTTCTTTAATGGGTGGTGTGGGTCCATTGATTGACTAAGATCCTTTTCATTCTGTGACATAGGAGGCCTCACACCTTTTTGTCATTCTTGCGCATGTAAATCATAACAGGTACACTCCTATGCAGACCCCTTTACTTAGCGTCACTAGATTAGATAAATCATTATTAATCCCATAGGGAAATTCAAATGCATACGCCAGCAGAAACATAAAAACAAGGATGCAGACTCACAGGACAGAGAAGACAGCCAATCAATCAATCAATTGATGAGTAAATATACAAATAAATAAGTACATCTGGCGAAAGCATTGAATTACCTGATAGCAGAGGGTAGAAAAGACTCCCAGAAGTGCATTCTTAGCACACAGTGGTGGAATAAGCTTGTGGCTAAAGGAGCTCCAAGAGAGCGCCTCCTAGAAAGGATGGAGGGGATTTTGTCATAATGGCATTCAGTTTTGCCGCCATCCTCTTTTCCACAATGCTTCTAGTATGTCCAGGGTTCTCCCTGTGATGGAGCAAGGTTTCCTGATAAGTTTTTTTCAGGCATTGTTCTTCTTTTGAGCTCAGGTTACTTCTCCAGGACCTGCACACTGGCTACTATGGACTGGTAGAACTTTTCCTGCAGTTTGCTACACACATCAAGGCCAATCTGCTCTGGCACTTCTTGTAAAGCACCACTGTGTTGTCAGACCAGTCCAGTTTCTTGTTCTTGTGAACCCCCAGGCACTTGAAGTTCTGCACCATTTCCATATTATAACCCTGAATGGAGACTGGTCCCAGAGGATCCTTGGCATGTTAGAAGTCCACCACCAGCTCTTTTGTCTTGTTGATGTTGAGTTGCAGGTTGTTGTCCCTGCACTACAAGACAAAGTTCTCCACTACTTTCCTGTCGTCTGACTTGTCTCCATTATTAATGCAGCCTATGATAGACGAGTCATCAGAAAATTTCTGTGGATGGCAAGCCCTGGTATTGTTCAGGAAGTCTGTTGTGTAGAAGGTGAACAGGAAGGGAGATAGGACAGTCCCCTCAGGTGCTCCAATATTACACACCACCATTTCTGATACACAGTCCTTCAGCCTCACAAATTGCTGTCTGTTGCTAGGGTAATCTATGCTGTTAGGGACTGTTGGAGCAACAAGATTCAAAGCCTTGAGTTACCCAAGTTTTCAATTTTTTGGAGATGACACAGACATCATCATGAAAACTTTACAGAGCAGTCAGACCATCAGGGAATCAGCCATCAGACCTCTACAATTACCACTGTGCTATCCATGCCACCTGGGAACTGAAGGAGCTGACATGGTGGTACATGAGTGAAGGCTGCTCTCAGCATTGGTACATGCAAACAATGAAGATTCTTGGCAGTGTGCAAAATGCATTTAATGTGCAGGAATGTCATGTCATTTTCTAACTTGCATAATCTAGACCAGGGGTCATGAGGAGTGCTGAAGCCTGTCCCAGATAGCATCGGGCACAAAGCAGGAACAAACCCTGGACAGTATGCCAGTCCATCACAGGTCAACACACACCAAACAAACACTGTGGCCACTTCACCTAACCTGCACTTCTTTGGACATCTTTGGACAGTGGGAGGAAACTGGAGCCTCACAAAGTCATGAGGAGAACTTCACACAAGGAGGATCCAGGACATCAGCCTTACTGCAAGTGCTAGCGCTGCGCCATTGTGCTGCTCCTTTACAGGGATGTAAACTGGGAAATAATGTGACAACAAACAGAACAGTACTTTTATTAATAGTTGAAAACTTCAAATTAACGTATAGAGAGACTCCAAGGGGCTGAATGAGGTTTGCATTTCATTTCAAAACAGAATTTTCTCTTTACACTCAAAGCTCTGCGACAAAATGCTTTAACACCCAAATAATGTCATCGGGATGTCAGCAAATGTGCTTTAAGTTTGGGGAATTGAAATACTCATTAGATTGCTTTCAGTGCACAGTAAAATGGGACAACATCTCAGACAAATGCATATAAATAATTCTGTACAAAAAAAAAAGCCCTTTGAGCCTAACGCCGTAGCGGAGGCCATTAATGCTGGAATAAATCTATGAGAACTCCAACGGTGGGGATGTGGGACGCAGGGAGAAACCCCCACAGAAAGTTCAAATATTGAAAACGGTGATTAAAATTTTCCTAATTCTTCTGTAATTCATTGATATTTCAGTGGGTGTTTAATGAATTTGGATTTTTCTGAAGAAACATGTAAAGTGTGTGACAACGCCCCGAGCAGCTGTTACCACAGCAATTTACAGTGACATGAGATCAATGCAGATACTGTACACCGAGAGGTAAAAATGCAATTTTCTAACCTGATACCTTTAAGCTGTCCTTTACATCATTCAGGCGCTCGTCGTCATGACAACCCCTGCATGCTTGCATCCAATTAAGTTTGCCTTATTCAATGTGATTTTCTCCATTAAAAAAACATGTTGTGATACACCACAGGAGATATTCCATAAAGCACAATAAAGCGAGGTCGAAGTGTAAAACTGAGCAGACTTTGTACACGCAGAATTAAAGCGGCTATTTAAATGCAGGGCTGATAAATGACAGCCAACATAACATGCAAGACCGTCCTTCATATCCTCCTCCAGTATATCTAAATGTCCATCCTCCCATCTTCATAAACCCCTGATAGAAAGATGGAGTTCATTCTGTTCCCCGTCTACATTAACGTGCTGGGAGAAGTGAAATTGAGATGACCTCACAACCTGGCCAAATCATGTAACAACATTATCTCTGATCTCTCCTGCTCATAGACACAGGACATAACACCCAAATACAGTACAAGCTTACCCTCCGAGGTGTAGAGGTGTTCCCAGACCTGTCTTGAATGTAGAATGGTGAGACAATGTAGGAACAAGTAGAACCATATAAGTCGGCAGGGGAACGCAATTCTCTTAAGAGTTTTATAAACATGGGTCTAATGTCTCGTTGGATTTGCCGAGGGAATGTGTCCCATATGTCTTTTCAGAGATCAGTATATGCCCTTCATATTTTGAAAATTGTAATTAAATATTTAACAAGTACCTCACATTTATCCAGCAGACATCAACTTGTCCATGAAGGGTAGCAAGACACGCTAGATAAAAATGGAGGCCAGCTTTCCTTTCAAAACATATGAGCAGGACTATCACAGACCAGAGAGGCTGGGGAGACCCTATATGAGTAGGACTGCAAGTCATGATGGTGCCCAAGATCTCCACCAGCCAGTTCAGAACTGCCACCTAACTGAAATGCTTAAGGTGGGCACTTGTCAGTGTGAATTTCCAGTTTAAAATTATTACTATTAATTAACTAAAGAACTGCAAAAAATACAAGCAGCGAATAAACACATTAAGACTTTGAACACAAGAGGGGATTCTATCATCTCTATATATAATCTTCATTTGGATCTTGATCTTTGTTTGTCCGCGAATGAATTAGAAGAAGAAGCACTAGATGGCAGTAGAGAGACAGCTAAAAAATAGGCATTGCATTAAGAATCTCCTCCAGGCTTATAGTACTGAAGACTGTAGTACTCCAGTCACACCTCAAAACACAGACATTCAAACTAAACAAATTGTTGTGCTTAAAATTAACTAATCTTTATATATAATCTTCATTTGGATCTTGATCTTTGTTTGTCCGTGAATTCCACGCATGCATAGACCACCTTCCAGTTTAGTACGTTGTTGTTACTCACTTGAGCCATAAGGCAAAGCTCTCAATTTACCAGTCAATCTATGTTCCTACCCTCACCTATGGTCATGAGCTATGGGTAGTGACTGAAAGAACGAGGCATCTGATCAGGATGCCTCCTGGACGCCTCCCCGGTGAGGTGTTCCGGGCATGTCCAACTGGGAGGAGGCCCCGGGGAAGACCCAGGACACGCTGGAGGGACTATGTCTCCCGGCTGGCCTGGGAACACCTTGGGATTCCCCCGGAAGAGCTAGAAGAAGTGGCAGGGGAGAGGGAAGTCTGGGCATCTCTGCTCAAGCTGTTGCCCCCGCGACCCGACCTCAGATAAGCGGAAGAGGATGGATGGATGGATGGATGGATGGTTGTTACTCACGGATGTCAACAATGTGCCGGAATAACGAAAGGGGTGGTGGACAGTGTTACGCTGGTTAGCTCCTGAGGCCTGGTTAGAGAATGAGATTGCCGAAGATAAAAGGTACGTGCCTACGTAACATATGAATGAAAGAAAGACAGTGGGTAAAATGAATGACAACGTAACAGCACGTTCCGGAAATTATTATTGTTACGTTGTAGCCGGCGAGTGCTGCACATCTCACAGTTGTACCGTGGCTTGCTCACATGTCAGTGAAGTGATCCCTATTTATGCTTTAAAGAGCCTGGATACCTATATGTCCCCCTTTTATAACCATTGCTCCATGTATATTGCCTTACTCTTTGGATTGCCACAAAGCAACCTGCAAGATTGGAGAAAGGTTGAGAAGAGATCGTGAGAGGAAACGACAGCGTCATGAAAACGAGACGGACTGTAAACGGAGAGAAGCAGAAATGCTCCTCCACCACCACATAATTACTATTCAGACAGTGATTCCGAGTAGGCCGTTCCTATCGAGTCAATGTCCAAGGGTTTTCTTTTGTAATTTTGTTTCCCTTATAAAAAATCATAATGCTGTGCGACGAAGGGCCCAGTTCACGACTGGCAGCCGCGTTTAAACAGGGAGCCCTTCACAGACAACTTTAACATGCACAACGTAGTTGTGCGCACATGGCTAGTCATAATATAAAAACCACAGTGCTTTCAGAAAGTTTTTTTTTTGCTCATCAAACAACACTCAATACCCTGAAATGACAAAGTGAAAGCAGGATTTTAGACATTTTTGCAAATGCATTAACAATAAAAAGTTGGAATATCAAGTATTTAGATCTTTTGTCTTGACACTTGAAATTTGCCTTAGATGCATCCCATTCTATTGATTGTCACTGAGATGTTTCTACACCTTGTATGGAGTCTACCTGTGGTCAATTAAATCGATTACACTTGATTAGGAAAGCATCACACCTTTCTAAGCAAAGTCCCACAGTTGAGGAAAAACCAAGCCATGAGGTGCATGGAATTGCCTACAGAGGTTACAGACAGGACTGTGTTGAGGAACAGATATGGGGAAGGCTACAAAAAAATATCCAGCAGCATTGAAGGAACAGCACAATGGCCTCCATAATTCTTAAATGGAAGATGTTTGTAATGGCCACAACTCTTCCTAGAAAAAGCAACTCCATCAAACTGAACAATTAGGGGAGAAATACCTTGGTAAGAAAGGTGACCAAGAACTTGATGGTCAGTCTGGCTGAGCTCCAGAGAACCTGAGTGGAGATGCAAGAAACGTCCAGAAGGGAAACTGCCACTGCAACACTCCACAAATCTGGGCTTTATGGTAGAGTGGACAGTCAACACATGAAAGTGTTGCAAACAAAAGCACTTAAAGGACACTCAGACTGTGAGAAACAAGGATGAACTGTTCGGCCTTAATTCTAAGTAACGTTTCTGGTGGAAACTAGGCACAACTCATCACCTGCACTATGCCATTCCAATGGTCAAGCATGGTGGTAGCAGCATCATGCTGTGGGGTAGTTGTTCAGCAGCAGAAACTGGGAGACTAGTCAGGGTTGAGAGAAAGCTGAACTGAGCAAAGTAAAGGGATATTCTTAATGAAAACCTTCTCCTGAGTGCTCTGGACAATAGACTGGGCATGAAGGTTCACCTTCCAACAGGACAATGACTCTAAACTCAAAGCAAAAACAACAAAGGAGTGGCATAGGGTCAACTCTGTGAATGTCCTTGAGTGGCCCAGTCAGGTCGCGGACTTGAACCCAGTCAAACATCTCTGGAGAGACCTAAAAATAGCCGTACAATGATGGTCTCTTTCCAACTTGACAGAGCTTGAGAAGATCTGTAGAAGCGAATGGCAGAAAATCCCCAAATCCAGGCGTGTGAAGTTGGTCAAATAAACCGATGAAGGCTCCAGGCTGAGTCTCGAAGTGCAGCACTGGCAATTGGAAATTTCAGTTATTTTTTATTTTAAGAAACTTTCAAAAATTCCTACAGTAATGTATACATGTTGTCATTCCAGGGTGTTGAGTGTTGCTTGATAAGAGAAAAAATTAAATGAAATGATTTTAACATAAGACTACAAAATAATAAAATGTGAAAAAAGTGAAGGGGTCCGAACATTAACTGTATATTTTAATCAAATATTATATTAATTAAATAATATCTTCTATCGTAATTACACACTCAACACCAGAACAGAGCCTCACAATGGTACTTTGAGCAGGACGCACACACTGTGGGCAGACAGACACAACGTGATCACTTCAGTTGACCGCGTGTGGAGCTCCCTCAGTAAGTATTCAGCCTAACTTGTGCCACGGCAAACTTGTGGCACTTGTGACTTAATCTGTCTCTGTATGGCACCTCCTGTGCAGCTAATACCAGCACAAGTCCTCTTCCTAAGACTTGTTAGATGCATTCTATCACCTTCAATGTGTGGTTCTTCACTATGATATCAGATTGAGAGGCAGAGTCATTTCCAATCTCGTCTGTAATTAAACCTGCGGGAGTGATTTAATGCACTTTCTAATATCCATACTGTCATTTCTGAAAAATAAAGCTCACTGCTGTGAAGTTATCAATGCTATGCATTAACAACTTTGCACGTAAGCACAAGCTCCCACCTACCGAAACACTGAGCCAAATAACCAATCTGGGCACGAAACCTAATTGTGGCTGCTAGAGCTTGTGAATTGAAAAGTATATGTATATACATATTGTGACATTATTTTTTTAAATAGAAAAGAGTACTTTTCTCATAAAATTAATACTAGATAGTCCTTGCAGTCTGATAGTCTGAGGCCCACCTAGAAAGAGCCAGTTAGGTGGAGTTCTTTAGCACATATTTAATTTGAGTCTCAACCTGGGACAGTTCTACATGAAGGGCCATTGTGGCCCCAAAAGATGCTCAAATTAAATAATAATCTTCCCTCAGTAATTTAATTTATTATGAAAATGCTCATAATAACCCCAAGCCTTGTCTTATTAAGAATGTTTTTCAATATTTTAATTGTATGCTCAATGTACCTGTAAGAGCCATTTGCTAGTTATTTAAGTTATATTAAATGTTTGCCTATATAGTAGTGCATAATCTATAGGAGGTTCTTACAACCCCCATAAGTTGAATTGAATTGGTATATTCAAACTATTTCTAACCCCTCTGACTAAACATTATACTCAGTTAGTGACCTGCCTTGCCCTGTGTAAGGCGTGGAGGGCACGCGGTTTTAAATAGCGCCTTACGTGACCAGTAGCATGAAAAACAATGTGCTCTATTGAAGGTGCAGTGCCCTACCTTTAGAGCGTACTGAAGAAGAAATAAAGCAACTTTAAGTATAGAAACAACTAAAGTGTGACAAGAAAAGCTAAGTTTAGAGAAGATATATTTTTTCTATTTTTTTGCTTTTTATTCTACGTATGTAACAACTTTTTTTCTTTATTCTTGTGTGGACTAGTTGCTTTGAATTTTCACTAAATCTTTTAAAACGAACTTTTGGACTGAGAGATTTCTTTCGGCACGCATTTCACCCGTGCTCGATCCTGCCTTACACTCCCGCAGCTATAGTACCTTCATATTTTGTATAATGTTGCATAAAGGATGTCAAAATGCTAGTGTGGACTGAGGTAATTTTCACTTAAAAATTCAGTTTTTAAATGAAAATAGTAGTGTGGATGAAGCCCTTCTGGGGACCTGGGTTCGCTTCCCGGGTCCTCCCTGCGTGGAGTTTGCATGTTCTCCCCGTGTCTGCGTGGGTTTCCTCCCACAGTCCAAAGACATGCAGGTTAGGTGGATTGGTGATTCTAAATTGGCCCTAGTGTGTGCTTGGTGTGTGGGTGTGTTTGTGTGTGTCCTGCGGTGGGTTGGCACCCTGCCCTGGATTGTTTCCTGCCTTGTGCCCTGTGTTGGCTGGGATTGGCTCCAGCAGACCCCCGTGACCCTGTGTTCGGATTCAGCGGGTTGGAAAATGGATGGATGGATGGATGAAGCCCTAGACTATTGCACATTATTGTATCCCTCTCTCTATCATATAGTGCTTTTTACATCTATCTATCTATCTATCTATCTATCTATCTATCTATCTATCTATCTATCTATCTATCTATCTATCTATCTATCTATCTATCTATCTATCTATCATATTCTGCATTTCACTGTCAATCTAGATAGTGGCATCCTGGAATTAATATTAGAAGACACGAGTGAGAAGAACTTTCTGAGGAACTTGGTGAATCCACAGAGAGTGCCAATGAGTCCCTCTTAGTAAACAGAAATGTCTACTCAGCCCTGTTCAGCTGTCTTTTCTTTACTATTCTCTTATTCATTTATTCTTTATCAGTGGGTATCTTAAAAACAATGGGCACACGTTAGGGGACAGGCATAGATCGCATATCATACCAGACCACATAAGGGCACTTAAATGCAAACGCTATGTTCTGCTCAGTGAAACTGCAACGCAGGTGGGAACCCATATCAGCTGAGACAGAGAAAGAGACAAATCGCACTTGGCCGAGGCTTGGACCTGAGGTTACATGATGACTCACTCAGCTATTCACTTCTCATCATTCATTTATCTTCCAAAGTATCTTATTTCATTGCCCTGACCTGAATGGTCCTCTTGCATGGCTGAGCTTCACACCTTCTCACGAGCCCAAAACCTCTGCTGGAGAACTTTGTTTCTGCAATTTGTGCACACAATCATATTCTTTTATCTGAACCCAGAGTTAAGGATTGGGATGTAGACTGACCGGTCAGCAAGGTGGCCCACTCTGCATTCACCCCTAATGTAACCTGTCTGAGGACATGGCACACCCTGGCTTTGGCTTCTGTTGTGGTGGATTTAGCACATGGATTGGTGGATTTTTTTTTACACTACTTCAAGTTTTTTTTTCATTAGTCTACAGTGTCATAGTTGAGTTAACTTATTATAATAATCCTGAATGACAAAAAAAGATATTAAGGTGAGCCAGGATGCACAGATAATGCTCAGGTGTCTTGTTCCCCTATCACATCAAATATTACCTAAAAATAACTCTATTTAAAAAAAAAGAGAAAATCAGCTCCATTATGTGTGCAGGTGTCTGCCCAGTCAATGACTCTAAGTGTAATAATAAAATAACAGCAACGAAAAAAATAAGTGACAACACAGATGAGAAATAATGACACGCTCTGTAGCTAAAGTGGAATTGTCTGACTGATCCACTTACAGGCGCTCGATTGACTGATGCGCACTTTGTCCCTCATTCCACGCTGCAAATTACCAATAGCCAAAAGTGAGGCGAGCGCGGCATGAAAGGGCTCCGGGACGTGACAGCTGTCAGGACGCCTTACACCGCAGCACAGGTCTCAATAATGGGCTTTTTTATTATTTGGCAGTGGATATCATCCAAAAAGAAAAAAAAAATACTTCAAGACATGGAGTGTTATGTACAGTACTGCTGCCAGAGTAAAGCCTACACAAACTGCACCCTGTAGATGTGGCCTAGTGGTTAAAATATCAGATACCAATTAAAGTAGCTCACCTCCAGTTTGCTCCTCCATAAATGTATTCATAATCAGAAACCAAACTACGTCTGCACCAAACAAACAATGATACCGACGGTCGGAGCTAAGGAAGTATGGTCCAGTGGCTCACGTGTTAGCCCGTGTGAGAAGTGGTCTGTGCGATAGGACACATTTTAAATGAATAATCAACATCCTGAGAGCGTGCAGGCATTGCTCTGGGGCTGATTGCACAGTCACATGCGAAAGTGAACGGATCAGTCCATCCTTGGACAATATAAGAGGAACCTGCATGGCTGACAAAGGGATGGACGGAAAGAAAGATCAGAAAGAAAAAGAGTTAGAGAGGTTAAAATAGATGGATGAGAGAGGGGAAAGCAGGATAGGGAGACGCCAGGGTTGCGGAGGAGAGAAGGCAGGTAGCCAGGAGTAGAGACCTCGAGGATGAGTGTAGAGCTGACGCTCAATGGGGGTTGAAGAAGGCCACACCAGCAGAACATTTTTTTTGGAGTAGCTGGTGTGACCCGATGGTAATAGCAGACTGAGGAGAGGCAATGAGAGATAGAAGGAGCGGTGCAAGGCGAGGATCAGCGTGGCGCCCTGCCGGGGGCATCTGACGGCAGCCTGGTTTTGAGGACTGGCTGTGCTTGTCGGCAGGATGTTGGTCTTAGAAGATTGCACCAAGGCTTGTGAGTTTTTTAAAGGACAGATTCCTGCCTGTGAATTTTAACCTCGTTTTTATGGAATATATTTATTTGATGGATTTTGAACTCCACTAACACTGCTTTTATCAATTATTTCTTAATTGACTATTTATTTAATGCGTGTTGCACTGCACTATTGGACACCTGATTTTAATAAAAGCACAGAACACTTTTGCACGTACGCCTTGCTGTGTGTGTGTCTTCATTTGCCTGACTCATCTGAGTTCATGACTCTTGACGCAACAGGAAGCATAGAGCTGACCCAGACCATCACAGCCTGAACCAGAACTTCATGAACTATCTGAGAAAACAGTTGTCAGCTGAAAGCTCCACTCTCATTCAATGTCAGATTCTGAGTGATTCACTTAGTCTGCTCACTGTAGACACACAGAAACTCAAAAGCCACTTTGGGTCCAGTCATCATGTAACATCCTCTACACGCTCAAAATGTCTGTTCAATAGCCTTCTCACTCTGGATTGAGCAGTTTCTGCCAATGTCACCTCAGATTTTTTTCCATTTTGGCACTAATAAATATCTGTGTCATCCATGTTTTACCATTGAAAGTATTTTGGAGTCACCTCTTTTCAAAAAATAAACCTCTTTTTCAAGGGTGCAGATTCTTTTAATTACAGCACTTAGGCATAATGTTTAATGTCTTTGTCGCTAATTTTGTTTGCCTATTCTTATACATACCCAGCCTTGGGGACATACAGTTCACGGTAACCACACTCATGTACCCACAACTACAGTCCACTACCTTCTGTCAATATTTCCTTCTGACTTCACTCAGCCATGACTGTCACTGTAGCCTTCCTCTCAGAGATGTCCACCCTCACCCCTGACCAACCTAGCTGAGAACTCAGTTTCCAGCCCCTGTAGTACAACAGAGCAAACATGCAAGCATTATTCAAATAACTAGTGCCATAAACAGAAGCAAATAGATGGCTTACAAAAAGAAGGACAAACAACTCCTGGACTTGTGTAAGAACAATAACCTGACCCTGAAAATCAATTAACCTCCTTAGCGTTTCATTTTTTTCTCAAAAGAGCACGCAAAAAGTGTTGCATTTTTTTGGCTTTAAAAATGACATTTTTATTAAATCTCATCTTTCTACTGTAAAATGCACAAAACACTAAAAGTATAAAGTTAGAGGTGTAGAAAATACTATAATAATGATAATAATACTGTATATACTCACGTTTAAGTTCTCCCGTGGATAAGTCGGGGCTTGATTTTACTGTATAATTTCCTGTATTTTATAATGTCAGTCATATAAGTTGAATGCGGAAAACTCACGCTATTGATTCAAGAGATTATGACATGCTAACGCCCACCTGAGAGAGTAACCATGGAGCACACGGCCTTTTTTTTCTATGTATTGTGCCTAAGTGACCACACGGTGATACCCAAACTATTCCGAAGCGATGCTTGCACTGTTTTGTGTTTTTTGTATCTCACACCCTCATACACCTTAATCGTAAGAGCATCCCTTATCTACAATGGAGAGTTTGATCAGAAGAAAATATGAAGCTGGTTTTGAATTAAAAGTCGTTGAAGTAGCGAAAGAAATTGGTAACTGCGATGCTGTAACAAAACTCGATGTGTCCGAGAAACTAAATTTAAGTGTCGCATTTTTGAATGGTTGTATAAGTCGGGGTCTGATTTTATGATCAATTTTTCAGGTTTCAAGACCCGACTTATATGTGAGTATATAGGGTAATATGAACAGCACGCTGCACATGTGCAAATGATGTGAGCATCACTTCCCAGAAGCACTCTCAGTTTCACTGTCCATTTCAATTTCGCTGCCTGAAGACGGACTCACCTCATCATCACTGCTGATGAGAGGCGTATCATGCGAGATGCCATTATGAGGCTATGTTACCGTTGCCCAGTTAATGCTCAGGCACTGACACTTACATGAGACATGCCTGTACTGTTACCCGAGTAACGCTGATGGCACTTTTACAGCCTGAGTAAACCTTACACGAGACACGACTACACCATTGCCCAAGTGACACTCACGACTAATACTTTTAGCACTGTTTTTACAGTCCGAGTGATGCTCGGGTCTAACACTGATGGCACTTTTACAGCCCGAGTAATCCTCGGGTCTTACGTGAGACGCGTCTATACCGCTGCCCAAGTGACTCTCAGGGCCAGCGCTTTTAGCACTGTTTTTAGAGCTTGGGTCTAACACTAAGGAGGTTAAACAAAAGAGGTCACTGTCACCTCAGTAAGAACCATGCCACTCACTTTCCCCTCTCTTTCACCAACTCCACTGTGGAGACATTCCAGAGCATAAAGTTCCCAGGAGTGAAGATAACAAATCTTCTCTCCAGGACTCATAACACACCTCTTCCCTAATTAAGAAGTGACTGTACTTCCAGCAGCACATGAGAACAGTTTGCCTCCTTCCTCCCACCCTCAGCTCTTTCTACAGAGGCAGCACGGAAAACGCATTGACCAACTGCATCTCTGTCTGGTATGGGGAATGTACAGTACTGCCTCAGACCTGATTTACCCCCAGAGAGTGGTGAGAGCAGATGAGAGACATCTCAGCCCTTCATACAAGAATTCTACCGAAAATGCTGCCTGTGCAAGGCCACCAACTTTATTGGAGACTATACTCACCCCATCAATGGAGTGTTTGCACTGCTGTCCTCTAGCAAGTGGTACTGAATGGTACAGAACTGACAGATTTCATACGAGTTTCATCCCACAAGCCATTAGACAATTAAACAGTGATCAGTCTAATAATACAGTGCTAGTCTGTTAACAACTATGCAATATTTTTGGTGATTCTCTGTTGTTAATTCTTTTTATTCTAGTTGTTATTCTTCTTGGAAACTCATTCATGCCTTTATTACATCTCGTGGGACTGCTCAAATCTGCTTTGTCGCACCCTCGGCTGCTTTCAGAACAGTGCAGCTAGATTTTTAATTGGGTCTAGAAAAAAGGATCATATCTCCCCCATTTTCTCCTCTCTGCACTGGCTACTGGTGAGGTGTCGCGTTGATTTTAAAATCTCTTGTTCGTTTTTAAAGCCTTGCATGGCCTCGCTCTAAAAAACATCTGTGACCTCCTATGTGGCACCAAGAACATCGAGGTCTTCTGGACGACTGCTCCTTGTAGTTCCAAGATCTTGGCTGAAGTGGAGGGGACTCTGAGCTTTCTCAGTTATTGCTCCTAGGCTTTGGAATGACATGCTATTGTGATGTGAGATTTTACATATAATTTGATAAATGTTTTGTATATCTTTTATTTGTAATTTGGGCAAAGCAATGTAATTTAGTGTTCCCCCCCCCCCCCCCCCCCCCCATTATGAATGGGTCTGTTTAAATTTTACGACAGGATTTGGGAGATGTGTGTTTTAAACCAGTTTGGCAAGTGTTTCTTTGCTAAAGTCATTTCTACCCCCGCAAATGGGCTACGGTGTACTTTAACATATGGTTTGGGGGCAGGTGTTAAGATGTTCTATTTCCCCCATTGGTCTGAGGTATGGCTGTTTGGAATTGGCTTGTCTCAGAGGCCTTTAAGTACCATGATGTCCTATTGGCTCTCGGGGTTGGACAGAACATCTATAAATGTATGTGTTTAACCTCAGTATCTCTCTCTTGCCAACCAACATATGATGAAGAAGCATCTCTCTTGCTAACCTGTGATGACGTAGAAGTATCTCTCTCTTACTAACCAACATCTGAAAGAAGCATCTCTTTTGCTATCCTGTGATGAAGAGCACAGCTCAGCAGCCATTTTGAACAGACATGTGGCTGAAAGCTGAGCACCAATGATGCCTTAACTAGAGACATTTAAGTAACTAGAAGACTGTGTGCCGCCTGAACTACATATCATCATTTAATCAGGTTGTATGGTTGCCAATATTCAAATATACTTTGCATTTTGTCATTATTACTGAATATTATCAATAATACATTATTTTATGTGTAACTTAACTTCTGCTTGTCTTTTTACTACATCTAATTGCCTAAGGTAATAGATATAGAAGGGAAGGTGGGGATAAGTTATATACAATAATACCTTATAAACAGTGGTAAGTCTGTGAGATTAGGCATTCTAAGGCTACATATTAATAATACAATAGGGGAAAGTAGAGCAATATATATTACTCTAACAAGACAAAACACATGCCTTTCCACATCAGGTATTCATCCTCTATCGAGGCTTTTAAAAGTCGACTTAAGACCTACTTGTTTTCTCCCGCCTTCATAATTCGATTGTGGTGGATGTTATAATTAGCTGTTTTATTGATCTGCTTCTGCATGATTGTTTGAATTGTGTTTATTGTAATGTTTCTTTGTACAGCACTTCGGCACAACCTGTGTTGTTTGAAATGTGCTTTTATAAATAAATAATCTAATGTAATCTCTTTTTTGTTGTCTGTTCTTGTACATAATCTTGAACCTTGAACTGACAGAGTGGGGCAATCCACACCAAACAACCTGGTTTGTCATAAAGTTCTGCATGTAGACGCATATCAACAAACCGTTCAATATGTGTGCGCAGAGTGGTGGCTCTGAGGCTAGAGATCTGCACTGCCAATCGGAAGGTTGCTGGTTCGAGTCCCGTAAATGCCAATAGCGACTCTGCTCTGTTGGGCCCTTGAGCAAGGCCCTTAGCCTGCAATTTGCTGAGCGCTTTGAGTAGTGAGAATGCGCTATATAAATGCAAAGAATTATTACTTGTCTTGTTGCTTGAAGTCTAGGGAGTAACTCAAAGCAATTTGTATTTGACATTTGACCCCCACCGCCCCCCCAACTGCTTACTTATCTGACCTTATGTAGCTTTAATTAGGTATGGTCATGTTTGTAAGGCAACTATGCCATTATTAGAAGTTCGTAAAACTAAAATTGTGTTTTGAAAATCTCTGCCATCAGAAGAAGGAGAAAACAGGGCAACATGCTTGCAGAACCTAGAAACAGCTTATGAAATCATACGGGCATTTTAGGTGGCAGTTCTGCCTCATACTTTTAATTTAAACAGGTTCTTATCTCTTATTCATCAAAAACATGCATTGCCGATCAACATTTCTTAAACTGGAGCCTTTGTGATGGACAAATCAGTTGTCCCAGCTGGGATGGACTCCCTTACCTTGCTGGGATGCCATCATAACGAATGGTACAGAAAGAAAGAGCAACAGCACATGCCCAGCTGGGATGCCAAAGGCAAAATGGGTGGGGCAACCGACTGGGATAAGTATTATTTAATTATTATAATTTACTTGTCGATTACTGATAAATTGCCTGTATTATTTGTTCTGTAGGACTGTATCCTTGTTTTTTAATGTTTCTGTTGCTGTATACATCTGAATATCCCCATGGGAATGATAAGGTTTATCTAATTGAATTGAATATAAGGGAAATAGGAGGCTGTCTCTCACATGCAGACCTTTCCCCCAATACACTGGGTGGCAGCATCCTCTATGGCCAACCTTGGTATGGATGCCCACAGGGCAGCATTGGAGTTATGGTCACATAAGACTGCCCTGTTGGGTTCCATGGGGGCCGCTAGTGGGACCTGTCAAGAAGTGAAAGGCTCAGGTTCTGCCTAACCCAGAAGTGCTTTTCAGAGACAAGCATTTGGCAAGTGCTTCTGGGTTGGGGCTTAAAAGGAAGCCATCCATTTTACTCAAGGAGTCGGAGTTGGGAGTCGGAGGAGACGGACAGCACTTACCTGGGAGGAGTGGAAAAGAGAAAGAGAAAAAAAATTGTGTTGTGTGAAAAGAAGCCTGTTAAAGGTACACCATTCAATAAATACTGGTTTTGAACTCGGGGTCTTGCGTATTTGGAGTTGTGTCTGGGCTTTTGGGGCTTGATGGCACCCCCTAGTGGTCACACCTTGCAATACTGCAAAGCTTTTTTTATAGTTTCTACTTCAGTTAACAAAAATATTCAGTTAATTCTTAAGCAAGAATGAAATCATTAACAAAGTACAATATTTTAGGTAGCCAAGTTTTGCTCGGGCCAATCTCTTTAAATTAAAAAAATATATATATAGTGCACAGTTCCTATTTGTTCCTTTCAAACTGTGATTGACCCCCACTAACACCAGAGGATTGCACAACATACAGTATATGCATCCCATTCCATTGTTAGCCATTGTAAATGCTGGCAACCCATATTCTACAAGCTTGAAAGCTAAGACCCCTCATATAGTAGCCTACACAACATCTGCTCAATCGGCAGTAGGCGCCGGTGGGAGGACATCCTTGTCTGTTCTCACTAAATCCTGCCTGAAATCTCCTGGGCAGCAGGACAGGACATCAGGCCAGCCGGTTGCCTTAAAAATCTCCTTTTGCGTTGTTTCAGCCTGCCCTCTTTAACCCGCTGCACTCTTCTACTTCATTTGTCATCGTCTTCTTTAAATGGAAAATCAGTGATATTTTTTCAAAGTAAATGTCAACACAATATACATTTGGAACAGAGGCATATTCATACACACATCCAGTAATTTTCTGACTTCCTTGCTGTTATGAAATTACAATCCTCTGTGCTACACGGGACACCTTTAATAACAGAGGGAACAGTGCAAAAATGACAGCATTATTTGCAAAAGGTTTATCTTTAAAATGTCAAAATGGCAGAATAATTCTGAGGCAGTCTTGAGAAATTAAAAGGGTTCTTTTAGGACAAAGCAAAAAATGTATATTAAAAGCAAATAAATAAATATATACCAAAAAAAAAACCAATGAGAACCTTCTAGTCCCATTCTTCACATTTCAGCTTAACATACTGTAACTTCCAAACTACGGCCATAGAGAAATAGCAGAAATGAAAAATGCAGCCATAGATGCTGTTACAATAGCGGCCTTCAAAGGGGAAGATTTAGTCAAACAAGAAAACAAAGTAACTCCCGGTCTACAAGAGATTTTTTTTTAACGATTACCTTTCATGTTACCATTTGTAAGAGACATTAATGATCAGAGCTGCCTTTGCCTTGATTGATTGTAGTCTGAAACACTTAAAGATCCTTCAATTTATTCCACTGTCGATGCCAGCACATCCAAGACTCTTATTTTTCTGTTAAGGTTCATCACGAGACTCAGATTTATTATCAATCTGGAGTTTAAATTAGCATACCACCATTTCCACAAGATGGCAGGGTTCAAAATAAAGGCTCGACTGAATGAATAATGGAGCATCTTTCATATCAAAACAGTACACAATAGCAACGTTTCTAGCTTCATAAATGATACGTCTGACCACAGACTGCACAGGTTAAGCAACTTCCAAGCATCTCACTGTGGAGGACCAGGGTACAGCTGTTAGGCCGGGCTATCCACTATGAGTGAATGTCGTGAGCGGCCATTTTGTTTAACTACTCTTTACCATTACACAACATACACACTGACGATTAAACTGTACTTGCATACTTAGAGAAGCCATCCCTTTAAAGTATAAGATGATACTTTAGGATTAGGAGTGTGGTCATGCACATTGAGGGGTTTATGGCAGTGTGCGGAACAGCACAACTCAGGTTCGGTGGGTGTGGGCACAAATGAGGAGCTACGCCACTGCAGGATGTTTGGTGTGGAGATGAACGGATTGCTTGATTTGATCAGTCGTTCGACAGCGGCACTCCTCGGATTGTAATCAGGGTGCTGCTCCCACAAGGTGTTTACAAAGGGAGCCTGATTAGGTTGGTGGGGCTGGTTACTTGAGTATAGGAGGCACAAGAAGAGAGATCGGGTGGATGAGCAGGGCAGGAGGCATGGCGGTTGGGAGTTGGAGAGCGGCGGGTGTTCACTAGGCAGGGTTGCACCAGCTAAGCTCAAGGAGCGGTAGTGGCAAACTGCTCTAAGTGGTCTCCTGCTGAAGGCCCGAAGAATATCAGTGGGAGAAAGGAGCAGGGCTCGCAATGGCGATGGGTAACGGCGAGGACATGAGCCAGTTTAAAGATTTTACCCCGCGTGTGGGTGTCTCAACTCCCACCTTAGCACACCTTATGGGTGTGGTGAGGCTGAGAGGATAAAGAAGAGAGTTGAGGTTCACAGGACACAAGGAGTACCTGATTGTAACTTTCTTATTTTAACCTAGTTACGGATTATTTATTTTAAAGATTTTGAATACTTGTTTTTTTGAACATTATTTATTAATACAAGAACCTGTACAGCACTTCAGTTTGGACACTGCCTTGGTTTCGTTGTTGAAGAAGCACTTTGCATGTGTCCTCATTGGCCAATCCATCGCGGTTTCATGACTATCGATGTCCCAAGTACCAAGGAACAATGCCAGCTGTAGGCAACCCGGGCATCACAAGGAGACCTCGACTAGGCTGACATGGTGCTTAGCACTGCTGTCCAATGACCTGGATTCAACTCCAGTGTTATTTAAGGGAACCCAACAGCCATACGTGAATAAACGTTTAGACATACGCTTCTGGAAAGTAAATCAAGTAAAAGTCAGATTTACCTGTGAGAAGACAACTCATGAAGAAGTTGTAAAGTTTCTGATATTAACTGTACTTAAAGGAATTCTCCGCCAAAAAAACAACATTTTTATTATATGTCACTTACCCATTGTAGTTTGAAGTGATAACTGAGAAAAGAGAAATGGAGAAAAAAAAAAAGCTTCTGATACACAGGGAGTCTTATTTCATGATTGAAACTGAATTAACAATTTTGTTTCTTGTTAAACTAGGGGGCTTTGCCCCCTGCTCGCTTCACTCACCCACCCTCTATCCTCCACCCTGCACTGCGCTACGCACCAGCCACTTCATGTCTCTGCAGCTCACATTGTGAAGAGGGGTGCTGAACGCATCCCAAGGAGATGCGGTCGCTCCTCCGAAACTCCCTCTTAAATGATGATACAATGGGAAACAAAGAGTTTTTTTTTTACCTCCTCTTTGCTCGATCAGCAGCTGCTGCTGCTGCTGTGCCGTGTGATCAGCATCTCGCGTGGCGCACTTCCGTCAAATCACCTATATCCATATATTCGATCTCTTTTCACTTTTACCTGTTCATCAATATTGCATTGAACTTTGATTCAGTGTTTGGAATTACATCGTGACAACGCAATACATAACTGCACGTGAGTGAATATCGTTTCTTTCTCTCTACAAGAAATGTGTCTGACAATAGCATTCACACAAATGAGAAATGATTGAACCGTGCGTGTGCTTGAAACTTCACTTTCACCAAACAACAAATCTTTTAATTCTCGCGGATACGCCTCTTCATTGGGAAGAAACATTATTATTTTCTTCCCTGATGGCAACACGAATTAGACGATCTACAAGTCTCCGACTTAAAGTTTAAATCTGAACAATATTTTCAATCTCTTTTTGCTGTTGCATTATTTCACCGAGTAACAATACCCGTTTGTTTGTGCTAATGCGATCGTTACTATCATTTTTTTGAGACTTTCATTATGTAACCTGCTCTGCATGTGTACTGCACCAACATTTTTGAATTCTTTATGACATTCTACTTTGTCATCTACTCTTTGTTTTATTTCCTGCCCCGGGCGTGGCTAAATCTCTTGGCACAAAGATTCATCTTGCGGGACGTGAAAGTGTCTTTCAGAAAATCATGATTAACTCAGTTTTTGTGTTGCAATTACTTAGTATGTTTTTCTGAATTTTTCACTTAAGCTGGCACTTACGTCTTCAATCTGCCTCAAGAATGATTTAAGATACTAAGGGGTTCCCCCTGCTCGATTCGCTTGCCAATCCCCCCAGCCTGCGCTATGCGCCAGCCACTTCACGTCTCTGCCGGTCGTGTTATGAAGAAGGGGGCTGAACTCACCCTAAGGAGACATGGTCACTTCTCCGAAACCCCCTCTTAAACGGTGATACAATAGGAAACAGATACAGTTTTTTTTTACCTCCTCTTTGCTCGATCAGCTGCTGGCTTGCTGTCGTGCCGCATCATCTGCATCTCACAGAGCACTTCGAACATTTAAAGGCCTGTACAGCAGCTTTCCTACTCTTTGTCTTTTATTTCCAGCCCCGGGCGTGGTTAAATTTTTTGGCACAGAGTCCTGTCTCACGGGACATGCGTTCTTGATATTTTTTAGTTTATAATTTAAAAACGGAACAAGAATCTGTAAATCTAACAATATCTCATTAAAGTTTGATAAATTCTGAAAGAATGTTACCAAACATATATATGCAGGTTTTAAAATAAGCCCGATTTAAAGCGTGACATAAAAACGTCACATAAAACTGTTGCACTTTTAGGCTTAGGATTTTATATATAGAGAGCAGATGAAGAGGTAGGGGAAGTGATGGCAAAGGTGGTGGGGAATGAGAAATGGTGCCCGTACACATGCGTCGTGTCGCTGCCGAGAGTTGATTCTACAATAAAATAAAATAAAAATAAAAAGAGTAATAAAAATCATTACCCCAAAAGCGGACAGTAGAGATTACGTAGTATACGTGTATTAAATTTCAGTTTAATAGGTCAAACGGTTTGCGAGCTACAGGTGATTTAAAATCCTGGCAGACAAACAGACAGCCACGGTAGCGTATTATAGAAGAAGATTAAAGCTTTTCACTTGAGGATGTGCCTTTTTCACTTTGTTTATAGCTGCCAGCAATAGTCATTAGTCATTTTTCAAATAGTGACATCATGTAAAACATCTGCCACACAAATGTAAATTCTGCCCTTGTCCGATGTGTTTTTTCTAAGCTGTTATGTGCCAATATACAGTAGATGTTAAAGCTGATGTATTGTTCATCCTGTTAACCATTGATGCAAACAACATTATGCCCAAAATGCTGCCAGTAATTTCATTCTGTATTCTCTTTATCATATGGCCTTAATTATGAATGAATATTTTGAGAGAGAAAAACTAAACTGACAAACTCAAGAAAAAAAATCTGCTCCTGCAAGGAAAAGAAAGAAATTCTTGGTACATTTGTTAAAACAAACACTATTTGAGTGTTTTTGGACTTAATGTAGAAATCAGAACATCTTGTTCATTGGCTTCTGATCATTAAATTAGGTGGCATGAAAATAAGCAGATTTTTTTTTTTATTTGTTCATCTAGGATCAAAAAGTACTTGGAAACCTCTGGTCTTGATTAATGTGCTGAACCGCACAGGATAAGGAATTGGAATCGGGAGACAGGATGAGGTGAAAAGAAACAAGCCAAGTAGTCAAAGAATCTAATAAACAAGACCCAGAATGTGAAACAATAGCCATGTCAAGAAATGGAGCAAGAGGATCATAAACCATGTAAACTAGAGCCCAGATGTAAGACAAAAATCACAGTCAGAACCAAAAAGGAATGCCTATTATTAAAGAGGACTTTAATAAACAATAGTAATGTGAGAATTTTAAGTTAAATCCACAAACTCGGACAAACTTGGAGGTTCAACAGGTTGACTTTTATAGCCCTTGATCTATGATGTCACGTCATCAATGACCCCAGCCTCATTCCTAATGTTATGATCTCCAACTTTTGTTTTGTATAAACACCTTTTCCTAACAATCCATTTAAGGATAATAAAGTTTTGAGACTCAAAGGATTCAAAATTGGTCTTTAATTTAGCTTGAAACTCATTCTGAAAAAGTTCACTATTTGATCACATTTTATCGCCATGTCATTTTGTTTTCTGTGAGGTAATTGTTTCTAATGTCTCGTGGCCTCTGAACCCCTGCATATTTTATTTTTTTCTCCAGCCGTTTGGAGTATTTTTTTTGTTTTTTCTGTCCTCCCTGGCCACCGGACCTTACTTTTATTCTATATTAATTAGTGTTCCCTAATTCTATTTTTTAATTTATTTTTGTCTTTTTTCTCTTTCTTCATCCTGTAAAGCACTTTGAGCTACATCATTTGTATGAAAATGTGCTATAGAAATAAATGTTGTTGTTGTTGTTGTAATGTCCCCATGGACATCCTTTCCAGAATTCTCCAGGGTGCACTCGTCTGTATCGTCATTTTGGTAACAATATAAAAGACCACCTCGGGTATTCCTGGGGTATCCAAGCTTGATTGACAGACCTTGTTGTGCTGCATTAAGAGATTAAAATTTAGTCCTTCCTGGTTTTTCAATTCCCTGGTGTTGTTTTATGACTCTGAATTTCCAGCTGTGTATGAATGGCTGGCTTTGATGAAAGATCTGCTCGTCTCCCGGTTTTGATCTTTGCCCTTCGACTCTCCTGACCTATTTTCATTTTCTTTTGGCTGTGCACTTGCAAGTCAGTGTACTTATCAACCACATGGCAACTGTCAACAATAAAGTCCCAAAATGGCGGTGGCCACAGAAAAAACAAGAAGGCATTGTGGGATAGTACAAAAAATAACTAACGTAACTAAGATGTCTTGAAATAAAATATACATGTGATTATTGTATTACTGGATCAAATATCGACCAATACAATATATTATTTATTTTATAGTCCTATAAACCATTTAGACAAATTAAAATGACAATTAGATCACATTTTGCAAATTCAAGGGTTATGACTGAATCATTTATTTAATTTTTTGCACAATTTTTCTGGACTATTTTACAGATCGACCGCTCAAAGTGGTGGCTTGTTGTGCCCTAGAGTTTGATTTGAATCTTAGCTTTTTGATTCAGTGCTTACTTTTGTTTGCATTTGTGCCATTTTGAATTACTCATGCTCATGGCTATTTTTCTCTTCCCGCCATCAAAGGAATATACTAACCAAAAATATATTTTTTTAATGTGTTACTTACCCCATGTCATTTTCACTGGTGACCAAGAAAAAATTCAATGAGATTGTTCATTATGTCATGTTGAGACTGTGGGCCCTATGCTTCCTGGGTTAGACTCCAGCTCCCAGCGGCCCTACTCAGAATTAAGCATGCTTATAAAAAATTATGACCATATATCAAGGTTTCTCTACTAACCATTCCTCATCTCTGTTGACCGATTCTATTTCTAAATTTACAGTTTATTTATCTAAATTTAACCCCACTACACCAACGTATATTGCTGAAGTAATATCTAAATTAAATCAATCTACCTGCCACCTAGATCCCGCTCCTACTCTACTGATTAAGGCTTGCACTGACCAACTTTCTACTCCCATTTCTCATTTTATCAGCTGTAGTTTTCGCACCTGTGTTGGCCTTTTCAATCTGGATTCAGAGCCCTACATAGCACTGAAACTGCTTTACTTAAGGTAGCCAATGACTTACTTACAGTATAACCACAGATTCTAGTTCTTCTTGACTTAAGCGCAGATAGAATTAACAGTGACATTTTACTGTCCCAAACTTTCAGCTATTGGTATCTCTAGTGCTGCTCTTTCTTGGTTCACATCATACCTCAATGATCGCCAGTATTACGTCTTCTTTAAGGAACACAAATCTGCCACTACTTCACTCACACAAGGTATCCCTCAAGGGTCAGTTCTTGGTCCAATCCTCTTCAACATCTATATGCTCCCATTAGGTGAGATTATTCGTCGATATGGTCTAAGCTTCCATTGCTAAGCCGATGACACACAACTTTATGTAAATGTTGATGCAATTGCAACATCTTCACTTGTTGCACTGACTGACTGCATTCGGCAAATCAATCATTGGATGACAGATATTTTTTTACTACTTAATCCTGATAAGACAGAAATCTGTCCTCTCTACCCATCATGGGATAAAAATTGACATCGATGGGATCCTGGTTGAACCTTCAGCATCAGTCCATAATTTGGGTGTCATCTTTGATCAGCTTTTTACTTTTTAACCACATATTAGTTCAATAATACAGACAGCTTTTTTTCATCTTCGCAACATTGCTCATCTGCAGTCTTTCCTCAGTGTGAAGGATACTGACACATTCATTCGTGCTTTCATCACTACCTGTCTGGACTATTGCAATGCATTGTTTTATGGCATCCCAACTAAATATATCAATAGATTACGGTATGTTCAGAATTCTACTACTCATCTACTTACACACACTAAAAAATCTGCTCACATCACTCCTGTCCGCTATGATTTGCATTGGTTACCAGTTTCTTCAAGAGTCAAATAGAAAATTATTCTTCTCACGTTTAAAGCCCTCATTATCTGTCTGAGCTGCTGCTTCCTTACACTCCTCCTCGTGCATTAAGATCATCGGACACTAACTTACTCATTGTACCTAAATACAGGTTAGTAACTATGGGTGGCAGAGCTTTCAGTGTGATAGCCCCTAAAATTTGCAATGCTCTTCCTCTCAGCCTTCGCGAGGAAAAATCTGTTACTCATTTCAAAATCCTGTTAAAAGCACATCTCTTCAATGAGTATTATTCATTTTCTTGTATGTAATTTCTATTGTCTTGTAAATGTGTTTATTGAATTATAAAGTGTCCTTGAGTGTATGAAAGGTGCTACATAAATAAAACGTATTATTTATTATTATAAAATGGTATCATGTAGTTTTCTAGAAGTAACTATTAATGATATTTTAGCAACAACTGGGACACGTGGATTTTACAATATGAGTAACATGAGACCTTTCATTTTTCACGTTGTTTGCTGTTGTACATAAAGTTTCATCTCTCATTCTACATGAAAACAAGAGATGTAAAATCTTCTTAGCCATTACTACAAACTACATGGGGTATGTAACATTTTTGGGTGGAGTATAGCATCTCCTGTGTTATTGGAGGTGTGTCCTCACAGGTCGTGACCTTTTAGCTAACAACATAACAGGTGTCAAAGGCCATTCTTGGAATCAGTTTCCTTATTCGGGTTTGCGGATTCCAAACCTTTTTTTGCTTTTGAAAATGTTCTTGTTCTCAAGTCCTTTTTGGTTTCTGCCTCATGCCTAAAGTTTGTGATCTCAATTTCGTTTCTCATTTTAGTTTTGATAACAGCACAGCTGCCTTTCCAGTTTTAACCTTTATATTGATCTCGACTACACCTTACCTCCCACTTAATTCAAAATTATTTCCTACTAGTTCACTAGCATAACATAACAAGTCTCATTATTTCAGTTTTGACCTTTGCATAGTTCTTTTAAGCAACATACTTTTTATTACTCTTTTGGGTACCCATGAGGGCAGCTTTAGCTCATCTCCTGATGATGCCAAGGCTAGCAAGGTTGACATGCACATTAGAGCTACACAAAAGCTGATTTGAACAGTAATATGACTTTGAAGCATATCTATGGAAGACTGAAATATGATGAAACTCTTAGTAAAAATACCAATCACATCAGAAATATTAGCCGTGCACTATTTAATAATATGGTAATTTGCCATTTATATGTGGTGTGACATTCACTTCTCGGAAATTAAGCCTCTTGCCAAAGTATTTTTGCAAACCTTGACATATCTGGACTTGTGCATGCAATGAAACACTGTGCTGAGAAATTCATTCAGATTCAATGCAGTGCACTGGCCACAGTATACGAGTGTGGAAAGGAAAGGAAGAGTCTAATTGACAAGTGATCTATCACTACGCTCATCAACAGGCGATGTCAAGGCACCTGATAAGTCAAATCAGTCAAATACCAACTAAAATGAGTCCGTTTAATAGTAGGACTGCGGTCTGCCCATCAAGGTGACAGGCAGTTGAAATCCTTGCACTCAATAAATAAGAGGAATAGCAATTTACAAAGTGTGTGCGTTGGGGGGGTTGGGTTCCATTATAATTTTACTGACTTCTCTTTCTCTTTTAAAATCCGGTAGTGATTCAAAATGATGACTCTGGAGGAAAGAACGGCACATTAATTATATCCCCCTAAAGAGCGTGCTCTGTTTAAAGAAACCTTTCTCTAGACACTTTGAGAATACTAAAGTCAGGATCTAAGAAAAACTTCACCAGCCAGCTCTGAACGGGTGGATACAAAGCCATATTACAGATGTGTTGACTCAACTAAATATAAAAATTCAGTTGAGCTTCATTTTATATTTAGATGTAATGTATGACGTTATTATAAGTGCTGCGTTCTCATTAGGTCTTCCTCTGGCCGACAGCTGTTGAAATGAAAATCACCTTTGAATGCGTCCCCGGAGGCACATTAAATACGTATGTCGAGAAATAAGAGAGACAGACAAGTCGGATCACCTGTTGCACAGATTCTGCCATGTATATGTATGCCTTTCCTGTAGCTTTAGTGTTAAATGTCATCACAATGTTAAAAGCGAGTGCGCAATCTAATCAGAACCTTACTTCAAATCAGAGATAATCAGGCAGTGTGGCCTTATGCTTAATGCGTTGAAGTGTAAACCGCAGGGCTGGTGGTTCAATTCCCCAGACTGAGTCAGTCTGATGGAGAGCACTTACCTGCAAGCATGCATAGTCTGGATCGTCTCCAGTTTGCATGTCGTCACAAACAGTCCACAGAGGATGCCAAATCCCTTGCATTTCATAGCATACTGACACATCAAGATAATACAGGCTGCTTGCCAGTCATCCTGGTAGATTACAGCTCAGCATTTAATGCTCTTCTACCAGCAAAGCTGACCACCAAACTCTATAATTCAGGACTTAGTGTCACTCTCTGCAGTTTGCAGATTTGGACTTCCCAACCAACAGACCTTGGCAGGTGTGGATTAACAGCATCACATCCTCCATCCTGACCCTCAATATAGACACTCCACAGGGTGATGTGCTAAGCCCTCTTCTGTACTCCTTACACCATCATCATAGACCTGATCACCAACAAGAAGGAGACATCTTTACCTGCTGAGTCGTACCAGGATAACAATCCTTTCTGATACCAGTTCCTCCAACTTCAGCTGTTCAGATTCATGCATCAGCTGAAGACGTTAAGGAATATCTGGTAATGGTGGCTCTGCACTATTTTTTCCTTTGTTTCTGCTGAGACTTTCATCAAAAAGGACAAAATGGGAAACTCCTACTTACTACTAGAATGTTCTGGAAACTCCTATATACAGTACTGTGCAAAAGTTTTAGGCAGGTGTGAAACAAATGCTGTAAACAAAGAATGCTTTCAGAAATATAAATAATGATTGTTTATTGTTATCAATTTACAAAATGCAAAGTGAGCGAACAAAAGGAAAATCTCAATCAAATCAATATTTGGTGTTACCACCTTTTGCCTTCAAACCAGCATCAATTCTTATAGGTACACTTGCACAAAGTCGTGGATTTTGTAGGATTATAGTCAGGTGTCCGATCAACCAATTATACCAGACATTTGCTTATGATCATCAATGTCACACATAGGTTGAAACACAGTCATTAACTGAAACAGAAACAGCTGTGTAGGAGGCTTAAAACTGGGTGAGGAACAGCCAAACTCTGCTACCAAGGTGAGGTTGTGGAAGACAGTTTCATGTCATGGCAAGATTGAGCACAGCAACAAGACACAAGGTAGTTATACTGCATCAGCAAGGTCTCTCCCAGACAAAGATTTCAAAGCAGACTGGGGTTTCAAGATGTGCTGTTCAAGATCTTTTGAAGAAGCACAAAGAAAAGGGCAACATTGAGGATCGTAGACGCAGTGGTTGGCCAAGGAAACTTAATGCAGCAGATGAAAGACACATCAAGCTTATTACCCTTCGAAATAGGAAGATGTCCAGCAGTGCCATTAGCTCAGAACTGGCAGAAACCAGCGGGACCCAGGTACACCCATCTACTGTCCAGAGAAGTCTGGCCAGAAGTGGTCTTCATGGAAGAGTTGCAGCCAAAAAGCCATAACTCTGACGTGGAAACAAGGCCAAGCGACTCAAGTATGCACAAAAACATAGAAACTGGGGTGCAGAAAAATGGCAGCAGGTGCTCTGGACTGATGAGTTAAAATTTGAAATATTTGGCTGTAGCAGAAGGCAGTTTGTTCGTTGAAGGGCTGGAGAGCGGTACAATAATGAGTGTCTGCAGGCAACAGTGAAGCATGGTGGAGGTTCCTTGAAGGTTTGGGGCTGCATTTCTGCAAATGGAGTTGGAGATTTGGTCAGGATTAATGGTGTTCTCAATGCTGAGAAATACAGGCAGATACTTATCCATCATGCAATACCATCAGGGAGGCGTATGATTGGCCCCAAATTTATTCTGCAGCAGGACAATGACCCCAAACATACAGCCAAAGTCATTAAGCACTATCTTCAGTGTAAAGAAGAACAAGAAGTCCTGGAAATGATGGTATGGCCCCCACAGAGCCCTGATCTCAACATCATCGAGTGTGTCTGGGATTACATGAAGAGACAGAAGGATGTGAGGAAGCCTACATCCACAGAAGATCTGTGGTTAGTTCTCCAAGATGTTTGGAACAACCTACCAGCCGAGTTCCTTCAAAAACTGTGTGCAAGTGTACCTAGAAGAATTGATGCTGTTTTGAAGGCAAAGGGTGGTCACACCAAATATTGATTTGATTTAGATTTCTCTTTTGTTCATTCACTGTATTTTGTTGATTGATGAAAATAAATGATTAACACTTCCGTTTTTGAAAGCATTCTTTGTTTACAGCATTTCTTCACACCTGCCTAAAACTTTTGCACAGTACTGTACATAACTCTATATACATATTGTAACACTAGATGATGCTATACCAGCACTTAACCCGACACACAAACACTGACAACACATTATTAAAACACCAAGAAGCTTTTTAATTTCTTTTCTTTAAGTAAATTGTGCCCAAAGCACCTCCACCACAATAAACAAATAAACACACTAATATTTAAATTCCCAAATCTCTCCTCCACACCTCCCAGCAAGCTCTGTCTTCTACCACCCAACTCCAGCTCACTTGCTGAGTTCTCAACAGTGCTTTAAATAGTCCTTGACATTTTCTTCAGCCCGGAAGTACTTCGGGGCTTCCGTCCTCATGACAACCTCATACTTCCGGGCTAAAAGGAAAGCATGAGTCCCCAGGACCTTTGACAGCTCCCCCTGGCGGCACTCACAGCACCCAACAGGGCTGAGAAACCGAACTCCAAGTCTCAGGATGCCCTGCGGGAATCCGTGGCACCGCCACACTGCAGGGGAGCTGCCATTTTGCGTTTCGGGTGAAGCAGTGTCAGCAAGTAGGTGCGTCCCCCATCGTTCCATTCATGGGGCATCCCGGCTGGGTTGAGCTGCCGGCCGTCCATCACAATATATATATATATATTATATATATATATATATATATATTATAATGTGAGATTTTTGAGACTCAAGAAGCCTCCAACTGTGCTGTGCGCTGAAACAGGCAGGAAATGTCTGTCCACTGCCACCTCAACTACAAGTCTGCCGACTCACCGAGTAACATGTTTGTCGCCTGTTGGTTGATGTGGGGAACATTTAAAACTACCCACTGACCTGGTTTTTCACGAGCGAGCTATCTGAGACACCTATGGCACTAGGGCATGAAAACAGGCATCAGTGCCCAAAAAACACATAGAGCAAGTAGGTGTCTCTGCGTACTTGTGAGTGTGAAGGAGGTCTAAGTGAGCTTCGGCTGTGTTCAGTTAGCTGACTCTAATTGTTTCCTCACCTGGGCTGACTTCACTAGAGGGACAATTCATTTTCAGTTCAATTGGTATTGGGTAACTTTTGTTCATTAGATAAATAAGTTAAAATAAAAAGTGCTCTTTGCTCACTATTACTAATATTAGATTTTGGTTTGGACCCTGAAAACATTCAGCATCAAATATTTACAAAAGCTGATTAAATCAGGAAGGGGCACTGCAAACAGATGTATTGTCAGGCAAAGGACAGGCATTGGTATCTGGAAGCTTGCCTCAAATCTTGTTAGCGCAAGAAGGATCCTACTCTGCTGGGCTCTTGAGGAAGGCCCTTATCATGAAAATTGTTCCAGGGGTGCTGTACAATGACTGATCCTGTGCTGTGACCTCCAAAGGTCATGCAAATAGTCAATTTCCCCTGTGGGATTAATAGAGTGTACAAAAAAAAATAACGTAAAGTGTCTTTGAGATGGTCCATTCACCATCTGTAAGCCCACTTAAACCAGTGAGGTGTTGTGAAGCCCTGAAGCACATCCCAGTGACACTGAGCACAAGGCATGAATCAGGGGCACCCTTTGGTAGTCACTATAAAACAAATTAGTGGTGCATAATGTTAGGGTCCTCTTTTAAAATGTTAGACAATAGCACGCTGTCTTTATGATGTTGCAGAACACTAAATTAGAAAACACAGAGCAGAATGCACGCAGATTTCCTCCTTATCATTTACATAAGGTAGCTTTTAATTTTTACCAGATCCGATTGTTTAATTGATTGTTTACTATAAACTTGTCTCCAGAACACAAGCGAGCCCACGAAAACAGTTACTGCAGGCTGACTGATCTTTTGTCACAATCCTGCATGCCAATAAAGATCATTATATTGACTTCTATATGCTTTACTTTAATTGGCATGGAACTTTCTACTTTTCATAATTGGCCAAATCCCAACTTTATACAGTACATGTACCAATTACTGCATGACTCATGAGTGACAACTCCGAAGGGAATTCTCTCGCTTTTAACAACAGCTTGGTCAAGATTTTCTTACCGTTAATAAACACTATGTGCAATAAACTAAACTACAGTATATGGCTACGCTTCTTAGGTTTATACCAAATACATCCATCCATTCATTTTCCAACCCGCTGAATCCGAACACAGGGTCATGGGGGTCTGCCGGAGCCAATCCCAGCCAACACAGGGCACAAGGTAGGAACCAACCCCAGGCAGGGTGCCAACCAACCGCAGGACACACACAAACACACCCACACACCAAGCACACACTAGGGCCAATGTAGAATCGCCAATCCACCTAACCTGCATGTCTTCGGACTGTGGGAGGAAACCCACGCAGACACGGGGAGAACATGCAAACTCCACGCAGGGAGGACCCGGGAAGCGAACCCAGGTCTCCTAACTGCGAGGCAGCAGCGCTACCACTGTGCCACCGTGCCACCCTACCAAATGCATTTAATGTTAAATTACTTTCTTAAAATAACTGCATGGCACCTTTATTTTAAAATGGACTGGCACCCTGCCTTGCACCCGATGCTTGCCTACCCTTGATGTGACCCTGCCCTTGATAAGCCAGCTAAGAAAATGAATGAGTGGATGGATGGTTACAATTGTGAAAGACCCATAAAGGAATAACAAAAGTAAAGTAATCGGTGCGGACAAATTGCAACAACCTGGGAATGGCATCACAGATGAGTCGCCAACGTAGTGAGTTGGCATTCTGTCTTTCAAATGAACAACTTCAGTGCCAGCCTACAAAAAATAGCAAGCCAGCCATAGCTGCACATTTTCCAACTAGTGTGGCAGCAGCGAGTCATCCTTACCTAAAATAATGATGTAACGAGTGAAGATCCATTGGGTTGGCACCAGTGAGTGCTGGCGCGGTGCTACAGTCATGGCTGATAAAATGTGCATGAGTCATAATTCTAAGAAGCTGTCCTGCAGGGATAAAAATCACAATTTTGGAACTACAGACACTATATTAATACTTTGAACACCAGGTATGAGTGAAGGCACATCTTACTGGGGCTGTCAAAACGTGACAGATGAGAGAAATCGTGTCTCAAAGTATAGCCAGTATACTGCATCTCAGTTGCCTACTACAGTGCTGCCATCTTGTGGACAGCCATTAAATTGCCTTTTTTGGTGGCAACAGCTTGCGGAAAATAGTGCTAGATAATCCATAGTTATGTCATTACGAAAACATTATAACATTGCTGATGGTTTGAAACAGCTAGATTCGCTGCAAGGAGCATTCAAATGGAGACTTTTAAATAATTTTTTGGTCAAAATAAAGTGATTAATGCCTTCTTTATATTTCTGATAGAGTTACTGTTGACAGACAGACAGACAGACAGACAGACAGACAGACAGACAGACAGACAGATAGATAGATAGATAGATAGATAGATAGATAGATAGATAGATAGATAGATAGATAGATAGATAGATAGATAGATAGATAGACAGATAGATAGATAGATAGATAGATAGATAGATAGATAGATCTTTTTTTGTCCCCAGGGGGGAATTTTGGCTTTTTCCAGAAGCTCTTTAAATAAATAAAAAAATAAATTCCACACACTGGAATTACTGTAAAGCAAGGCTGTCCCAGTCCCAATGAGGTGTTATGCAGATATATTGCTGTTGGCTTAAAGAAACCCCCTGTCGTGTTTCTTGACACACTTCTGCTGAATAATTAGTTGTGTGAAAGTCTTCAGTGGTAGTGTGTCAGAGAGAGGATGTGCAGCATTGTTCATAATGGCACAATGGTTTTAGTTCTCTCCTTCCCTATGACCTCTAGGGGGTTCAGATTGTGTCCTTGTGGTAAAGCGGGTCCACAGCTCTCTTAGCAAAGGCCAGTTTTATTTAAATAAATAATCACCACGCTTGCGGCGTAGCGAGGAGCGTGGTAGTGTGGCTGAAGCGGTTTCCGGGAGAATTCGAGCTGCAGGCGTTTCTCACCTCCGCAGCGTAATTTATCCCGAGAACAGTTGATAGCCATAGCTGCCACATCCATTATATATATGGAAGCCCGAGACGGTTAAAAAGAGAAAAGAGAACAAGGAAAAAAGTAAAAGAGAAAAGAGAAGGAAACGGAGGTTGCAGAAGGAAGCAGGAAGGGAGCGAGTGAGAGAAGGCTGGTGAAGGAAAGCGAGAGAGAGCAGGCTCGCGGCAGCTGAGCAGGCAGCCTGGATGTTTGGCCAACACCCGGGTAAGTAGTAGAGGTGGTCACACCGTAGAGTTTAGTATGAAGGACGGGAGTGACCAGGAGACAAGTGACACTCTGCTTAAGGCCGCAGAAGGCAGCGGGACTCAGGACTTGGGACGTGGTGTTCCCAACGTGACAGCCTTGGTCGTTGTGGAATCCCAAGTCACTGTCAGGGGGAGCTGACCGGAGCTAAGTATAGGAAAGGCGACTGACAGTAGTAGTGGTAGCAGAAGCACTTTGAGAAGGTCAGCTGCAGAGACAGCGTCTCGCCTGTTGCAGGGCCCGCATGGGAGAAGCAGGTGAGACGCTAATGGAAAAGAAGCACCGGGCTTTTCATTTGTGTAACTGTTTTAAGAGACTACTTCCTGCACAACGTTTTAACCTCAGTTTTAAAGGATTGTGTTTTGTTTTTGTATTTTTAAACCTCCACATTTCTTTTAAGGATTATTTATTGAACTGTGGACTATGCACTGCTGCACTTTGTTTGAACACTTTGTTGTTGTTTTGATTTATTTTAATAAAAGCACTTTGCACATTTATACATCATCCCCTTGCTGTGTTATTGCCTCAATGTCTAGCTCATCGGTGACATTACCGACGGTGTTGAGTTCAAGGGCTCCCTAATAGAAGATGGGAGCATGGAGCTGAACCCACATCGTCACAGTCCTATAACTGATCCTGTCCTTGTTGATTTGGTGGTCCTCCATAGACCTATGTTGCAGCATCCTGGTAATAAATGGTCCAGCAGTCCAGCATATTGTGATAGACGACCGGGGACCTTGACCCACTGGGATACCTGGAGAGCAGAAGGACTGGTAGAAAGGCAATACCTCCCCCGGGATACAAGAGGGCAGCTCCCCTGGTTTGAATCAGGGCCACAGGACTGGAGCTTGGAATCTCAATCCTGTTGAGGACCGTGGCCACTGCCAGACGGCACTTGGACAATCCCGGAGCCTTGGACTGCAGCACTTCTGCCACACCAGGACGTGCTGCAGGAAGAGCGTCAGGGAGCACCTGGAGCACATCCGGGTGCATTATAAAAGGGGCCGCCTCACTCCATTCAAGGAGCCGGAGTCGGGTGGCAAAGGACAGAGCTTGCGGGAGAGGAGTGGAGGTGGAAAAGAAAAAGAGAAGGAAAAGAAAGGACTGTGAGTTTGGGCTGTTTGGTGCAATTTACTGTGTGCAGGAAGAACTGTAAATATAAATGTGTGTGTTTTGGGACATTCTGAATCAGTCTCTGTATGTTTCCGGGCATCATTCACAATATATATATATATATATATATATATATATATATATATATATATATGTATATATATATATATATATATATATATATATATATATATATATATATATATATATATAAGGTTTCTAAACTCTTTTGGGACTCCCCCCAATGGGACGACACGTCGAAGAGCGTCCCAAAGCGCAATTGCCACATCTGTGGAAGACAGTTTATCAGTTGCTGTGGCAACCGCAGACTCCCAAAGCTACAGTGGCTCGCAGCTAAAGCAGATCCGAGTCGATCGCAGTTGCACTATAAGTGCTTGTTGTCGATGGTTGATGCAAGGAACATTATAAATGCAGGGAACAGGATTACCTGGCCACGATTCTGCCTGATTGCTGTGTCTGTGTATAGGAGAGCGGTAGATTCGGCTAAAACAAACAATAAATAACCATGCTGTTCCTGTTTCATGCTGAAAAAAAGGTTGGAGTGCTGGGGTGCAAGACAGGGACTCACACGTCACAATAGATAAACAAGCTACAATCTGTATCAATTACAAGCTTTTCTTTAAATGTACTGCAATGAACGATAATGGACATTTAAAGGCAATTCATAATTTCTTTATATATAATACGCTACCCTGGCTGTTCGTTTATCTGTCCAGGATTTTAAATCACCTGTAGCTCGCAAACTGTTTGAACTATTGACCTGAAATTTGGTTCACATATACTACGTGATGTCTACTGTCTGCTTTCGGGGTGATGATTGACCTCCAAGGTTATCCCTCTTTTTATTTTTATTTTATTTTATTGTAGAATCAACTCTCGGCAGAGGTCAGCAGGGTGGCCATGCGGTGCATACGTACAGGCGCGCCGTTCTCATCCCTACCACTTTTATCGTCACTTCCCCTACCTCTTCATATCTTAAATCTTTATTGAGGCAGGTTGAAGACTTAAGTGCCAGCTTAAGTGAAAAATTAAAGAAAATGTACTAAGTAATTACAAAACAAATACTGACTTAATCAATTGAACGCAAAAAGATGCCAACAAAAGAAGAGAAGAAGTGGGCCGCTAGCGTGGAGAAAAGAAGAGCTGCTCAGGAAGTAGCAAGCACATCAACCTCTGAGCAAACGAACGGTAAACGTACAGAGAAAGAGGATGAAAACTATGAATGCTCAAGTCAAGTGTATTCACTGCACATTATCGTGCAGTGCGCCGTTACCGGTTCAAATATATTTGTGAATTCTTTTTTTCTTGTTCATCTAACTACATCTGGACATTCTTTCTTTATTGTTATCTAAATAATTCATGGTCCTCTTAGTTTAAAATGATCGAACAATTTGCAACTTAATAGTAAAAAACCTGTAGAGAGCAAGAAATTGCCCAGAAATAGTTTGAGGATCAAAGTGTTTAGACAGAGCCATCCAAAACCAGGATAGCTAACCAGTCCTCTGTGTGTAACATCACCAGGGGCCTCATGTATAACGCCGTGCGTAGAACTCACACTATAACATGGCGTAAGCACAAAAGCGGGAATGTGCGTACGCACAGAAAAATCCAGATGCAGGAATTTGTACGCACGCAAACTTTCACGTTCTTCCACTACATAAATCCCGATCAGCGTGAAAAGTAACGTACGTGCACGCGCCTTCTGTCCCGCCCCAACTCCTCCCAGAATTACGCCTCTTTGAATATGCAAATCTATATAAATAGCCTTCTATGAAAAGACAATGGGAAAAGCACGGGGGAAAATATAAGAATTTCAGCGAATACCAAGTGGAGGCAAAGAAAAAACGTACTATTTGTTGGTTTAAACAGTGGTATAATCAACAAAAGAAAGTTGATCGAGTGACAGAGTGTCAGAGAAACCCGAAAGATCCAAGTTCACAAAGTCGCACAGTGCCCAAAATAAAAAAGAAATCACATATCAAAGTCGCCGTGAAAAGGCGACTCGTAGCCCACCGTCTGAGTGTCATATGAAAGCTCATTAGGGTACAGACAAAACAAATAGGCACACAGTGGGAAAAAAGCACGAAATGTCAACTTTAATCTCGAAATTTCCACTTTAATCACGTAGTTTATTTTGCCATTAAAGTAGAACATCACAAACTTCATCTTAAAATCGTTTATTTTACTAGTTTCTCAAGTAGCACGTTAAATGCTTTGTTCTGTATTTGATCTTCTATGTGCTCTATGTGTGTGAATCACTACGTGCTTCCGTTCTTTCTCTTTCTCCGACAGGACACAGAATCCATTACATTCGTGATATTACAGCTCTCTGAATAATTAAAATACTGAGATGTATACGTGATATCATTTTCATGATGATAGGAATGAAAGCATGTTATTAAACATGGGGACACGGTGGCGCAGTGATTGTTCATATCTCACGCAAGAGTCTTGCTGCACCATGTGCGACCTTCGATTAAATAATTTATTACAGAAGTACTGTCTCTTTCAAACGTACTTTTCTTTCTCCAAATACCCAATCGCCACACAATCAGCTCTGTAATAGACGTTAAGCCATCTGTAAGCTTAGAACGCCGATTCTTCAAAACTTTTAAGGAACACTGAAATATCTTCGTAGTACATGTTTAATTATTCTATCCGTCTATCTTTCCAGTGTCGCGTCAGCACCAGCAAGAATACAACGCAATGCAGGAACAATCCCTGAACTAGCTAGCGCTGCGGCACCGTGTCCTCACACGTTTAATTATTAACAATACAGATTATTTAAATGAAGTTAAAATTTTAGCTGTATAATATAATCAACATATTTTGCTGCATTTCATCTTAAAAATGATATCATCATATGTAAATACACGCTTCATAAAGTGGCGCAGGTTGTGCAATATTATAACTGTAGTGCAAGTTTACAGTGAGGTAATTGTACTTATAAGTTCAAACAGTTCTACAAGGAGCACTTGATGGACTGATTTAGTGCGTTTATAGTTCTTGGGATGAAACTTTTTCTAAACTGCGAAGTCCGTACAGGGAAGTCTCTGAAGCGTTTTGCCTTGGCTCCGGCAGCGTCTGCTTTATGCTGTATACCGATATTTCTCTTTCCAATCAGCTGCTGCTGTGATTTCCCACTCAGATACAGTGATATAAATACTCCGAGTGGTGCAGTGAGAGTAATATGGAAAAAGATGATCTGCTGTGGCAACACCTAACGGGAGCAGCTGAAAGAAGAAGAAGATGCAGTGAGAGTTACAACGCTAAAGCAGTTATGGTATTTGGAATACTATGGCTATTCCCTAGACCATTATATTGCTACAGGTTAATTACAATCAGATGCATTACACTAATAAACAATATGCAGTTAGTTTCAGTGTATTTATAAAGCCGCGTCAGGAATGTGGAGCTAAGAAAGAAAGGGTGATCACACAGGAACAGTAGCACTGTTTTGACGCTGGGTGCCGCCAGTCTGCAAAACCGAGCGGAGAAATTGCGTACGCCAAGGTATGAGTTACCGTGGAAATGTGCGTGGCTTTACGCCAAGTTTAGGTTTTATACATCGCGATTTGAGCGTGGAAAGGTTCGTATGCAACATTTCTGTGCGTACGCACCGTTTATACATGAGGCCCCAGGTCCAGGAAGCCCATGTGAATTTTTAACATAAATAATGGTGAATCCGAGAGACCAGGGAGCGACGTCTGAGACAGAGAGATGTCAAATGAAGTGACACCATTTCAACTGGACATTGGAAAACACAAGTCATTCATCAGCCCAACTGTTACATCTGAAAGCAGCCAGGGTCAATATCCTCTTTTGACGTTGCTGCTAATTTTCAGTACGCTTTTTAGGAATATAAATATCCAGACTTTGCTATCTTTTAATTTTTAATTATTTTTTCTTCTATTATTCTAGTATTATTCTGTTTTAATAAATACCACTTTGTTTTTTACATCTCTATGCTTTCTTTATATCTAGACTGATTAAAGTAATACAGTAAACACGGGACACCATGTAGTGGAGACTGCCACCTTCTTATTTCCTACGGAGTTACCAGGCTGAGGAGGATGGCACAAGAGGGTGGACATCACCACAGTGAGAGTAAAGTTTCATAACAGCAACACATTATCACTCTCCAGCACCGTGATCAGCAAGTATTTCTGGTCAGACATGTTCTTTCAGAGCCTGTTTAATGACATGATATCACTTAGTCTTCACTAAACACAACTGCTTAACAAGCTATTTAAGTACGTGCCATTCCACACCGTACGGCACCCAAGAAACAGTGGAGTAAAATCAGTATGAATGACAGCCGGTAAAGTGGCAAAATTATGAAAATAAAAATAAAGAGTGCCCTAGCCACTCTAATAATCAAGAATTAGGTAACTAACTGCAGTGTTTTCATTTTCTAAATCTTCATTTATTAATTTCTCAGGACAATGATTGCTTTTAACAAGCAGATAGTTAATTAATATATTCAGCATTCCAACAGATATACCCTCAGTTGATGACTATAAAAAAAAAAAAAAAAAAAAAGCTGCACATTTTCAATGAGAGAAGAGGACGGAGGGAAACTTGCTTTGCATCTAAAAAATGCATTATGAATAATTAGAGTGTTTAATCATTTGTGTTGTAAAGCGAGAACTTGTATGCCAGTCTTGATTAATGTAGCAAATTACAGAAAATGCTACACGTTATTTGTGCTGAGAATGGAATTGAATGCCCAAAACAGGACATATTTTAAAGAATCTAACTATCAGGAAAAAAGAAATCAAAGGGCTCTGGGAGGGTTAGCTGTGTCCACCTTGCAGACTCACTCTGTTATATACAGTAATTATCACTCTTCAGACAGTCAGTTTAGTCTCGGCTATCGAGCATAACTAAACCACAAATCCACTAAAACTTAAAAGGTCGATCACGGTTACACCATCTGATAAAAGGAATGCTTTATTTTAAATTTCAAAATTCATTATTAGAGGTTAGCTGGATGGCAAAGTGGTTAGCACTGCTGTTCAAATCCCACCTTGTCCACTATCTCTGTGGAGTTTGCGTGTTCTCTTGTGTCTGGTTTTGCTAACACCCCACGACAAAGACAAGTGTCTGTTTGGTTAGCAGTGTGTGTGAGTGTACCCTGGGATGAATTGCCATGATGGTTTTAGTAACAGTTCTGATCTCCTACCACTTTTTATTGAATTGTGTGGTTTCAGAAATGGATGGATAGACTTTAATACTTATCTGTTTATTTTATTGTCACGAAACTGTCATAAGGCAGGGAGAGTAGTTTGCACTCACCCTCTGTTGTGGGTCGGATAGGCTTGACTGCAAGATGTTTTGGTACATAATTTGGAAAAGTGGTCTGATTAAGTTTAAAAACTAAAATATAAATCTGAAAAGTCACACATTAAGTTGAAATAGATGCATGTGACATAGATTCACTGTTTTTAAATAAGACTGAAAAAGATTCTTTTATACGGGATACATTTTTTATAAATATTTTCTGTGGAAATGGCAATGATTGGATTACATTAGATTAATCCCAGGGATAAATTTAGATGCATACAGCAGCAAACGTAAAGAAACAAGGATACAGACTAATAGGACAAATAATACAATCAATCAATCAATTTATCTAGACTTTCAGAAAACATTTGATAAGGTGCCACATGAGAGGTTGGGCATCAAACTAAAAGAGGTGGGAGTTCAGGGTGATGTTTGTAGATGGGTGCAGATTTGGCTCAGACACGGGAAACACACGGTGATGGTTTTAGGGACCAAATCAGAACTGGCTGATGTTAAGCGTGGTGTCCTGCAGGAGTCAGCGCTAGGGCCGCTGCTGTTTTTATCTTATATATAAACGTCTACCCGTGGAAGTGTGTGTGTCTGTCTGTCCAGCCCGGAAGTGAGAGGTGAAGTGAGGGTAAGGGCTTCACCTCCGAGGATACACAGGTGAGGCAAGCACATTGGCAAAACGAAACCTCAGAAGAAAGAGTCACTCGCTTAGTGGCTAATACACAAGCGAGGCGAGGACATCAGCAAAACGAAACCTCCAAAGAAACTTTCAATTACTTGACATCTCGACATTTTATTTTTTTTCTGACGATTTCAATAGTTTCTGGGACTGCTTACCCAGCTAGTATAAGTATAAATGATTTGGATAGGAATATAAATAACAAGCTGGTTAAGTTTGCAGATGATACCAAGCTACTTACTGTAGGTGGATTGGCAGATAATTGAGAATCTGCTGAATCGTTACAAAGGTACTTGGACATCATACCAAACTGGGAAGATTTGTGGCAGATGAAATTTAATTTCAGTAAATGTAAAGAATTACATCAGAAAGTAAAAAATGTTAGGTTTGAATTCATAATAGGAGGTCTAACTAAAAAGATTACAATATGCAAGCTTTCGAGGCAACTCAGGCCCCTTCTTCAGGCAAGATGTAATCCTGCCTGAAGAAGGGGCCTGAGTTGCCTCGAAAGCTTGCATATTGTAATCTTTTTAGTTAGCCAATAAAAGGTGTCATTTTGCTTGGCTTTTCTCTACATTCATAATGGCTAACACGGTACAACACCCTAGTACTACTAATAGGAGGTCTGAAAATCAAAATTACACCTGTGAAGGATTTAGGAGTCATAATGGACTCAACACTGTCAACTGCCAGACAGTGTTCAGAATCCATTAAGAGGGCTAACAGAATGCCAGGTTATATAGCGCCTTGATGTGTGGAGTCCAAGTCATAAGAGGTTCCGCTCAAGCTTCATAAAGCACTGGTGAGGCCTCATCTGGAGTCCTGAGTGCAGTTTTGGTCTCCAGGCTAAAAAAAGGACATAGCAGCAGTAGAAAAGGTCCAGAGAAGAGCAACTAGGCTGATTCTAGGGCTACAGGTAATGAGTTATGAGGAAAGGTTAAAAGAGCTGAGCCTTTACAGTTTAAGAAAAAGAAGATTAAGAGGAGACATAACTGAAGTGTTTAAAATTATGAAGGGAATTAGTCCAGTGGATCGAGACTGTTATTTTAAAATGAGCTCATCAAGAACACAGGGACACAGTTGGAAACTTGTTAAGGGTAAATTTCGCACAAACATTAGGAACTTTTTTGTTCACAAAGAACAACAGACACTTGGAATAAGCTACCAAGTAGTGTGGTAGACAGTAGGACTTTAGGTACTTTCAAAACTTGATTTGGTGTTCTTTAAAAAGAACTGGTGAGCTTTGTTGGACTGAATGGCCTGTTCTCATATAAATTGTTCTAATGTTCAATAAATAAATAATGTACATTGTTTGGAAATTTCAAAATGAACTTAAAGAGTACCACCATTTAGTTAGGATCTTCGGGAGGAAGCATTGAGTTACTTGATAGCAGTGGGCAGAAAAGACCCCCAGAGGCGCATCTTAGCACATCATGGTGGAATGATGAGAGAACCTCCTAGAGGGGAAGAAGGGGATTTATCATGGCAGCATCCAATTTTTCCGTCATCCTCTTTTCCGCAACAGTTTACAGAACATCCAGTGTTCACCATGGGATGGAGCAGATTTTCCTTCTAAGTTTGTTCAGGCATTGTGCTTCATTTGAGCTCAAGTTGCTTCCCCAGGAGACTGCAGCTTAGAACTCCACACTGACTACTATGGACTGATAGAATACAGAAAAACCTTGGATTGCGAGTGTTTTGCAAGAAGAGCAAAAATTTGTAATAAATTTTAACTTGTTAAACGGGGGTGGTCTTGCAGTACGAGTAGTAAATATACGCTTTGTCTGCCGAGCGTCACATGATCACATCTGAGCTGATGGTTCTTCTCTCTCTCTCACTGCAGGATTGTGGGTAATTGTCTCTCATGCTCGGTCTCAGTTGGCATGCCTCACTCATATAGTCAACATCAACATCCATACGAGTGTATACTGTTTACTGTAGCATTATGACCATGTGTGTGTGCGTAAAGCATTTTTGTATTTTGTGTACGAGCGATGAATCTGTTTAACGACAATGCAATGTCACATTTCCGCAAAATCCTCAAAAGGAGGCAAAAGCAACTGTCATTGGATAGGTTCCTTGTGTCACACACGTGCGATTAGGGGACAACCAAAGGACCCGATGCGCCGCGTGAACCCGCAAGACGGAGGAGAAAGCCAGTGTACTAACCCATCTCACTGTTCTCTCACAGGAAGGACGAGCCACAAAAGAGTTCGACACCGTAATAGTATCGCCAGTTGCTCGCCCGGACGGACGTGCCACTTCCGCATTCCTTAGTCACGTCTCGTCCCTTCCCAATGACATCACAACCTTCCCAGGATTCCCTACTGTTCCCGACATCCTTTTTGCCATCCCCTCCTTCATAAATACGCCATCTTTCCACCTAAAGACTGTCTTGTTTCTATGTTTTTACACATGTCTGTAACAAACGTACCAGACCAATTCCTGAATCTATAGTATATGGGGATGGTTCCCCAACCCTTTACCTGTGTTATCGTGTGCTTTTTCACACTTGTTATAAGTCGCAAAAAAAGAAAAAGATTCCAGTGATCCAACAGATAGCAGTGATTCCGTTAGTTAGAGTGAAAGTCGTCCCACACAATAACCCTCTTCCTCCTCCTCTCCTCTCTGTCATCTCCATTATACCAGCCACGATTCTTTTCAAAGGTAAAATGCAGGTTAATTTGTTTTATGTATTTTTGCTTTATATTTTGTATTAATCTTAATTTTTATATGAATATTTTGGGTTGTGGAACGAATCATCTGAGTTTCCATTATTTCTTACGAGGAAATTTGCTTTGATATACGAGTGCTTTGGATTACAAGCACGAATCTGGAACCGAATTATGCTCACAAACTAAGGCACCACTGTATTTCCATCAGCTTGCTGCACTCATCGAAAGACCTGAGTCTCCTTAGGAAGTCCTGTCTCCTCTGGGCCTTGTTGTCCAGTGCTGGTGTGTCATCAGACCAGTCCTGCTTACTGTTTATATGAACGCCCAGGTGCTTGTAGCTCTGCACCTGACTCATAAGCTCATTTTATTACAAAGCAGAAGCTCAAATGAAATAACAAAGTGTGGTCAAAGGGCTTGCACTAAGGGTTTCTACCAGGTTAGGCCAGATTGAATCTGAGGACTCACTATTAAAAGAAAAGTTTTTGTTCACTTCAACGTCAAGTCATGTTCCACACTCATTTCATAAACTCTACTCATTGCACTAAAGCAATAATAAAAAGATCGGCTTTTCTTTAAGTATCATTTGGTATTTTTTTATATTCTTACTCAGTGGTTACATTAATGTCAGAAGAATGAAGGTACAGACCAGAGTGAAATTAAAGTAAGAAAGAGTAATAAAGAGAGAAAATGAAAGATGCCAGCTCTGAAATGCTGACAGTGTTGTACTTTATTCTCTTGTAGAGGCTCTTCCAAACCAATTAAACCTGCACCAACAAAACTGGACCCCTTCCTGAAGTTCTGGTGTGCGGCCATTTTTATCCGTGATTCACCAACAGCTTCTGAAAAAGAGAAATGGGGAAAAGTGTTAGTCATTCGACTGGCAATACTAGTATGCTGCCCGCCAACATTTAAGCAAAAAGAAATAAAAGCTGAATCATATGGAGCTTATTAAACCATCGAAATCTCCGAATTTACAATGTCACCTTACATTCAGTTAACAACAGAATCATGATCATGAAATGCAGGCCTCATCTTGTCACCTTCCATTGCTTATTCTCTTCTTCTCTGGAGACCACTGCCATCTCCGAGAGTCACCGAGACATGATCAGTGAATTAAGACAAATCAGGATTTGCCAAACCCTCTGTCTTGGCCAGTCAGTGGACTCCACAGGGAGCACAATTCAGATGTTAGCTCCTGACACAGACGGGCCAGGGCAACGCACAGGGGAGCCCATGATTGTGTCCGTTCAACTGAGGAATGCTCTGTTGTTTTTAGAGGGGAGGCTGACAAGCATTTCATGGTCTTGTTTGTACTTTTGGTACACTTTTAGTGACTGAATACACAGAGCTGAGATACACTCGACCCTGCTGTGTGTGATGTCTTGTGAATAACTCAAGGATGGCAGCTATGAAGATGGCAGATAAGAAGCCATCAAAATCCTTGTGGATAACAGGTTAATGGACAGTTAGTTAATCAGCAGGGACAGAACAAGACCCTGTCTAACTCAAAAATACATATATTTCTACAGAAGCAACTGGAGAAATTGATATCTTCTTAAACAGTAATCAGAATATATAAATATTTTGTTTCACTGCAGAGGAAGGGGAAAATCATCAGCAACGTGTGTTGCTTTGTCAAGTGATATAAAAGCGAATTTATACAAAAATCTTAGAAGTGTTGTTTGCCTTTAGAGGAGATCCTTCATTATTAGCATTCATTCATCCATACTGCTTTTCCAGAACTGGCTGTGGGAAGCCAAAGAAGTGTTATGATGTTCTTATTAATTTTATTACAAGATGTAGTCATGTTTTTTATGGACCTTTTATACCTACAGGGTTTTGTTAGCACAAATGAATCTAAATCGGCTATTAGTAATTGAATTCAGTAAGTATTTTTTGGTATACTGTAGAGAAAAGCCAAGCAAAATGACACCTTTTATTGGCTAACTAGAAAGATTACAATATGCAAGCTTTCGAGGCAACTCAGGCCCCTTCTTCAGGCAAGATGAAGAAGGGGCCTGAGTTGCCTCGAAAGCTTGCATATTGTAATCTTTCTAGTTAGCCAATAAAAGGTGTCATTTTGCTTGGCTTTTCTCTACATTCATAATGGCTAACACGGTACAACACCCTAGTACTATTGGTATACTGCATTAATCCTCAAGGGGAAATTGTCTTTTCACATGACAATTGGAGACTTAAAGCATCGAAAATGATTTTGTGCCATTACTTTTCTCTGGTTCTTCTGCAGTGGCATTTTGCACAACCACCACCTGGTCAAAGTCCTGTACAGCTGCCTGTACGGTTTGAATAAAAGCTGATACCATAACTTCCCATGAGACCCACTGCATCAAATCCTCTGAACTGAGGCCTAAAAATCAATAAGGAACAACTTAAGAACACTTATGTTAGGTAAAATGCCTTGGGGGCTGGGTGCTCTTTTGACATTTGAACCCTTGCAGATGTTTTATTTTTCTCCTCCAGTTTATCTGGTGTTTTTTATTTTCTCACCAGACTCAAATTACTTGATAAACAAAAAATAAGGTGTATAATTAAACCAAGAGATAAAACCAGAACCTCCACCAGGGGCACCTGTAATAGAAACTTAGTTCACATTAAAACAAAAAATATATCACCAGTTCAGAAAGAAGTATGAAGTTTTAAATGCTGCTTATTGAACATTCACTCTCTTGGAAGTAAAGCTGTTTTGGTAAATGATATTATATTAAGTACAAAATCTAATCTGTGTCTTCTCACTGAAACCTGGCTTAGTAAATCTGACACTGTTCCCTTAGCTGAGGTGTCACCAGATGGATACACATCCATCCATCCATTATCCAACCTGCTATATCCTAACACAGGGTCACGGAGTCTGTGCAACACAGGGCACAAGGCAGGAACAAATCCCTGGGCAGTGCGCCAGCTCACCGCAGGGCACACACACACACACCAAGCACACACTAGGGACAATTTAGGACCGCCAATGCACCTACCCTGCATGTCTTTGGACTGTGGGAGGAAACCCACACAGACACGGGGAGAACATGCAAACTCCACGCAGGGAGGACCCGGGAAGCAGACCCAGGTCTCCTAACTGCGAGGCAGCAACGCTACCACTGTGCCACCGTGCCGCCCAAATGGATACACATCCCTTCATAAATCTAGTCATCCTGGTTGAGGAGGAGGCCTTGGAATAATTCATTGTAAGAAAATGTAAATCATTTCTAAAAATTTAGACGACTTCACATCCTTGAGGCATTCATTTTAAATTATTTAAACAGATTCCAACACAATTATAGTGATAGTCTATAGACCATCAGGGCCATATTCATTGTTCATGACTGAATTTGGCAACCTTTTACAGTATCTGATTTGGCTATAAATTATGATCATGTAATATTGAAGGGGGATTTTAATGTACACATTGATGTGGAAACTGACACTTTTAGCAAATATTTTCAATTCAGTAAGATTTTGTCAGATTGTCAAAGGTCCAACTCATAATCATAACCACACATTAGATTTAATCATAACTTATAAATTTGAAATTCATAATTTAAATATTACTCCATTAAATGAAGTTATTTCCGATCACTACTTAATTATGTTTGATTTGGTGCTGACAGTACTCCATCATTATACACAGAAGTGAGATATGGTGTCCCGCAGGGCTCACTACTGGGACCTTTACTGTTTTCACTTTACATGCTTCCATTGGGATCTATCATAAGAAAACATAATGTTAATTTTCACTTGTATGCAGATGAAACTCAGTTATACCTTTCTTTAAGACCAAATAAATTTTCTCTGATGTTTTCTTTAATTAGTTGTGTTAGTGAATTAAAGGAGTGGATGGATGAGAACTACTTGTCTTTAAACACTGATAAAACAGATGTTAATTATTGGGGGGAATGACGCTGATTGCAACAATATTTTGTCATTTAACTCGGTTGAAATAACCATTAATTTTACTGAATTAGCCCACAATCTAGGAGTTATCTTTGTCTCTATCGTGTCTATCAAGTCTTTTAAAGCTCACATTACAAAGTTGTCTAAATCATTTTCTTCCATCTTAAAAATGTTGAGAAATTAAGGTGTTTTCTAAATAACCAGGATTATGAGAAATTAATTCATGCATTTATTTCTAGTAGGATTAACTACTGCAATGCGGTGTTCACTGGATGTTCAAACTGTTCTTTATACATCCTCCAGTTAATCCAAAAAGCTGCTGCAAGAATTATTACAAGAACCAGAAAATACGAACACATAACTCCAGTTCTTAAATCCTTACACTGGCTACCAGTTAAGTTTAGGGCAGATTTCAAAATCCTCCTTTTAACATGTAAAGCCTTAAATGGCTGAGGACCGACTTACTTGTCTGAACTTATCATAACTTACAAACCAGAACATACATTAAGATCTCAAGATGCTGGTCTGCTTATGATTCCAAGGATTAATAAAATAACAGTGGGAGGTCGAGCTTTTAGTTACAGGGTCCCTAAACTGTGCAATGGTCTGCCTGCTACTTCGGCCTCAGCTTTCAAATCCCGGCTGAAGACTCACTACTTCAGTTTAGCATACCCTGACTAGAGCTGCTGATTAACTGTACAGACTGCATCTCTGTTGTTAGTCATTAGCACTAAAACATAAGTAACATGATAGTTCTAATTTGTAACTAACCCTCACCTATTCTGTTCCTCTTCTCGGTACTCAAATGTGCACTTGGTGCCACGGGCCACCTGCCAAGTTGTTTTGCCTGCCTAAATTAACGTCATTTCTGATGGAGGATCGCAGGAATCATTGAGTAGAGGGGTCCTTCATCAGATTGGCTGGCTCAGCACTGACTCAGCAGTGGAATGGCTAATAGGGGGAGGCAGCTTGATGGGCGAGGTCTCCAGGACTCTGAACAAATCCAAATCATATTATGTGATATCATCTACTGTTGAATTCTGCTCTAGATTTGTAATATTTCTATGGTACTATTATATTGTATTGAGGGTTACTTGTATTCTATTCTGTGTATTGTATTGTATTGACCCCCTTCTTTTTGACACCCACTGCACGCCCAAGCTACCTAGAAAGGGGTCTCCCTTTGAACTGCCTTTCCCGAGGTTTCTTCCATTCTTTCCCTACAAGAGTTTTTCCTTATCTTATTAGAGAGTCAAGGCTGGGGGGCTGTCAAAATACAGGGCCTATTAACTCTTTCAGGGCTGATGTCGACTTTTGTCAAAAGGAGGAGTTGACGATGGTAATCGACTGTAAGCTTTGATAAAACCAACTGCTCTGTTTTAGTTGGATACTCGTTGCTAGAAGGAAAGTTAGATTCATTGGTTCAACCGAGATTTCCTGTGCCCGTGTGAGTAGCAAGGCGCAAACAACGGCAAAAAAATGGCACTGACATTTGACGAGAGATCAAAGTGAATGCATAAAGCAAAACACTCCGTGGAAGATGTTTTGCCTGTTATCTCCGAACTAGAATTGTTGGACTCAGATTTTGACACAAGTAATTGAAAACGAATGCGAGGTTCCAGCTTCAACTGATTGGTTCCCAGCTAATTGTTATACTGACACTTAACAATGATAACAGGTAGAAACCAGATTGCAATGCACTGTGACTTTGATTCAGCCACACAAAGACAGCCTGGCAGCAAGCCTGACGCATATTCTTGGCAAACTGGCAGCCACAGCATGCAGCAACAGACGTTTTATGTTGATTTCTGTGTGAAACAATTGCTTTTCAGAAACTGTTTTTTGGAAAAAATATTCAGGCCTCAAAGAGTTAAAGACTACTGTGGCACTCCTTGTGTGATTTTGGGCTATATAAAAATAAATTGTATTTTATTGTATTGTATCTTATGGACTTAAAAGCTGTTTCTATATATAAGGATTAATTATATATCTGTATTATGCAAGTATGTATCATTTATTTTTGTATGTTATTTATTTATTATTATTCTTAACTAATTAAATTTTTTAAATTAGTTTTCTTGTAATGATTCCTTTGACATCTTGTAACGCACTTTGAGCTACATCTTGGGGATGGAGGTTATTTTAGAAAAAAGGTGCTTCCTTTAATGCAAATTAAATAACCCCAAACCACAAGAACATTCTGTTAAATTTCCCAAAAAACAGCACTTTTGTTCAAATCTCTTTTTCTTCCAATGGAAAATGTCAAATAAAATTAAATATAACCGGATCTGACAACTTTGGTGTGTGGCACTGTGACAGGATTGGCGATTCAGGACGGGCATCCCAGCCAGGAGAGGGAGCAGACCTGGAAGGAAGGACTGGAAAGAGTGTACAGATAGCCCATTAAAAAGAGAAGAAGTTGCTGTAGGTTTTTTATTCCCCCAACACACTAGATGGCAGCAGCCCTGGAGGTCAGTGCACAGTAAGAAGCCAGCCGGGCATGCCGGGATATGTAGTCTGGTAGAGCAGCCCTGCTGGGGTCACTGGGTGCCACGAGAGGGTGCTGTAGGGAGACAAGCTTCCTATTATGGACTTCCATGCAACCCAGAAGTGCTTTCATTGGGCAATTGCCCTGGCACCGGAAGTGCTCCCTGGTCTATAATTAAAGGGATAGCACTCCCTTATTCAAGCGAGTTGGAGCTGGGAGATAGAGGAGCAACACTTGAGTGGAGAAGGTAGTGTGGTAGGGAGAAAAGAGAGATATTGTGAGAGGAAGACCTGTATTTGCTTGTGCTTGTGTCACATTTGGAGGTATTTAAAATAAAAACCTATGATTATTTGAACCTGGGACTGTACAACTGTGTTCGTGTTGGGGTTTGGGGCTCACTGAGGCCCTTGGGTTTATCACAAAGCATAAATGCTCTTATCACATCCAACCAATTATGTTTATTGTTCTAGAAACAACATGAAGCCTACACACATGCTCATTGTTGTTTGAACTTAAAGTAAGTGTGCAATGATAGATTTTCCCAAAAATCTTTTTTAAAGCTTAAAAACATATTCATTCATTTTGAGTAAAGTCAACTTAAAGTAAACATGTCTGTGAGTGGTGGTGCTAATTACAGCAATGAAATCCATTCCTAATGATTCTATAAAAATTATACTTCCTAATGTGACACCAAAGAAATTTCAGCCACTTGTACTAAAAGTGGGTGCATAAAGCATTTGAACTTTGAGAAATATCAGAGTAATAGCAACGTACCCAGGGGTTTCATTTTTTGACTGCACATATTATTTGAGTAGTCATGCTGTTTATTTAATGTTTAGTACCTGTGTTCACTACGTTCTAATATTGAATCTTTTAGATTTTTTTAAACAAGTCACTGCAGTAGTTGATAGAAACAAAGTATATGGCATAATTTACTTAAGACTTTCAAAATGCCTCTTATTCAGTCTCACACCAAAGATTAATTTTGAAACTAGAAGCCATAGGCATCATGGGTAACCTACAAAACTGTAACTGAAGTTGGTTAACCGGCAGTAGACAAAAGGTAAGAGGAGAATGATCCACATGGAGTCAGGTCATCAGTGAGGTCCCTCAGGGGTCCATCCTTGACCCCTTAATGTTTCTGATTTATATTAATGATGTTGATTCTGGTATAGATAGTAAACTTGTAAAATGCGCAGATGATAGCAAAAAGATGAGAGCAATGGCAGACACCAAGGAAGCAGCAAAAAACAATTCAGAAAGACTTGGCAAACACTTGGAAAATGCAGTTTATTGTTAAACAAAAATAAGTGCAATGGGCTACATGTGGGCAAATTCAACATCAATTATGAACACAAGATGGTGGACACTGTCCTACAGGAAGCAACCTCTGTGAAGGATTTAGGATTTGATATTGACAGATTTTTATAGTCTAAGCAATGCACAAAAAGCAGTTAAAAAGGCAACAAATGTTAGATTATATCATAAACACTAATGAATAGATAGATAAATAAATAGATAGATAGATAGATAGATAGATAGATAGATAGATAGATAGATAGATAGATAGATAGATAGATAGATAGATAGATAGATAGATAGATAGATACTTTATTAATCCCAATGGGAAATTCATATTCTTCAGCAGCAGCATACTGATACAATAAATAATATTAAATTAAAGAATGATAATAATACAGGTGAAAAAAAAAAAAAAAACAGACAATAACTATGTATAATGTTAAATATTAACGTTTACCCCCCCTGGTGGAATTAAAGAGTCGAATAGTTTGGGGGAGGAATGATCTCCTCAATCTGTCTGTGGAGCAGGACAGTGACAGCAGTCTGTCACTGAAGCTGCTCTTCTGTCTGGAGATGACATTATTTAGTGGAAATCAAAAATCAAAAATCAAGAGATGGAATACTCAGACTTTATAACATACTAGTGAAACTACATATGGAGTATTGTGTGCAATTCTGGTTGCCACGCTACAAAAAAGACATAGCAACACTTGAAGCTGTGCAGAGGTGAACAACCAACCAGGAGCATTCCAGGACTTAAGGACATGTCATAGTCTGACAGACTCAGAGAATTAAATTTGTTTTACCACAAGCAGAGGAGACTGTGTGGGGACCTAATCCAGGTCTTCAAAATACTCAAAGGAGTTGACAAAGTAGATGCAACAGAAATCTTTCAGTTTAAGGGGAATCACATACTCGATGACACCAATGGAAAATTAAGAGGAAGTGCATTTACGACTGAAGGCTGGTAGCACTTCTTTAAGCAAAGAGTTGTGGGAATCTGGAACAAACTACAAGTAGATAAAGCAGAAACCTTGACATACTTTTAGAGGTATCTGGATGAGATGTTGGGGCATCTTAGTTATTAGCTAAACAAACGAGCTTAATGGACTGAATGGTCTCCTCTCTTTTGTCATATTTCCTATGTTCTGATGTCTGGGTAGAGTCTGCATGTTGTCCCTGTGTTTGCATGGGTTTTACTCTGGGTACCCTGGCTTTCCTGTCACATTCCCAAAGAAGTGTATAACAGGTAGAATGTCGAAAAATAGCAAAGTATTCCAAAACAACAAAAAAGGATGCAAAAGGAGTTGCCTAAGGCCTAAAGTAGACAAGTCCATAAACGAAATCCACAAGAATAATCCTAAGGGCAACATAAGTCAAAAAACCAGAGATCAAAACACAAAGAAAACATGCATCTCTGTCATTGTCCAAAATGTTTCCAGGGCAAGATTCAACCTGCGAATGCTGCAATCGAGCTCTAGCCTCAATGGGCCACATGTTTTGAGCCTGCACCAAATTAACATAATTTTGGACCAAAATCTTTAAATGCCTTTCAGACAGTCACAATTCCTCCAAATCCAGTAACAGCTGTGTTTGGTGGGCTCACAGAGGGACTTACAATTGAGAAGGACAAACAAACAGTAATGGTCTTTACTACACTATTGGCACATAGACTTATTTTGCTCAACTGGAAGAATCCTAACTCACCTATTCTAAGTCAGTGGGTAACTGATGTTATATACTATTTGAAATTGGAAAAAATCAAATTCGGATCTGTACAAAACTTTTTCAAAACCTGGCAGGATCTGATTAATAACATTTTAGAATAAGCCTTTAAATTGAGGAAGCAGGTTCTCTCCTCTCTTTTACTCCATTTATCTTTACTCATTTATTAATTTGTCTATATACTTATTTTTACTAGCTTTAAGCACAGAGCACATTCAAATAACTGTGAGGGACTGCATTTCCCAGAAGCCTTTATAGGGTTGGAGGCGGTCCTTCAGCAGAGATGTTCAAGTGACCCTGCCTCTTGGGGAACCACCCACAAAATACACGGTACATAGGAGAAGAGCAAGATACACATAGATATTAAACAATAATCAAACCGAATAAAAGCAATAAATAATATATAAACAAGTGAATGAACAGAACAATATTATAAAAAAATGGAAAAAATTAATAGCAATTAAGAAGACAGAAAAAAGAAAATGAAACATAACGCGGGGAGGAACCATGGCTTAACCATAACAATTATGATGTCCGGAAGTCTAGACTTGGAAATGGTTTGCTAGGCAGGAAAAACAGAAAAGCCTCCTGATTGAGATAACACCTACAAAAAAGAGAGAGAAGACCCTCTCGCTTCATTTTCTAAGTTATCTGACCCTGCGTCTCAGCTGTAAAACTGGTGTGCTTTAGCAGTGGCAGATTAATGTGCTGCAATGAGACTGAAGAAAGGAAGGAAAAGACACTCAGGGAAAGGAATCGATCCCTCAAGCACTGGGGCTTAGGGCAGCACTGCACTCCCTACACAAATTTTACCAGGTTCAAAAACAATCCATCATGATTAATGGGGTGTGCTAGATGAAATTTCTTCTGACCCATCAGAGTTTCTGTTCTATCAGGACCAGCTAAAGCAAAATTGCAATGTGCAACTGCTTCAATGAATCTGGCCACTGCTAGCCAGTTCTTGAATTTGTTTTTTTATTTTTTTTTTATTTTTATTTTTCTGAGCCGCTTAACTCCATTAAGAAATGACAAGAGAGGCAAACAAAATAAACACAAAGCAAGTGAGGCTTTGAATGGCTTTGTAACACAAGTAACTTGGGGAAGGATTTTTCACTTGTCTATAGCAACTTACATATTTTTTAAAACAGATGATTTCACATAATGAAATATTTTCCATACATTTGAAAAAAAAAAACAAGAAAAATTGAAAAGCAAAGCCTAGGGTAGTGGAAACAAACCCATGCAATGGAATTTTATCTGCAAAACCAACAAGTACACTTCGGGTGACTCAAATGCAATCCAAGTGCTAAAGACACTGCAAATTCCTGCATACCAAATTATGGAAATAATAAACTCACTACCTAAAGATAAGGAATAAAATGCATGTCTAAAACTTGAACAAGACTATCTTTTGAGGGTTATCTGAAGAGATTGAGGGTAGCATGGGCAGTAATGCCAAATAAGAAACCTTTAGTTGCTAACTGTATTACAGAACTCATCCTAATGTTATTTTTTTAATTGTGTGCCTAAATGTTGAAGAAATCAGTGAAAGAGATCATTGGGAGAGCTACAAAACCTTTAGCAAAATACCAAGAGGCCAACTTATGAGGTAAACTTGCACTTCCCACATAACCACCTGCTCATTCAGGGCCGGCGCCATGTGAACAGACCATGCTATTTAAAGCAGGTACGTGGATAGAAGGGTAGAATGGCCAAGACTAATGATACAAGTGGCTTAGAGGGGTGTGGTAGTGGGCAGCAGATGGCCCAACATGAGTGAATCACAAACAGAATGCTTTGTGGGTTTTTTGTGTGGGTTTACAAATGTTGTCACTAGTGCATCAATAAACAGCAATCACACGTCAAACGTCAGGCCAAAGGGGTCCATTAATTAAATGGAACAAATGAGACTTGTACAGTGCAACAGGTTATTATCAACCAGATAATGCCTGAATTCCATGGTGGTATTGTTGTTTAGAAATCTTCAGCAAAAAAAAAAAAAAATGAGCAGAGTGTTCAGAAAGGCAGTCAGAATTTAGACTTTATTGCACAGCATAGGAAACAACTGCAGAGCACATAAAGCTGTCTCAGTTCATGAAGTGAGCCCAGTGGTTTGGCCGCGGTTTGTTTTTATTTCAGTTCTGATCACAAAACATCCCCATTTCGTACATATTTCTCGTTATTCACTTTACATGCTATCTTCGTAATAATGATCTCACGCTATACCTGTTTTCATAACAGTTACCCCGCCTCATAAACTCCTTTGCCGTAATAATCATCAATCTTTTCATAACAATCATAAGGACTCGAAGGTCGTGCTTGCCTCCTGGCCTGGAGATGACCATCATCTGATCATGTTTTACATCTTGAGCTAATAAAAATTGGATGCCTTTTAATTGACCAGTCCTCATCATTAAGTTGGAACCAGGGTGATCAACATATGAGAAACTGAACTATTCAATTAATAATTGCTTGTTGTACCATCATCCAGTAAGACTAAAATCATTGGCAGCTGTGCTGGTAAGAGCTAAGAGCTAAACTGCTAGAGCTAAATGCAGACGGCTGTTTTGATAGATAGATAGATAGATAGATAGATAGATAGATAGATAGATAGATAGATAGATAGATAGATAGATAGATAGATAGATAGATAGATAGATAGATAGATAGATAGATAGATAGATAGATAGATAGATAGACAGACAGACAGACAGACAGACAGACAGACAGACAGACAGACAGACAGACAGACAGACAGATACTTTATTAATCCCAATGGGAAATTCACATTCTCCAGCAGCAGCATACTGATACAATAAATAATATTAAATTAAAGAATGATAATAATGCAGGTGAAAAACAGACAATAACTTTGTAATAATGATAATAATAATGATAATAATGATAATCAACTCTTAAACTCCTGTATAGCTCAATCTTATCTAACACAATGCAGCTTGCTTTCAACTTGATCATCTAGAATATTCATAAGCCTTAAAATATAAAATCGAATGCCATTTCAAAAATGTTTATATGTTTAAAGTGTTTATGTGCTAGCATGCAAGTTTACTTACCGTATTTTTCGCACCATAAGACGGACTTTTTTTTCCCCAAAAGAAGGTTGGAAATGTCTGTGCGTCTTATGGAGCGAATATTGCGTCACAGACCATGATGTGTATTACCTGACAAAAGTCAACATCCAGGGGTAGAGGGTGACAAAACTCACTGTTACGTTACAGGCATTCCCTCTGTGCTTGGAGGAATGTTAGACTCATTGACTTGGCATCTAATCCTTGCGTGTGCGTGAGTTGCGAAATGTAAACAAATATAAGCAAAGGCAAGATGGCATCTACATCTCACGAAGGAGTGAAGCAAGTGCAGAAAACAAAATACTCAGCAGACGATGTTTTGCGCATTATCACTGAGTCGGACTCTGATTTTTCAGAATCTGATTTTGTTGAGAGTGATCAGGAGATCGAACAAGAGAGTGAGAAGCCGGCATAAGCTGATCGGACACCAGCCGATGCCGCGCCAGCTGATCGGCTGCCACCTGAATGCACCTACGGCAAGGTTCACGTGGGAGGAATACCTAGACATTGATCCGTGGGAGCCAAACTGGCTACCGGACTTCACAAGACAGTATGGCTTGCTGTTGGACTCGTCAGATTACCAGCCGCTGGACTACTTCAGGCTGTTCTTTCCTGAAGCTGCCTTTCAGCTACTGTCAGACGAGACAAACAGGTATGCAGAGCAATTTTTTGAATCGAGGGCTGTGCTTGCACCGCATTCTTGTTTTTCAAACTGGAAACCCACAACAAAACACGACATGAAGGGCTTTGTGGCATTACAAATATAGATGGGACTAGACTGGCGATATAACTTCAGGGAGCATTGGTTCAAACGTACTTTGTTCCCTGGTGGCTGCCGCGTGATGATAGGTATGTGCTCCTGCAAAGTGATTGTGAGCAACTGAGCTTAATAAATTCTGACACTAGCAATGAGGACTTCTTGGGGTTTCCATAAAACTAGAAGAGTGCTTGAACCTTAAAGTCTCTCCTTATTTGTTAATGACAGTGATGATGTTTCTTAATTCCGCTGTTGAATTTACATGGTTGAAATATTATTCTGCTATATTTTATTAAACATATTAGTGCACCATTTGGTTCAGAATATTTTTTTTCTTGTTTTCCTCCTCTAAACCTAGGTGCGTCTAATGGTCAGGTGCGTCTTATGGTGCAAAAAATATGGTAGTTTTCTTTAAGTTTAAGAGCCTTGAGTATTTGCAGAAACATGTTTGATCTTTAGTCAGCCAGAAGGCCCAACAAAGCTGCCATGTCCCAAAACAAAAGCTTGTCTACTCAGTTCCCTAAAAAACACAGCATCCCTGGTTCATAGAAAACAAGGAAAGTAAAAAAGCAAACAGGCCACATTAAAAACAAAAGCAGTGGCCTGTAAAATAATAGTGCCTGTCTAAGCCACTTAAAAAGATGTCAAGCAACTCCTTTTAATAGTCAATAGTTCTAAAACCAATAAGAAGGCATATTGATCCTTGATTTAAACCTCAACAGTATTAACAGAGGTACATCAGAATGCCATCACTATATGGTCAAAAGTTCTGTATTTATTCTTGTATTTTGCCTTGAGAGTCATGGCAGTGCAATGCGCCTGGATTTGGTGAGGAGTGCTACACAAGAACAAAGTAGTTTTTACCACTGTATTGCATTTTTGAGGTGACAGTGACTTGTATTCTGTTTTGGGTGTTGTATTGACCCCATTTTTGAGACCCATTGCATGCCCAACCTATCTAGAAGCTGGTCTCCCTTTGAATCGCTTTTCCTAAAATTTCTTCCATTTCTTTTGTCAGAAGTGTTTTTGTTTTTGGTTCTTGTCTTCTTAGGATGTCAAGGCTGGGGAGGTGCTGTCAAAAAACAAGGCCTGTAAAGCCAATTGAGGCATTCCTTTCTGTGATTTTAGGCAATACAAGAAATAAATGATTGTTGTTGTTGATCATGCAGCAGTGCGCCGATTATGGATAGTTGTGTCAAGAGGGTAAGGCTTCAAGCAATCAGCACGCACAATTCTTGGAACGGCTTAATGTAGTTGCCTCATCGGTCACCAGATCTCAATCCATTCAAACATCTGTGAGATAAGATGGAACAAGCCATATGGTGTACAGACCTACCATTACCTAATTTTCAGTAAGTAGAGAAAAGGTTAAAGTCCTAATACGTCAGCCTATCTGACATCTTGTTGAGTTTATACTCTAAATAAATTCAAGCTGTTGTGTGAGCAAATGTGATAGGAACCTGCTGTTATATAAGGATATGTATCTAATAAAAATATTTATCTAGCTCAAGAAGACTTTAGGTATTTCCCTGAATCTGAATATTTGATACACTCAGTACGTCATAAGGCGTTTTGTCAGAAGACAATTATTTTTCAATGATCTTACTGACTCAGTCAAAAACTGAGCTCGAATGACATTCAAATGTGTAAGTGTAGTCTGTTCATTGTTTAATTTCAATAACTTTAGCTTAAATAGATTGTAAAGTTTTTAAACTCTTTTGGGACTCCCCCCAATGGGACGACATGCTGAAGAGCGTCCCGAAGAGCAATCGCTACGTCTGTGGAAGACAGTTTATCAGCCGCCAACGTTACAGTGGCTCGCAGCTAATTGGGACAGTCGCGCTATAAGTGCTTGTTGTCGATGGGTGATGCAAGGAACATTATAAATGCAGGGAACAGGATTACCTGGCCACGACTCTGCCTGATTGCTGTGACTGTGTATAGGAGAGTAGTATATCCCACTACAATAAATAACCATGCTGTTCCTGTTTCAAACTGAATAAAGTTGGTTTTGCTAAAGTACTGAGACTCAGCCTCGTGTTTTGGGGTGCAAGACAGGGACTCACATGTCACAAGATGTTCTATTGTAATTAAAACTAATAAATAAACTTGAATAGTAGATTGAAAAATAAAAATAATGCTATGCTACAAACCAAAAAGGTTAGCAAGAAAGTTTTGCAACACATGATTTTGCATAATTTATTACAGAATAGATGGAATATACTGATTTGGTATACGAGATGAACAGTGCCTAGAAAAAGTATTCAGCCCTTGCAAGTTTATACATTTTCATTTTATACAACACTGAATTACAGTGGATTTAATTTGGCTTTTTTGACATTGATCAACATAAAAAGAGTCTTTAATGTCAAAGGGAAAACAGATCTCTGGAAAGTGGTCTAAAATGAATTACAAATGTAAAACACAAAATAACCAATCACATAAGGAGTCACTCCTTTTAAAATGATACCTCTAGATCATCACTGGGGTAGCCAGGTGGTTTGAGAAATCTCAGAATTAGTTCAGTGGAGATCACCTGTCTGGCGATTCAGATGGCTGTCGTCTAAATGCCCCTTATCTGGAAGGTCCAACTTGTACTGAGTCATTATGGTGGCCTAACCTACACGGTGAAGACAACAGGATACTCCAAGAAACTCTATGAAAAGTCGACTGAAAAACACAAGTCAGGGGATGGAAACAAGAAGATATTCAAAGTCAGTGAATATCCTTTAGAGTCCAGTGAAATCAGTCCCACAGGGCATCATGGGAGATGGAGTTTGGCTTCACAACCCTTCTGGGTACCGTGGGTGTCACCGTGTGACGCTACAGGGAGACGTGGGGATTTTCGTTTCCCATATAGCCCGGAAGTACTTCCAAGGCACAGGGACGGAAGAACAGAAGTACTTCCGGGCTGAAGAAAAATGTAATTCTCCATCTGACCCGGAAGTGCTGACAAGTCACATGAACAGAAGAGGAGAAGCACTCCTGGGTCAAGGACCATATAAAAGACTGGTGGAGACCCAGGAGTTGGGAGGGAGTGTGACAGAGCTGCTGGGAGGAGAGGAGGAAATTTATTGTGATTATTCATTGTGTGTTTATTGTGGTTGTGGTGCTTTAGAAGCAGAAGAAAATTAAAAAATACTTCTTAGTGCTTTTAAACTTGTGTTCGGAGCGTCTATCTGTTGGGGAAAAAGGTGGACAATAGTGCCACCTAGCCACCATTAACTTACAATAGATAGATAGATAGATAGATAGATAGATAGATAGATAGATAGATAGATAGATAGATAGATAGATAGATAGATAGATAGAGTTAGGTCCATAAATATTTGGACAGAGACAACTTTTTTCTAATTTTGGTTCTGTACATTACCACAATGAATTTTAAATGAAACAACTCCGATGCAGTTGAAGTGCAGACTTTCAGCTTTAATTCAGTGGGGTGAACAAAACGATTGCATAAAAATGTGAGGCAACTAAAGCATTTTTTTTTAACACAATCCCTTCATTTCAAATATTTACAACCATTTAAGACATCATTGGTGATGACAGCAGCATGCTCAGCCATAACTGCCGCGCAGTTTCCAGCAGGTTTAAGATTCACATTCTGAACTCTGCTGTGTTTGTAAGCCTGACAACAACTGCCTTTTTATACGCTTCAAGCAGAGTTTCAGTAACTCAACTATACTGTGACAAAAAGCTCAGCTTGTCGTGTGCAGCCAAGACATCCATAGTGACAGCACCTTAAACTGTGACTCTTATGAAGTGCTTGTTCAGTGTACAAGACAGCTGCCATTTCTTTCATTCATTATGAAGGCGATTTATGGGCTTGTCAATGTAACCCAGGCGGTGTTCATACTGTACCTGTGGACAGTGGGACAAAAATCGAAGACATGTAGTCTAAACATTCAAGTTTTAAACATGTAAATGTGTAACTCAGAACTGAACATGGAACCCAGGAAGCCTGCGACATGGTGCCATGTCCGGTCACCCACAGAGTGCCTTCAGTCATTATGGAGTACTGCGGTGATATCAAGTGAACTTCAGCCTAGCAAGCCAGAAGTGTGTGAATTGTTTTGACAAGGTGAACAAAAATTAAGTCATATAAAGTACAGCATAGATAAAAAAAATATAAAAGGACAAACTGTTTAAAAGCACTACTTAACCGGAAAATAATAATTATCTATCAGCATAAATAAAACAACAGTAGCAGATTGTTGGAAGCACACATTAAGTTTAAAACATCAATATTTATCTAGTAAGGAGCATTTCTTTCTTACCTACAGTATATTCTTTGTACTGCTAATTAAGCCAGGTGCATTGCTTTTAATTTAAGGCTGAATAAATAAGCTTTAATTATTAACTCAGAACAATAAGATTCATGTTGGGTGGTTTCAAATGTCACCAAATCACGTCTTTTACACTTGTACAAATTACATTTTACCTTCATGTAATGATGCTTTTAGGAATGCTGGAATGGCGTTCAAGGTTTTGTGTCATTAGATTTGACAAAACTCATTTAGCGCGTTATTCTATCCATATTACTAACCGAGAATACACCGGATATGGACACAGCGATGGGACCATGAGACGTACTGCGCAGGCCGCGTCTCATAAACGCGCAAGCGAAGTCGTATCCACCGCGAATGAAGGACTCACGGACCAAGAATGAAAGAGCTCAACTAACATGAATGAGAAATGAAGCAACAACGCGCCCATAGCTACCACTAACGACACAACCACACATAAAAGAGGATTCTGCGCTGCACCCCAGAGTCAAACGTGAGAGGCTATGGAGGCCCCACAGGTCCACAAAGATACTATGGAAGGCGCAGGCGTCACCGCCATAATGTGAGTGGCACTACTGCAGAGTGAAGGCGCAGGCGTCACAGCCATATTGTGTGTGGCACTACTGCGGAGTGAAGTTAGGAATAATGTGCTGCTTGGGATTGTACAAACCGCTGAACGCTTTACACCAAATTCAAACACAATACAGCTCAACGATACAAACACGAGCCCACCTGGATAAGATCAATGAACGCAGGCGCCTACAACCCGTGTCTGAAACTGCGGAAGCAAAGCAGGCATGGGTTCAAAACGAACGACCTCGACTGACGGATATACAAACATGAGCCCGCCTGGATAAATCCATATTACTAACCGAGAATACACCGGATATGGACGCAGGGACACGGCGATGGGACCATGAGATGTACTGCGCAGGCATGCGTTCCATAAACCGCAAGCGAAGTCGTATCCACTGCGAACGAAGGAGTCACAGCCCAAGAACGAAAGAGCTCAACTAACGTGAATGAGAAATGAAGCAAAAACGCGCCCATAGCTAACGACTAATGACACAACCACACAAAAAAGAGGATTCTGCGCTGCACCCCAGAGTCAAACGTGAGAGGCTACGGAGGCCCCACAGGTCCACAAAGATACTACGGAAGGCGCAGGCGTCACCGCCATAATGTGAGTGGCACTACTGCGGAGTGAAGGCGTAGGCGTCACCGCCATATTGTGAGTGGCACTACTGCGGAGTGAAGTTAGGAATAATGTGCTGCTTGGGATTGTACAAACCGCTGAACGCTTTACACCAAATTCAAACACAATACAGCTCAACGATACAAACACGAGCCCACCTGGATAAGATCAATGAACGCAGGCGCCTACAACTCGCGTCTGAAACTGCGGAAGCAAAGCAGGCACAGGTTCAAAACGAACGACCTCGACTGACGGATATACAAACACGAGCCCGCCTGGATAAAATCAATGAACGCAGGCGCCTACAACGCGCGTCTGAAATGCCGCGGGCAAAGCAGGCACGGCTCCAAAACGAACGAGCTCGACTAATGTATTTCAGGATACCCAACGCCGGGGGTAGGCGAGCGAAACGAGCAGGGGGCAGAGCCCCCTTGTTGTTCTAACTAAAACGCATTAATGATCATTTTCACTGATTTCAGGTGAAAGAAACTTTGCAGCTACAAGGTTTTTTTTTCTCATTTCAGACCAGGGTTTTAGGATTTCTTTCACTGCTTTCTGAATTGCACTTATAATATGTAATTGATGTAAGAAGCCACTTTGTGTCATGAGCTAGGAGTCCCAAAGCATATTAATCCCAGTAAGTTCCAAAAACGCTTCCAAAAATGCTCACTAGAGGGGGGTAAACCACCAAACTCCAGGGGGATATGAAGACAACATTTCTGCAAAAATGCTTCTATCAAGAATGAAGCTCTGTCAAGCACAAAAGGTAAAATGGAGTTGCTTAAAACAAAATGTAATTCAGGCAAATAAGGTCCCAATACAGAAATCCAGAAATGTGACCAAAAAGAGCAGAGCAGAAAGTCAGATGATGCATAAAATCACAAACAAAGCACAAAGAAATCTCACCATTTGCAGGCACATTCAAAATGGCCCACCAGATACTGTGGAAGACCCTCTGGATTTATAGGGCAGAGGACAGGTGGCCCCGCCTCTTGGGGTCCACCCACAAAACACATGGGACATAACTAAGGCAAGATCAAAAACAAAGATTAACGTATGTACTGTAATCAACAAAGCAACATTAACTTAAGTCAATGGCATTTAAATGAACAAAACAGACATGATACAAGACTTTAGACCCCAGCCAGGGGGATACCATGTCTGAAACATTGAACTTAGGGCCCTAGACTAAAACGTCAAAACTGTCAATGAAAGTTACACATCAACTGGTGATTACTACTTATGTTTTCTGGATTTATTGATACAAAATTAAATGAAAGTGCATGTTTTAACACGTGTTTGAATATACCTTCCCCTTTGTTTGTGGGGAAAAATGGACTGCTCCACCCTCCCTAGACTCCTTGTAGCAGATGGCCAGTTAGAATAGTCACAAGGTTGGGAGCAGGCGCTGATAGTGCTTTGCTGCACCCACCACACGCCAAACCACCAGAATTGGGACTCAGCACCAGCAATGGAACGGTAGGGTTAGGGTTTATGGTGGCTGGTGTGCCAATCCTGCCACCAACACCCATGTTTTCCCTGTAAGCTAGAGGACCCACTTACAGGGCTGGATACAGATTACCCAGAATTAACATCATGAAGCAATTGTAGGTTAAGGTGCAAGAAATTCAAAAAAACTCAGGAAGCATTCACATGAACCGAACGTTGAAACCAAAAGGCTAACAGCATGGCCTTACAATGACAAAATGAAATGTAGTTATCAGACTGGGTGAGACAAACAGAAGAAAGAAAAGGAAACAAAAAAATCTGTGGAGAAACTCCTGAAATGTATCTCTATCTTCCATGGTCCTCCTGAGCCTACCCCACAATGTGGTTGCACATCACTGCATATGTAGCCCACCTGTACTCTCGCTCGCACTGAAATAACTGGTACCCTTCTCTGTAGCATCAATGAAAAACAGAGAAACATGCAGGTGAGCCTCCTCCCCTCCAACATGACGACACTGCCATTATGAATGACGACCCCACTCAAAACATCTATTAGGTGAAGACTGCCGTTCACTGGTGAGGAGAGGGCCGGTTCAGGTGAAAAATAAAGTTTAATTCGCCATTGATTTACTAACACTAATTATTATATATAAATTAAAAATGGGGAAAGGAGAAGTAGATTATGGATGGAGTATACTTTAATTTCTTTAATTTCTAAAAATTTCTTTAATTAACCATGTTATGTCAACAATTGAGTTGTATAAATTATAAATAAAAGTATTTAGTATTTTCTCCTTAAATGAGTTACATTTAATTAACACAATGAGGTCAAGTTCGATTAAATACATTTCCTTATGTTTAAGAAACTAAACTAAACTAACTAACACAACCTCAACATTGCTTTATTTTACTGGATTTAATGCATGAACTAAATGGCCTTGCATAAAAGATACATCACGGCATTTTGTCTTTACTTAGCTGTAGATAGCAATTCTAATGAATTACATCTTGTGTAATAAATATTCAAACTATATCAGCACTGTTAAATTTATTAAGTGTGTAGTCATTCAGTTATTACCACATAAGGTAATCAAGTTATATTTGGTTGATTGCATTTTTTCATGCAGTCTTAACATTAATTAAATTGCTGTTTTGGAAACAAAGTATAAAATGCTTTTCTGATGTAGTGTGGGTGACATATTTTTTAAAAAGTCTAATAAATTGGCTTCCACCTCTCAATAAAACCCACCGCATTTGGAAGGAAATCAACGTACTAAGTCTTCAACTTTCTTCCTAAGTATACAAAGGTGTGAGGACCCCTCGCAATGTGTTGTCAACCAATGGGGCAGATTTTTATGCAAATATAGGATAGTCACGAACATAAAACTTGACAAATTTAAAATGAAATCAACTTAATTTAACTGTGCATAGGGAAAGGTGTAAAACCATGTTTAGAGGATTACAAAAGTATTAATTCGGAGTAAGATCACCATAAAATTAGTGAGTAATGCCTTATTCTTAGTCGTCATCTTTCTTTTCTTTAACACACCGCTGGCTGTATTTCATTTTATTGTACTTTATTTTATTTATCCATCCATCCATCCATTATCCAACCCACTAAATCCTAACTACAGGGTCACGGGGGTCTGCTGGAGCCAACCCCAGCCAACACAGGGTGCAAGGCAGGAAACAAACCCCGGGCAGGCCACACACACCAAGCACACAATAGGGAGAATTTAGGATCGCCAATGCACCTAAACTGCATGTCTTTGGACTGTGGGAGGAAACCGTAGCACCCGGAGGAAACCCATGCAGACACAGGGAGAACATGGACCCGGGAAGCGAACCCAGGTCTCCTCACTGCGAGGCAGCAGCGCTACCACTGCGCCACCGTGCCACCCCTTATTTTATTTATTTCTATTTTAATGTAAAGCACTTTGGCTACAGCTTTAAAGATGTTGTTTTAAATGTGCTCTATAAATACACTGACATTGACATTACTGACAACAGTCCCTGAGACAGGTTATGTTTCTGTTGAAATAAGATAATCTGATGGTGTTGTTTTAACATAAATTGTGTTAGTGTGACAGCTAATAGATTTCAGTTAATGTAACTAGAAACGGGTAAGTAATACAAGAAAACATCATTATTTTAAGTTAAAGTAACTTCATTTAGGTACATAAAGCGAATATCCCCAATAGTTCATTTTTTGAGTAATGAAAAAAAATGATTTTACAATTTCATAGTTCATTATAATTTGTACAAGTAGCTAAACGTGTTTTGTGTTGGTAGAAAAGGATGACCCAAGCATTTACTATTTTTTTTTTTCTGCCACGCCAAAGTAGGCTTTAAGAATGTAGCTGAAGTAAAAATAAAACCCTGAAAAAGTAATTTACTGCAAGAGCAACCTCTTTAACATGCCTCAAACTAAATCCAGTCAGCTGTGAGCAATGGCTTAGCAGACAGATCTGGCAGCAGATAAACTGAATGGTCTGTCTCTGACATCCTAATTTGGATGGAGCCGCTTTACCTCCCATGTCCAGATATCCATCTGGCCATGCTGATATTTGAATGACACCCTTCAAATGTGAATATTGCCATTCAGCACCTGTTCGTGGTGACGTCAAGATGGTGACACGTACACAGAGTTAAAGGCAGTCACTCTTGGCAAGATGTTGAGAGAAATGCTTAACCTTTCTATCAATGTCTGCACTGCTTTATACCCGTTCATGATACGGTTTAGATTCCTACACTTTCTGCCCATTGTGTTGTTGAATTAATTTTAAATGAAAACATTTTTGCCTGTTAATTTACACTCAGTAATCCGTAATGACCTAGTGAAAACATGTTTACAGAAAGCAAATTTATTAAAGATCAAAAGCTATATATTTGGACTCTTAATTCAGTACTTTGTACCAGCCACTTTAGCAGCAATTATAGCTTATGTACAGTATTTTTCTTGGGTAAGTTTCCACAAGTTTTGCACACCTAGATTTGACCAGTTTATCCCATTTGCCCAGCGATCTTTTATAACCACAGAGAGTCGGAAACCTTAAAAGAGTCTTGAGTCATTGTTACAAATTAATTCCAGAAATGGACATCCTTTTCACAAGCTGGCCAGTGAAGATGCTCCATGTAAACAGCAGGGTTCTCTATAGCATCACTGGTTAGTCCTATGAGAACAGCTCCGTCTGTCATGTAGGCTCAGTTACAGTTAACCGCTAGGCAGCCTTGCAGTTACACCAATGAGCACACAGATAAATGGCACATTCTAGTAACACCCCTCTACCATTAAGTACCATTCTAAAGACACAAAAAGAAAATCAATAAAAGTCTTGAGTAGATATCTGATTCAAAGGAATAAGACTTCTTATACAGTCCTTCTGTCATGGAGGCTCAGTTACATTTAACAGCTAGGCAGCCTTGCAGTTACACCAATGAGCACACAGATAAATGGTACACTCTGGTAACACCTCTCTGCCATTAAGTATCATTCCAAGGTTCCAAAAAGAAAATAAATAAAAGTCTTGAGTAGATGTCTGATTCAATAAGACTTCTTATATAGAAACTGTTATCAGAGAACAAAAAATAAAGTTAAATGTTCCATATGATTTCATTTTCTAATTCAAATACTGATGCTCTGTGTAAGAAAGGACAGAGCCGGTTACACTTCCTTAGAAGGCCGGTGTCCTTCAACATCTGCAATAAGATGCTACAGATGTTCTATCAGACGGTTGTGGCGAGCGCCCTCTTGTACGCGGTGGTGTGCTGGGGAAGCAGCATAAAGAAGAGAGACGCCTCACGCCTGGACAAACTGGTGAGGAAGGCAGGCTGTATTGTAGGCATGGAGCTGGACAGTTTGACATCCGTGGTGGAGCGACGGGCGCTGAGCAGGCTCCTGTCAATCATGGAGAATTCACTGCATCCACTGAACAGTGTCATCTCCAGACAGAGGAGCAGCTTCAGCGACAGACTGCTGTCACCATCCTGCTCCACTGACAGACTGAGGAGATCATTTCTCCCCCACACTATGCGACTCTTCAGTTCCACTCGGGGGGGTAAACGTTAACATTATTCAAAGTTATTGTCTCTCTGTATACCTGCATTGTTATCACTCTTTAATTTAATATTGTTCTTTATCAGTATGCTGCTGCTGGATTATGTGAATTTCCCCTTGGGATTAATAAAGTTATCTATCTATCTATCTATCTATCTATCTATCTATCTATCTATCTATCTATCTATCTATCTATCTATCTATCTATCTATCTATCTATCTATCTATCTATCAAATGGGCTGATACAAATATCTATGCATTTTCCAACCCGCTGAATCCGAACACAGGGTCACGGTGGTCTGCTGGAGCCAATCCCAGCCAACATGGGGCACAAGGCAGGAACCAACACCGCAGGACACACACAAACACACCCACACATCAAGCACACACTAGGGCCAATTTAGAATCGCCAATCCACCTAACCTGCATGTCTTTGGACTGTGGGAGGAAACCGGAGCGCCCGGAGGAAACCCACACAGACATGGGGAGAACATGCAAACTCCACGCAGGGAGGACCTGGGAAGTGAACCCGGGTCTCCTAACTGTGAGGCAGCAGCACTACCACTGCACCACCGTGCCGCCCTGGTACAAATATTTATTTATTTACTGCATTTATTTTATTTATTTATTTATTTATAAAGCACTTTAAAAACGACCTCAAGGCTGACCAAAGTGTTGTACAATAAAAACCCAACATATCAGACACACAATAACCAAAGGGTAAAAGAAACAGAAACACAAACACATAAGAGCTGAAGAGATTCATAATAATAGCCAACATATCATACTGAGTTAAAGGCCAGGGAGTAAAAGTGTGTTTTTAAATAAGATTTAAAGACAACAAGTGAAGGAGCCTGCCTAACATGCAATGGCAAATCGTTCCAGAGTTTTGGAGCTGCAGCTGAAAAAGCCCGATCACCTCGGAGTTTGCATCGTGCCTTAGGAACACGTAAAAGCATCTGGTCTGCTGACCTGAGAGAGTGAGACGGTACATAAGGGTGCAACAGTTCCGACAGATTAAATGGGGCACAACCATTAAAGGATTTAAAAACAAATACAAGGATCTTAAAATGGATTCGAAAACGAACTGGAAGCCAGTGAAGGGAAGCCAAAATCGGGGTAACGTGCTCATGCTTGCTTGTGCCAGTTAAAAACTGAGCAGCGGCATTTTGCACCAGCTGTAGGTATATAATAAATAATGTCAGGATGTCCAAGTTAAACAGCCAGGCAGTTTCCAGAACATTCTGACTTACACGACCATAAACAATATGACCGTAGCCATGTAAATACTCACAGAATGGCAGTGCCGAGTTATCCAAGCAGTGACACAGAATGGTGGCATGAAAACAATGCAAAATTATGGGTAACATACTAATATCATCAACATTACATAAAATAAGAAAATTAGGCATAGAAATTGATTTGCCATAATCCAAAATCCAAGATTATAACATTTATAAGCAAAAAAAAAAAAGAATATCGTTAGGACACTGAGTATTCCACCAAGTAACTGCCTAACTCTGTGGAGTTAAAGAAACAGCCTTGGAGTGTCAGAAGCGAGACAAGACAAATGGGGCCATCTTCTCCTTTTTAAGATTAAGGTCTGGCAGGCATACTGTTTAAGAGCACAAGGTGCGGGGGACTGCATTGCTCTTTGAGGAAAGTTACTTAAGAGGCTGCCAATGTGGCCTGATCAGTTTTTATATTTAGTAAAATAGCTTTTTAACTTTTTTTTTTTATTCTTGGCATGCCTGCCGCTGATTTTTCCAATTGGGACAGAATATTTTTTTCCCACAGATTAGAAATCCTTTCAGAATGTTTTTTGCTTCCTGCTTGAAAAGCCCACTCTGACGTGCAGAGTACTCTGGATCTGGTTTTCATTAAGGATATCTCTGTACTGTACTTTGCTCTGTTCAGCTTTCCCTCCACCCTGACTAATCTCCCTGTCCCTGATGCTACCACCACCATAAGCAGCTGATGAGCGGCACCTAGTTTCCTACAGGTGTAACGTGTAGAACGGAGGCCAAACAGTTTATTCTTAGTTTCATCAAACTACAGAATCTCGTTCCACACAGTCTGAGAGTCCTTTAGATAACTTTTACAAATTCCAAATGGGCTTTCATGTGTCGTCTGGCCACTCTGCCATAAAGCCCAGATTGGTGGAGTGTTGCAGTGGTGGTTGTCCTTCTGAAAGTTTCTCCCGTCTCCACAAAGGCTCTCTGGAGCCCGGCCAGAGTGACCACCAGCTTCTTGCTCACCTCTTTTACCAAGGCCCTTTCTCCCCTGATTGCTCAGCGATCTCTGGGGAGAGTCGTGGTTGTTCCAGACTTCTTCCTTTTAAGAATTATGAAAGCAACTGTGCTCTTGAGAACCTTCAATGCTGCGGAAAGTTTTTTGTAGTCTTCCCCAGGTCTGTGCCTCGACACAACACTGTCTGTAAGGTCTGCTGACAATTCGTTTGATATCTTGGTTTGGGTTTTGTTCAACTGTGGGACCTTCTTTAGACAGCTCTGTGCTTTTCCTAATCCTTGCACAGGTGGGCTCCAGACAAGCTGCAGAAAGATCTCAACGATGATCAACAGAATGGGATGAAGCTGAGCCAAATTTCAAGTGCCATAAGTTTTTTTCTTATTTTATTAAATTTGCAGAAATTCTTAAAGTCCTGTTTTTGATTTGTCATTCTGGGGTATCGAGTGTTATTTGCTGAAGGATAAAATGAATTTAAATGGTTTTAGCATAAGGCTGCAACATAATAAAATATGAATGAGTGAAGGGGTGTAGGCAAAGATTTTAAATGTGTCGCTGTGATCTGTGAGGTTTATTACAAACACATTCGTTTTATAAAAGATTATTCCTTTATTAGTTAAAGCCACACACCAGCTAACACGGAGAGACTGGCTAGGAAAATGGACAGAAATATGTGAAAAGACAACTCGGGCAGGCCATTTTAAAATGCTGACGTTTGCTAAATCATATATGGCCAGAATGACCATCAGCTACTGTCTGTAGAAGCACAGGGGAAGGTGTTATTTGGCCATTGTCCGAATATAACATGGACGGCTCTGTTGGAAGTTGCCCATACCTGGCAAATATGTAAATATGGGAGTGTTTATCACGAAGCAAGAAGTTCATCAAATGCTGCTCTTCACCTTGCTGGACCGATTTGTTTAGCTGTCATCATCCCCCACTGAAGACTGAGTGTACGTTTCATTGGCTTCTCTCCGGCCTGGATATGTATGTATAAATGACATATGCATTGTATTCTTTGGGGTGGAAATTACATTTTAGAATATCAGAACATACATATATGTTTTTATACCATATTTTTTCATCTGATTATTTCCACCATGGTTACAAAAGGGATGTGTATTGACTCTAGTCTATTTTGCATCAAGAAAGGAGACATCCTAGGGGGAGTCAGCATCCCCTGCTGGTGTCCAAATACTTCCTTAAGCCACTGTAGCATCAATAGTTTCAAATATAAATTTACATTAACAGTTTTAAATATATCATGCCCAGTTATATTATTTTGTTAGTGACTAATACTTCATACAGTACATGAAGCCACTGAAGAAACAGACGCAGCCCCAATTTTAATTTCAAAACAGTAGGTTTTTCACAAAAATCACAGCTAGTCAGGCGAGATCTGCAAATGAGAAGGTACAAGCAGTGAGTAAGACGACTGATAGAACCTGCTGTGATGGGTGGGATACAGCAGGGGGGTACGGGAAGAAATCGTGCCACTGTTAAGGCGGCAAGTTTGAGAGCGAGAGTACAGCAGGTGTGTGTCTCACTCTTGCTATCAAGTGAAAGAACCAGAGTACAGCTGGCATACATTTCCCTTTTCCTTGCACTACTCCATGCCAGGCATAGAGGAACCAAATGAAGGTCCATGAAGTGTGCTTCTCACTCTTTCTCACTCCGCCACTGCAAACCAACACGTATGAGACAGAGCGACAGTATAAGGCAAAGCAGCTGTGGATTTGATTGAAGAAGACTTTGGAGGCCTGGTTTTCAGGCATGCACCTGTTTCTTTCCTTTGCTACTGCATATTTCAGTGACTCAGATAAGATTGCAAGTCTGAGGAGCCTCTTTGAAAAGGAAAGAAAATGCGTGTTGCAGCACTGATTTTGATTTTTGCTTTCCTTTCCTTCATTTTCTTATGTTCCATGTATTGAATTTGTGAGGTTTGGCTGTACATTATAAAATCAGGACCCTTATAGAGAAGCAAATAAAACAACAGGTGTAACACATACAAGGATGTAGACTTCACATCTCATACAAAGTGCAATTAACTAATAAATAAAATAAAATGTATTGGGAAAGACCCTGTGACTGGAAGTCCTGATTTGAATAGACTGGTAGTGCTTAGCTGAGATGATTGATTCATATTTCCTGGTCTCATCCGTGCCCAAAAGTACATAAAAATATCCATCCACTCAGTCATTTCCTGTACTCTCACATGCAAGGGAAAAACCTACTAACTGCCATTTGTTTTGAAAATTTAGGTTTTTTTTTTAGTTTTTGGAGTTCTAGGTCTTTCCTGATGTTATAAGGTAGGGGTGCAGTCTATTACAGTATATGGACAAAAAAGAGGTTCCAGTTATGACCATTACATGTAGAATTTTGAAATGAAACCTGCCAAACTTTTGTAAGTAAGCTGTAAGGAATGAGCCTGCCAAATTTCAGCCTTCCACCTACACGGGAAGTTGGAGAATTAGTGATGAGTGAGTCAGTCAGTCAGTGAGTGAGTGAGTGAGTCAGTGAGGGCTTTGCCTTTTTTTAGTATAGATTATAGGGGTGACATCATTTTCTCAATTTGCCAAAAACTTGAAAAATGTGACACACTAGGGTTTTTCATAGTTGATGAGTACTGCATCCCGAGCTGGCCCCTCCAACAACAGGCACATGTCTTCAATGTCTTCTAGGTGGAGGGTCGGTCAGTTGCTGAACACCATCAAGTTCACACTCACATTCACACCGGGTTAATTCTGAGATGCCAGCTCGGCCTAATCTAAGGGAGTCTTCACACTCCTAGTCCACTTGCTTTGTTCTAAATCAGGGCATGACTTGTAACTTTGTTTTAATTTCCAGTTAGTTTGGATGGGTTCTACACTGAAAAATTTCAACAGATAGATAGATAGATAGATAGATAGATAGATAGATAGATAGATAGATAGATAGATAGATAGATAGATAGATAGATAGATAGATAGATAGATAGATAGATAGATAGATAGATAGATAGATAGATAGATAGATAGATAGATAGATAGATAGATAGATAGATAGATAGATAGATAGATAGATAGATAGATAGATAGATAGATAGATAGATAGATAGATAGATAGATGGATGGATGGATGGATGGATGGATGGATGGATGGTAAGTAACTGGTATAGTTATAATGACTACAGATGGATTAGCAGTTCATCTTGTCCTCCCTGATGGTATAAGTTCCAAAATGCCTATGTTATGAGTTTCCCTACTAAAGATGATTTTAGAGCAGTACCAAAAAGAATGGCCATGTTTGCTTAGGTAACGCACAGAATGAGGGATATCTATACATTCTGAAGTCAGGTGAAAGTTTAGCAGTGCCTTTGAACACAACTAATGAGAGCATTTTCAACTGAGCTAAACATATCAATAAACATCCCAGGGGCGAGTCATGGACTTCTTTCACTGGACAGAAGCATTGCTTTTCATAGGTAGAAATACCATGGAAGATCGACTATGGTTGTGTTGTGCCTCATTTTCTATAGTGATCTGATTTATTTACCAACCACAGCTGCTCTATAAGAAAAAAAGCCTGTTATCAGATAACTGGAAGGCTACTTGAAAATGATGTATTACTACGCCTGGTAAAATAGGACACACATGAAACAGGTGAGTGAAACTGGCGAGCCATATGCTGGTGAGCTTCAGTTTTATGACTGTAGACGTATCAGGTGAGTTTCCTGTCACAGTATGAGGTTGCATATTTACTCTCCAGTAGCCACCAGAAGAACATAACCTCAATTAGGCAGGGAGTGCGATGTTGTGGTTAAGGCTTTGGACTTCAACACACTGTGGTCTTGAGTTCACATCCCACTAATGACACTATGTGACCTGAGCAAGTCACTTAACCTGCATGTAGTCCCATTGAAAACCAAAAGAAATGTAACCAATTGTATGATAAATGTTGTAATTCATCCTGGATAAAGGCATCAGCCAAATATGTAAATTTTATCTCAAATCAGGTCTAATGTTTAAACTCTTATAACTGTCTTAATAATGTTTATTTTGCTATGACTGATTAACATTTACTACATACAGTATGCCAAAGTTAGGATGTTTCTCTATCTGCATCATATCCAGAAAGCGCTCACATTGAGAGGACACCCCACTCCATGCATCATTTTCATGGTGTCAGGTTAGGGGGTTGATTGTTGGTCTCTTCTTGGAGCATGTCAATAATCTCTTACAGAATATTTTGTTAAACCCTCTCACAATTGAATTTACACTTTTTCTTCCCCATTTGTTGTCCAATCAGGGCTCTGAGCCTGAATAGGTGCCAGGCTCGCTCTGATTAACTGGTAATTGTGTGAGTTGGTTGATGCGAATTGTCTAACTTTTGTACTTATGTGTGTCATGTCAGGTAATTTTCTAAACTGGTTAATCCAGACTATGGTTGTGGAGTGGGCTGGAGCCTATCCAAGCTAGAATAGGGGGCAAGGCAGGAAAAAACCCGGAACTAGGTGAACACATACACAATCACATACCAAACACACACTAGGGCCAGTTTACCTAACTTGTATGTCTTTGGAGAGTAGGAGAAAACCGGAGAACCAGGAGGAATCCCACTTAGACACGGGGAGAACCCGGGACATGAACCCTGGTCCCCTTCCTGCTAGGCAGCAGTGGTACCACTGTGCCACCCTTATTTGTGTATTTATTTTGACTTTTTAATTTCTTTAAATTTTCCATGTTAACCCTCGACTTATTGTATTGTGAATGAGATTCCCTGATTACTGACAGCAGATGCTTACCGTGACAACCAGAGCATGCACAATTTCACCCATAATGCACAATATTTCCTGTAGTTAGATCAGCCCCATGTCAGACTACATTTACATCTTACTTGAGTCACTCCAAAGTTCACTTGGTACCACAAAGAGCCCACTGTTTCCAAAGGGTCTTGGGTACAGTTGTTTTGATCTACACCAAAGTGCAGCTGGCAAGTTCACATCTACCTAAACAAACTGGATGTAAGAGCCATTTCCTAGTTACATAAATGTTTTACTAGATGACAATGCATAATCTATGGGAGGTTCCTATAACCCCCATAAGTAGAATTGAATTGGTATATTCTTGCCATTTCTAACAGCTCTGACTAAACATTATTCTCAGTTAGTGACCAGCCTTGCCATGTGTAAGGTGTAGAGGGCACAAGGTTTTATACCGTGCCTGTGCCTACAGGCCTATGGATCTTTTGAGTGTGTGAAGTAACTCTAAGAAAATAGTGCTTATTTAAGTGCTGTGCCGTACGTTTAAAGCGTACAGAAGAAGAAGCTAAGAATCTTTAAGTATATAAGAAGTTAAGAATCTTTACGTATATAAGAAGTTAAGAATCTTTAAGTATAGAAGAAGTTAAGAATCTTTAAGTATAGAAGAAGAAGTAAAGAACTTTTAAGTACAGCAATAACTAAAGTTTCTCAGGAAATGCCAAGTTTAGAGAAGATATATTTTTCCATTTTTTGCCTTTTTATTCTACGTGTGTAACTACTGTGATGGATGGCCGGCGTTTCAGTCCGGCCGGGACGTCCCTCAACTGAAGAAACCAGCCTTTTCAGGGCACTACATCCCCCGGGACGCTAGATGGCAGCTCCCCTGGATGGAAATGGTTCCTCGGATTCCTGCAGGGCAGTATGGGACATGGAGTCCATTTCTTCAGCCCTGTTGGGTGCCATGGGAGCTCACCAAGAACCCGGGGAATATTACCGTGACGCTAACCCGGAAGTACTTCGGAGTCACGAGGACGGAAACCCACAGTACTTCCAGGATACTTGAAGGCGTTTGACCCAGAGAAGGAATACTTCCGGGTCATGGACTTTAAAAGGATTGTGGGAAGCCCAGCAGTTGGAGCCGGAGTTGGGTGTTAGAGGAACGGAGCTGCTGGGAGTGGGATTGTATTGTTATTGATTTGTATTATTGATTATTGATTTAAGAATTGTGGAGTGTGTGGTGCTTTGGGCACTGTTATTAAAGAATATTAATAAAGAATTCTTCTTGGTGCTTTTAACGTGTGTCCTGGACGTCTGTCTGGTGGGTTCAACGGGGCAACAGTGCCTCTACCGTCCACACTACTTTTTTCTTTATTCTTGTGTGGATTATTTGCTTTTAACTTTTACTAAATATTTTTAAAACAAACTTTTGGACTGAGAGATTTCTTCGGCACGCATTTTACCTGTGCTTGATCTCACCTTATACATTCAGGTAAATCGCACCAGAGTTTGAAAAAAAAAAAACACTTCAAAAAGACTAGAAGAGAAAACACCTTAGAGGTCTTGGAAATGTAAGTAGAAAACAAGTGCTCAGAGAAAAAAAAACCACAATAATCACATAGAGAGGACGTAAAACCCCACCATGATTAGAACGGCATTCAAACCTGTTCTGCTGAAGGTGTGAGGGCAACAGCAAGAAGCACTGCATACCTGTGCCATCTTAAAACTAATGTGTGCTGCAGACATCTGACAGGAGAAGACGAATGCTGCTGTAGTGCAGGAAAGACAAGCATCTAGAAGAACACGTCTGCACCGTACTGTAGACATACACTGATTGTGACTGATAGAACAGGAGCAGCACACTACAACTAGCAGATACTGTAGGTGTCTGATTTGGGAAGGGATAACAGAAAAAGAGTAGTGTCACAGATTTCAAGATTAACCCTGCTCATGAGGGACGGTACATCATTCACATCCCCAGTCCATGTTAATGTCTATCTTGTTAATGATCTTAGTTTTCTCACCCTGAGATATAAACATGCAGACATGCTACTAAAAGGTTTCTTAAGTGTGCTGGTGCGACAATTTCTATACATTATTTAACGGTGTTCATGTGGGATGGACCATCATTCGCATCCCCTGTCCATGTTAATGTCTAGCTTTTTAAAATGTCTATCTTGTTAATAATCTTAGCTTCCTCACACTGAGATATAAACATGCAGACATGCTACTGAAAGGTTTCTTAAGTGTGCTGGTGAAACAATTTCCTTACATTATTAAGGAGATGTAAGGAGGGTGAAGTGCAGAATGAGGGATAGCCATACATTTTGGAATGACTGATTAACATTTACTACATACAGTCTGTCAAAGTTAGTAAGTCTCCATAACTGAACCGTATCCGAAATGAGAGGACACGTCACTGTGCTCGTCACTTTCATGGTGTAACATTATAGGTTTGATCTTTTTTGACACCCACTGCACACCCATCCTACCTGGAAAGGGGTCTCTCTCTGAATTGTCTTTCCCAAGATTTCTTCCATTTTCACCCTACAAGGTTTTTTTTTAGGGATTTTTGTCTTGTCTTCTTAGAGAGTCAAGGCTTGGGGCGTCAACAGAAAAACCCATCCCAGTATTCCTTGTGTGATTCTGGGCTATACAAATGTAAATTGTATTGTATTGTATTGTATCACCCCGTGACCCTGTGTTCGGATTCAGCGGGTTGGAAAATGGATAGATGGATGGATGGATGCATTGTATTATTGGTCTCTTGTTGGAGCGTTTTGATAATATCAAACAGAATATTTTGTTAGACCCAGTCACAATTGAATTTACACCTTTTTTTTTGTTTTGTAAAGGGATAACAGAAAAAGAAAATTGTCACAGATTTCAAGGTTAACACTGTTCATGAGACATGGACCATCATTCACATTCCCGGTCCACGTTAATGTCTATCTTATTAATAATCTTAGCTTCCTCACCCTGAGATGTAAACATGCAGACATGCTACTGAGATTTTCTGGTGCGACAATTTCCTTACATTATTAAGGAGATATAAGGAGTGGCCATGTTTGCTTAGGTAAAGTGCAGAATGAGGGATAGCCATACATTTTGAAGTCAGATGAAGTCAGTCATTTTGGAATGACTGATAAACATTTACTTCTTACAGTCTATCAAAGTTAGTAAGTCTTCATAACTGAATCGTATCTGAAATGTGCTGACATTGAGAGGACACGCCACTGCGCTCATCACTTTTTGTGGTGTAACATTATGGGTTTGATCTTTTCTGACACCCACTGCACACCCATCCTACATGGAAAGGGGACTCTCTCTGAATTGTCTTTCCCAAGATTTCTTCCATGTTTACCCTACAATGTTTTTTTTTTCTTGTCTTCTTAGAGAGTCAAGGCATTTTTGTCAAAAAACAGGGCTTGTTAAAACCCATCCCAGCATTCCTTGTGTGATTCTGGGCTATACAAAAGTAAATTAGATAGACAGATAGACAGATAGATAGATAGATAGATAGATAGATAGATAGATAGATAGATAGATAGATAGATAGATAGATAGATAGATAGATAGATAGATAGATAGATAGATAGATAGATAGATAGATAGATAGATAGATAGATAGATAGATAGATAGATAGATAGATAGAGGCTTTGTCCACCTCTTGAACCCTCAGGTACCACTCTGATGACCAGGTGAAAGTATAAATATTCTTTATTTTATAAAAATACCGTGCACAAAGCACTCTCCACACCACACTCATAAACACAATAAACTATTCAATAACCAATACAATCCTCCTCGCCCAGACACTTTGCCACCCTACCTCCCAGCTCAGCTCAGTGTACTGGGCTTCCCAGAGTCCTTTTATACACCCTGACCCGGAGATGTTCCCGTTCAACAGTCCACAGTTCCTTTTCCCTTCCGGGTCAAGGTAAACAGTCCTTTTCTTCAACCCGGGAGCACGTCGTTTCTTCCTGTCACATGACCGTGACGTACTCCCGGGTTATAGGGCACATGCGAGCCTACGAGCCACCCTACAGCGACGCCTGGTGGCCCCCAAGGTATCCAGCAGGGCTGTGTATAAAAACTACATAGTCCATGAGGCCCTGCTGGAACTCGGGGCATGTCCACGCTGCTGGGAGAGCTCCTCCTGGCGGCCTGGGGGTGAGGGCCGGAGAAAGAAGCCGGCAATCCACCACAATAGATAGATACTTTATTAATCCCAAGGGGAAATTCACAATTAATTTGAATTAATTAATTAATTGAACCTCTCCTTTAACCGTCACCTTATCGTGGTGGAGGGGTTTGCGTGTCCCAATGATCCTAGGAGCTCTGTTGTCCGGGGCTTTATGCCCCTGGTAGGGCCACCCAAGGCAAACTGGTCCTAGGTGAGGGATGAGACAAAGAGCGGTTAAACAAACCTCCTATGAAGAACAACCATTTTGGACGGCGTTTTCCCTTGCCCGGACGCGGGTCACCGGGGCCCCACTCTGGAGCCAGGCCTGGAGGTGGGGCTCGATGGCGAGCGCCTGGTGGCCGGGCCTGCACCCATGGGGCTCGGCCGGGCACAGCCCGAAGAGGCAACGTGGGTCCCCCTTCCCATGGGCTCACCACCTATGGGAGGGGCCAAGGAGGTCGGGTGCAGTGTGAGTTGGGTGGTGGCCGAAGGCGGGGACCTTGGCGGTCCGATCCTCGGCTACAGAAACTGGCTCTTGGGACGTGGAATGTCACCTCTCTGAAGGGGAAGGAGCCTGAGCTAGTGCGCGAAGTTGGGGGGGTGCCGGCTAGATATAGTCGGACTCACCTCGACGCACAGCTTGGACTCTGGAACCAATCTCCTTGAGAGGGGCTGGACTCTCTACCACTCTGGAGTTGCCCCCGGTGAGAGGCGCCGAGCAGGTGTGGGTATACTTATTGCCCCCCATCTTGGAGCCTGTACATTGGGGTTTACCCCGGTGGACGAGAGGGTAGCCTCCCTTCGCCTTCGGGTGGGGGGACGGGTCCTAACTGTTGTTTGTGCGTATGCACCGAACAGCAGTTCGGAGTACCCACCCTTTTTGGAGTCCCTGGAGGGGTTGCTAGAGGGCATACCTTCTGGGGACTCCCTCGTTCTGCTGGGAGACTTCAATGCTCACGTGGGCAATGACAGTGAGACCTGGAAGGGCGTGATTGGGCGGAATGGCCCCCCTGATCTGAACCCGAGCGGTGTTTTGTTATTGGACTTCTGTGCTCGTCACGGATTGTCCATAACGAACACCATGTTCAAGCATAGGGGTGTTCATATGTGCACTTGGCACCAGGACACCCTAGGCCTCAGTTCGATGATCGACTTTGTGGTCGTGTCGTCGGACTTGCGGCCACATGTCTTGGACACTCGGGTGAAGAGAGGGGCGGAGCTGTCAACTGATCACCACCTGGTGGTGAGTTGGCTTCGATGGTGGGGGAGGATGCCGGTCAGGCGTGGTAGGCCCAAACGTGTTGTGAGGGTCTGCTGGGAACGTCTGGCAGAGCCCCCTGTCAGAAGTAGCTTCAACTCCCACCTCCGGCAGAACTTCGACCACATCCCGAGGGAGGTGGGGGACATTGAGTCCGAATGGGCCATGTTCCGTGCCTCTATTGTTGAGGCAGCTGACCGGAGCTGTGGCCGTAAGGTGGTCGGTGCCTGTCGTGGCGGCAATCCCCGAACCCGCTGGTGGACACCGGCGGTGAAGGATGCCGTCAAGCTGAAGAAGGAGTCCTACAGGACCCTTTTGTCCTGTGGGACCCCGGAGGCAGCTAATAGGTACCGGCAGGCCAAGCGGAATGCGGCTTTGGTGGTTGCTGAGGCAAAAACTCAGGCGTGGGAGGAGTTTGGGGAGGCCATGGAGAATGACTTTCGGACGGCTTCGAGGAGATTCTGGTCCACCATCCGGCGTCTCAGGAAGGGGAAGCAGTGCAGTGTCAACACTGTATATGGTGGGGATGGTGCGCTGCTGACCTCGACTCGGGACGTTGTGGGTCGGTGGGGGGAATACTTCGAAGACCTCCTCAATCCCATTAACATGCCTTCCAATGAGGAAGCAGAGCCTGGGGACTCAGAGGTGGGCTCCCCCATCTCTGGGACTGAGGTCACCGAGGTGGTCAAAAAACTCCTTGGTGGCAGGGCCCCGGGGGTGGATGAGATACGCCCGGAGTTCCTCAAGGCTCTGGATGTTGTAGGACTGTCTTGGCTGACACGCCTCTGCAACATCGCATGGACATCAGGGACAGTGCCTCTGGATTGGCAGACCGGGGTGGTGGTCCCCCTCTTTAAGAAGGGGGATCGGAGAGTGTGTTCCAACTACAGAGGGATCACACTCCTCAGCCTCCCTGGAAAAGTCTATTCAGGGGTCCTGGAGAGGAGGGTCCGTCGGATAGTCGAGCCTCGGATTCAGGAGGAACAGTGTGGTTTTCGTCCTGGTCGCGGAACAGTGGACCAGCTCTATACCCTTAGCAGGGTCCTGGAGGGTGCATGGGAGTTTGCCCAACCAGTCTACATGTGTTTTGTGGACTTAGAAAAGGCATTCGACCGTGTCCCTCGGGGAATCCTGTGGGGGGTACTCCGAGAGTATGGGGTACCGGCCCCCCTGATAAGGGCTATTCAGTCCCTGTACGATCGGTGCCAGAGCTTGGTCCGCATTGCCGGCAGTAAGTCGAACCCGTTTCCAGTGAGAGTTGGACTCCGCCAGGGCTGCCCTTTGTCACCGATTCTGTTCATAACTTTTATGGACAGAATTTCTAGGCGCAGCCAGGGTGTTGAGGGGGTCCGGTTTGGTGGGCTCAGGATTGGGTCACTGCTTTTTGCAGATGATGTTGTCCTGTTTGCTTCATCAGGCCGTGATCTTCAGCTCTCTCTGGATCGGTTCGCAGCCGAGTGTGAAGCGGCTGGGATGAGAATCAGCACCTCCAAATCCGAGACCATGGTCCTCAGCCGGAAAAGGGTGGAGTGCCCTCTCAGAGTTGGTAGCGAGATCCTGCCCCAAGTGGAGGAGTTCAAGTATCTCGGGGTCTTGTTCACGAGTGAGGGAAGAATGGAGCGTGAGATCGACAGGCGGATCGGTGCGGCATCCGCAGTAATGCGGGCATTGCATCGGTCTGTCGTGGTGAAAAAGGAGCTGAGCCGCAAGGCGAAGCTCTCAATTTACCAGTCGATCTATGTTCCTACCCTCACCTATGGTCATGAGCTATGGGTAGTGACCGAAAGAACGAGATCGCGAATACAAGCGGCTGAAATGAGTTTCCTCCGCAGGGTGTCTGGGCTTTCCCTTAAAGATAGGGTGAGAAGCTCAGTCATCCGGGAGGGGCTCAGAGTAGAGCCGCTGCTCCTCCGCATCGAGAGGAGTCAGATGAAGTGGCTCGGGCATCTGATCAGGATGCCTCCTGGACGCCTCCCTGGCGAGGTGTTCCGGGCACGTCCAACCGGGAGGAGGCCCCGGGGAAGACCCAGGACACGCTGGAGGGACTATGTCTCTCGACTGGCCTGGGAACGCCTTGGGATTCTCCCGGAAGAGCTAGAAGAAGTGGCCGGGGAGAGGGAAGTCTGGGCATCTCTGCTCAAGCTGCTGCCCCCGCGACCCGACCTCGGATAAGCGGGAGACAATGGATGGATGGATGGATAATTAATTGAATTAATTAATTTAAATTTAATTAATTGAAATTGTATTGTATTGTATTGTATTATTGGTCTCTTGTTGGAGCGTTTTGATAGTATCACACAGAATGTTTTCTTAGACCCAGTTACAACTGAATTTACACCTGTTTTTTTTTTTTTTTGTAAAGGGATAACAGAAAAAGGAAAGTGTGACAGATTTTAAGAATAACACTGTTCATTTCATGAGACACATGAGGGTTGGACCATCATTCACATCCCCGGTCCATGTTAATGTCTATCTTGTGTGATGTCCTACCAGGAGACCTGAAGGAATAGGGGACCAGGGGAAGGGCAATTTATAACCCCAGGACATGACATGGCAGCCCCCCTGGGTAGCATCGGGGCCACGGGCTTGGGGTTCTGAAGCTCAAACCTGTTGGAATTTCGTGGCCCCCGCCAGGGGGTGCCTGGGCAGCTCGGGAAATAAGTTCTGCAGCACTTCCACCACACCCGGAAGTGCTGCCTGAAGAGGAGTTGGATTCAAGAGCAGCACTTCCGCCATACCCGGAAGTGGTGCCGGAGGTTCATCGGGAAGCACCTGGAGCACTTCCGGGTGCACTGTAAAAGGGGCCGCCTCACTCCATTCAGGGAGCCGGAGTCCGGTGGAAGAGGACGGAGCTTGTGAGTGGAGGAGTGAGAGGGGCAGAGAAGAAGGAAAGAAAAGACTGTGAGCGATAGTGTGAGGTGTAAGGGAGTGTGTAGTGAAGAACTAAAACAAATATAGTGTGCATTTGGATATCTGGCTGTTTCAGTGTCTGTCTGTGTCCGGGCTTCTTTTACACTTGTTAATAATCTTAGCTTCCCCACCCTGAGATATAAACATGCAGACATGCTACTGAGGGTTTCTTAAGTGTGCTGGTGCGACAATTTCCTTACATTATTAAGGAGATATAAAGAGTGGCCATGTTTGCTTAGGTAGAGTGCAGAATGAGGGATAGCCATACAATTTGAAGTCAGATGTACTGTAAGTTTAGCAGTGCTTTTAAAACACGACTAATGAGAACAATATTTTTGAGCCTACACTTTTACAGATGTAATGCCGGAATGAAACGCTTTGATTTATCTACGACTCACGTTGCCACCTGCTGGTTTTACTTTTAATAGCTATCTATAGCTGCATCACATAGCAGCCTGAATGCTGAAGACAGTAACAAAAATATTTATTTATTCAAGAGGGCTCGTCAAGCTCATGAGTAGATTATGACACAAAAGTGTACTAATGAAGACAGCATCTTTGAAACATTATATTGTTATTTTTCTAATCCATTTATTTTACTGACAGCAAAGAGTAATAATTGCAACTTTACAATTTTGTTAAGAAATTGAAACAGAAATAGAAATGAGGACATTAGAGGGTCAGCTCAGGTTGGACGGTTGGAAGATAAAGTCAGAGAGGCGAGATTGTGTTAGTTTGGACATGTGCAGAGGAGAGATTCTGGGTATATTGGGAGAAGGATGCTAAGGATAGAGCTGCCAGGGAAGAGGAAGGCCTAAGCGAAGGTTTATGGATGTGGTGAGAGAGGACACGTAGGTGATGGGTGTGACAGAACAAGAGGCAGAGGACAGAAAGATATGGAAGAAGATGATCCGCTATGGCGACCCCTAACGGGAGCAGCTGAAAGAAGAAGACAATTTTGTTAACTTTAGCCCTCAACTGGAACACTTACCAGTCAACACAAAGACCCTCAGCTAATCTGAGCCCACCATCCCCAGGACACATGTCAACTGAGTGAGTTGTGATTTAATATGAAGTGAAGCAAAGATAACAGCAGGAATGTGCTAATCGCTGCTAAACACACAGGGTTTGTAACTCGGAATGTGTTTGCAAGCCAGGCCTAAAGCACAGCTCACAATTTAGCCAGTCCTGGACAGCTGAAGAAAACTTAAAAGAAAATAAAATAAAATAAGAAGTCTTTGTTTACTGTGTTCGCCAATAAAACACACTTTGAACTTGCATGTTTAACTGCAGGCTTTTCATTTTATTTTTGGATGGCTGGAGTGGTAAACGCAGTGGGATTTGGGACTTGTCAGGGGGAGGTGTGCTACAGCATCCATGTTTTGACTGTAATGGGCCTGTTATGAGTCAGATCATGTTGTTGGTAAAAGCATCCATCCATCCATCCATTATACAACCCGCTATATCCTAACTACAGGGTCACGGGGGTCTGCTGGAGCCAATCCCAGCCAACACAGGGCGCAAGGCAGGAAACAAATCCTGGGCAGGGCGCCAGCCCACCGCAGTGTTGGTAAAAGCACAGTATGATATCTTTAAAGTTGACACTGTTTTTTTTAACTTTCTTTTTGACTTTCATCAAAGTTGTTAAAAGAAGATTTAAGTTGAGTTATGTAAATACCTGATAGTGCCAGTGGTTCTCAAACTCCGTCCTAGGGACCCCCCTGTGACTGCAGGTTTTTGCTCCACTCAGCTTCTCTTTTTAATTGGACTCTTAGCTGAATTAAGCAAGTTGTATTTTCCTAATATGTGTGATACTTGGTAGATAATTTAACGGGTTTTAGGTGCATTTGTACCTCGGGTTGTGTGGTATACCGGTACTGGAAAAATACCAAAAAATGGGATTTTCCATACTGGACGTACATGTCAGCTTTCTTCTGAATCAAGCCTCAGCACTTGCTATTGCAGTTATGGAAGATCATCCGTTTTTACATGCTATGACACGATCAGACCATTCCCCCCTTATTGCTTTGATGTGATCAGGACTTCATGGCTATCCAGAGGGAAGTGTTGTGTAGTATGGTGTAAGATGGAGAGGTTCTGGAGTTATCATTCCAGTATGAGTACTGAGGTCCAAAAACCGGTATTGATACTGGTGTTCAAATTTTAGTACCGATTCGACATTAGCACCTGCTGTGATAGCCATTTCTGTCTGTCTGTATCTGCTTGTCTGTTCACATTTAACAACGTGACTTCCAAATGTGTTAAAACGTGCCATCGATTCTTCAAGGGAATTTGTTGGGACAGTTACATTTTTATTGAGATGTCTTGAATACAGTGCACTGTACATATTTTTTAAACTTCAAAATCGCCCATAAAAAAAAGTACTGGTGAATTTGTAAACTCGTCTATCTTAAAACAGTCAACTTCAGTGTGACTTCAAGTACTAATTACACTATTGTTTCAGTTTTACCTTGAGAATAGCTACTTTAAGTGGTGTATTTTTTATATGTTTCCTTTTGCTTGTTTCCCAGCTGCTCATGATGGCAAAACAGTGAAACACCTGCAGTCAAGTACGCCAATCTGCAATACACACGTGTGTGTGTGTGTACGTGTGTGTGTGCGTGTGTGTATGCACATTGAATATCTTCAGTGCTTATAAAAATGATGTAACAGCACCCCAGTACACAGTTTGCTACTGACGCTTATGTCTTCTCTTTATTGCCAATCAGTTGTAAGAATTTTCAACTGGAGGACCCCTGAGTCATTTCTACCTCCAAACAGAACTAAAGTGTTTGTTCTTCCAAAAACTAAAGTTGCATTTCACTTACAACAATGTTATATTGTTCTACTTATAAAGTAAGGGAGAAAAAAAATCAAAGTAAAGGTATAAATGCTTGGAATATTATTTGCACACCCATATATATTTGTATAATGAGAAAGAATCCTGAAACAGGCATAAATTGCATTTTTTATTAGCTATAATAAAAACAAGACAAAAATATTTTTCTTTGTTAAAACTGGAAATTAGCCTGTGAACAGCAGTTTCAAATTATTAAATAGAAGCTATTTTGTTCAGGTTAGAAAACACCCGCAAAACAGAAAAAGAAAAAAAAGTGGTCACACAAACTAAAAGTTTCAAAATTGTATAGCAAAGCAAATACTACAAAAAAACTGAACAGGCTACTTGTCTAAGAAACTGAATTTTGAGTTCTCTTCAGTCTGTGAGCATAACTAGGCCAGGGAATCAACTGGGACTGCAATGAATTTCAGTAGCACAACTCTAATAAATGATCTGGTTTAAAAGAAAGCCAGCAGCTGCAGAGTACTCGGGAGGTAGGGATGACAAAACACGGGCCGCTTTAAAGTCATATTACAGAATAGATAGATAGATAGATAGATAGATAGATAGATAGATAGATAGATAGATAGATAGATAGATAGATAGATAGATAGATAGATAGATAGATAGATAGATAGATAGATAGATAGATAGATAGATAGATAGAGTGCATCCGGAAAGTATTCACAGTGCATCACTTTTTCCACATTTTGTTATGTTACAGCCTTATTCCAAAATGGATTAAATTCATTTTTTTCCTCAGAATTCTACACAAAACACCCCATAATGACAATGTGAAAAACGTTTACTTGAGTTTTTTGCAGATTTATTAAAAATAAAAAAATTGAGAAAGCACATGTACATAAGTATTCACAGCCTTTGCCATGAAGCTCAAAATTGAGCTCAGGCGCATCCTGTTTCCCCTGATCATCCTTGAGATGTTTCTGCAGCTTAATTGGAGTCCACCTGTGGTAAATTCAGTTGATTGGACATGATTTGGAAAGGCACACACCTGTCTATATAAGGTCCCACAGTTGACAGTTCATGTCAGAGCACAAACCAAGCATGAAGTCAAAGGAATTGTCTGTAGACCTCCAAGACAGGATTGTCTCGAGGCACATATCTGGGGAAGGTTACAGAAAAATTTCTGCTGCTTTGAATGTCCCAATGAGCACAGTGGCCTCCATTATCCGTAAGTGGAAGAAGTTTGAAACCACCAGGACTCTTCCTAGAGCTGGCCGGCCATCTAAACTGAGCGATCGGGGGAGAAGGGCCTTAGTCAGGGAGGTGACCAAGAACCCAATGGTCACTCTGTCAGAGCTACAGAGGTCCTCTGTGGAGAGAGGAGAAACTTCCAGAAGGACAACCGTCTCTGCAGCAATCCACCAATCAGGCCTGTATGGTAGAGTGGCCAGGTGGAAGCCACTCCTTAGTAAAAGGCACATGGCAGCCCGCCTGGAGTTTGCCAAAAGGCACCTGAAGGACTCTCAGACCATGAGAAAGAAAATTCTCTGGTTTGATGAGACAAAGATTGAACTCTTTGGTGTGAATGCCAGGCGTCACGTTTGGAGGAAACCAGGCACCGCTCATCACCAGGCCAATACCATCCCTACAGTGAAGCATGGTGGTGGCAGCATCATGCTGTGGGGATGTTTTTCAGCGGCAGGAACTGGGAGACTAGTCAGGATAAAGGGAAAGATGACTGCAGCAATGTACAGAGACATCCTGGATGAAAACCTGCTCCAGAGCGCTATTGACCTGAGACTGGGGTGACGGTTCATCTTTCAGCAGGACAACGACCCTAAGCACACAGCCAAGATATCAAAGGAGTGGCTTCAGGACAACTCTGTGAATGTCCTTGAGTGGCCCAGCCAGAGCCCAGACTTGAATTCGATTGAACATCTCTGGAGAGATCTTAAAATGGCTGTGCACCGACGCTTCCCATCCAACCTGATTGAGCTTGAGAGGTGCTGCAAAGAGGAATGGGCGAAACTGGCCAAGGATAGGTGTGCCAAGCTTGTGGCATCATATTCAAAAAGACTTGAGGCTGTAATTGCTGCCAAAGGTGCATTGACAAAGTATTGAGCAAAGGCTGTGAATACTTATGTACATGGGATTTCTCAGTTTTTTTATACAAAATATATATATACATAGTGGTACCCGGATGGGGGTGGTACCCAGCCGGGACGCCCAGGAGGACCGGAGGAGGGCTTGTACCTCCTCCAGACCACGAGGGGGCGACTGCCCTGGTTGCTTTGGGGGCCACGGGTACAGAACTGGGAAGCTCAACCCTGTAGGAGCCCGTGGTCACCGCCAGGGGGCGCCCCAGTGCCTAGAGAGCCCTGGACCTCAGCACTTCCGCCACACCAGGAAGTGCTGGGGGGAAGAGGAACAGGGACACCTGGAGTGCTTCTGGGGATACAGCCGGCACTTCCGCCACACAGGGGAGTGTCAGCGGAGGAGTGTCGGGAAGCACCTGGAGCACATCCGGGTGCTTATTTAAAGGGGCCGCCTCCCTTCAGAAGAAGATTGGAGTCGGGTGAGGAGTGGACGAAGTCTGAGTGGAGGCGGCCTGAAGGAAGCAGGCACTGAGAAGAGAGGCCTGGACTTTGGGGGATTGGTGCTGGAGGCACTGGGTTTGTGCATAATTGAACTGTAAATAGTGTAAATAAACGTGTGTTGGGTGAAAATATGATGTCTGTCTGTCTGTGTCCGGGCTGCATCTTACAATATATATATACAGTATATACACACATACTGAACATTACGGTAATCCCACCACATAGTAAAATTTGCTTTCTTTTAAATAAAATTCATTCAAACTATTCACTCCTGGACACTTGATGAGATGGCAGGGATTCCTTAATAAACTTGATCCAGCTGCAATTACTGATTGAAAAGGACAAAATGCATCTTGTCTCTTTTTGTGACTTTCTTTCAAGATGACAAAAATGGTAACTCACAAACATCTTTGGCCCCTAAGGTGGCACTCTAAATACTCCAGAGGGTCGCTTTAATTATCAAACTATTGAGCCAGCTCACATTCCAATCTCAAATTCCCCTGTCAAAGACACTTAGTAATCACACACACCTCTGTTCCCATTAAAAAGGTTCCACTTAATTTATCACTGGGATAAAGGAAAGTATTGTTCTCAAGAAGCAATGAAGCAAAACTATGCAGCTAGTTTGATATAAAAAGCACTTAGAAAGTTTTTTTTTTTTTTAAAATGGGAACAGCACTGAAGTTATACCGTCACACATTAGCTGTCAAATTTAAGGTAGATGGTTTGATTTCACTAGATGTTCTGCTACCCTTTAGATACGTTAAAGGTACTGTTGAGAGGTTAACTAGAGTGCCATAGGGCTAATGAGATGTGCTGTGTTATATCCATCATGTCTAGTTATTACTTTTTCCCCTTCAACTCAGGAGGCTATCTGAAAAATATTTAAGCAAAGAATAACTTTATTATTCTGTCGTTGTCCATACCAGGGGTTCTCAACCTTTTGTCTTGGTGTACCACCTCCAGGTAATGAAATGTTCTGAAGTACCACCATTTTTTGTCTTACATTGTTAAATACTGAATTGTTTGTATGTAAAACTAAAGGTGGTATTTCTTCATCTGCCCAAAAATACGGTACTTGGGAGTTTTAACGCGATGTAATGGATAATTTGTCTGTGTCTCATGTCATTTTCTAACTTGCTTAATCCAGACCAGGGTCTTGGGGGTAACTGGGGGTTACTAGTTTAACCTCCATGTCAGGTTGGCCTCTGTGTTATGGTTTATGTGCAGACAGAGGCCACAAAAAGGGGTTCTTCAAACATATCTGTAATTTTTTATTTCACTGTAATACAAAATGTTTGTAGGGTCTCATCACCTGTATGCCCTCACAGTGGCCATTACAAAACTCTTTTATTGTATCAGCAAGAATGAAAGGGAAGATCTACAGGACGGTAGTGAGACCAGCTATGTTATATGGGTTGGAGATGATGGCACTGACCAGAACGCAGGAGACAGAGCTGGAGGTGGCAGAGTTAAAGATGCTAAGATTTGTATTGGGTGTGATAAGGATGGACAGGATTAGAAATGAGGACATTAGAGGGTCAGCTCAAGTTGGACGGTTGGGAGACAAAGTCAGAGAGGTGAGATTGCGTTGGTTTGCACATGTGCAGAGGAGAGATGGTGGGTATATTGGGAGAAGGGTGCTAAGGATAGAGCTGCCAGGGAAGAGGAAACGAGGAAGGCCTAAGAGAAGGTTTATGGATGTAGTGAGAGAGGACATGCAGATGATGGGTGTAACAGAACAAGAGGCAGAGGGCAGAAAGATATGGAAGAAGATGATCCGCTGTGACAACCCCTAACGGGAGCAGCCAAAAGAACAAGAAGAAGAAGAAGAAACATAACAGATACCTGTAATACAAAATGTTTACAGGGCCTAATCAACTGCATGTCCTGTAATAGAAAATATATTTACATTTAGATATTGAAACGGTACTTTATGATTAACAATTGAAACACTGTAAGAAGCCAAAAGAAAAAAAATACCCTCACCTCCCAGCGGCCATTAAAGAACTGAGCGCTCACACAGGTGTGTGTGCCCCTTTTCCTGTTGGGAATATACCATTTACATAACAGGGGTTTAGATGATGTTAACTACCTCCAGCTTTGCAATGGCTCTCTTTCCTATTAAAATTCATCTTAACACAACACTAATGGGATTTGTCCCTTACAATCAAAAATAAATAACACCGGATGCCTGTTATTGGAAGGCCACTTAAGCTTCATTACATTAGCATTGTGTGCAAGGCAAAAACAAACCCAGGACTGGGCAGTAGCCCATCACAGGAGAAACACACACACACACAAACACACACCAGTTCACCTAACCTGCATGCCTTTGGACTGTGGGAGGAAGCTGGAGAATCCCAAGGAAACTCACACAGACACGGGAAGAACAAGCAAACTCCACAAAGGGAAGATTCGGGATGTGTACTCTCGTCTTTTTTTTTAAATAAAAAAAACATTTTCCCCACAAAAATAATGTACAAAATACAAATTCTAAACAGAAAGCTATAAAAAAAGAACTTCTCACAGCTACTGTAAAGTTGTTCTTAAATTGGTTTAATCTTGAAGTGCAAGCCAATTAGACTGAACACTAGACATTTCAAATCTCAAAAAACACTCTGAGACCTTCAGGATCTTTGGACTGGTATACATCAATCATAGACCCAATCGTGGAAGTCGTGAACGAAATATCCTCATCTCCGATTACTATCTCCGACTCCTGACATCCGACTCTGTCAGGTGGGGGCCACAAAGCTCAATGTCCTCAATTATCCTCTTGACTTCTTCCATTACAATTTTATGGATGTAGGCCTCATTCCTAATCATTAAATTGTTCTTATAATTGCTGTTGTTGGCATATCTCATTTTACCATCAGGCCGGAACTGAAATTCCAAAAACCTGTGCCCAAATTTTCCTTTCTGCCCAACACAATAACGTAAGTAATAATTTTTGGACATTTTCTGGAGATGAACGTGTCGCAAAATAATACATAAACGTATCTAATTGAACTGGTGACATACCAAATTGATACTACAACGCACCAAAATGAACCATGAGAGGATCAAAATGAGCAACGAGCACCTCAGCTAGACCGAACCCTGGTCTTTTTACTGTGAGGCAGTTACCACTGTGCCATTGTGCTGCCCTTGTGTGTGTGCCTTTTGATTTTTGTTATGTACAAGTGTGTTTCTAATTACATACTTTTAATCTATTAACAATAGTGTAGCTTGATCTTGTATAAAAATGAGAAAGTTTGAAATGTTCATACCTTGAATTTATGCAAAATTTACATTTTGGAGCTTGAATGTGTGGCAGGGTGGGGAATTTGTTCCCTAGGGTAATAAGGCATTTTACTGGTGTCACACACGTGAACATGAAAAGCAGCTAGAGGGCTTAAATAATAGTAATACCACGCCAGACCAGGGGGTGGCGAGCTGCACTAACTCTCTCTCTCCATCCTCTGCAGACTATCCTCGGGAAATCCCATTAGGTGCCGACGTTTTTGATGACGTCATTTCCGGTCCTGGTGTCATGGATGATGTCACTTCCGGCCCACATCACCCCAATCCCCTCACCCCCCAGAGAACATCGATTTCCGGTTCCGGCCTCAATGACATCACTTCCTGTCATGGTCTTTAAATCCGCCATCTTGTCAAACCGAAATCAATTCTGTTTTGGACTTCAACCTGCACGGGAATTCCATTGCCAGTTGGGCAGCTCGTCATAACAGATGAGGCAGCCTTCCAATGTTGAGAAAACCAATGCTGTCTTATATTTTTGCTCTTTTAAGACTAAACTGAGCTAATGTGGACTTAGTGACATTTTTTTCTTAATATGAAAGAGAACATTGCTAGCTATCAGTTTTTCACACCATCCACTGAACACCTGCCAAATGGCTTTTACTTCATTCTCAGAATATAAGATTTTAATATATTTTGAAGCTGTTGGTCACATTAACACAGAAAATTACAAACTACATATAACAATAAGGGAAGTCATTCAATGTATCACTGTTAACAAACAGCCTGTATGTGAGAAAATCAGCCAAACCCCTGATTAGATTTCAGACACTACACCTCTGAAGTTACGCCTCTGTATTGTTCAATGATGTCACCACAGTGTAAGATAAGCTTCACATATTCAGGCCGATGTCCGAGCACAGCACTTTGATTCTGTATTATCACCAGCAGCTCCACACATGTCCTTCTGGGGGGGCTGGGGGTAGGGGACTTAAAGGACAGACTCAGTTATTCTTCAGTTAGTGACAGCCTTGCCACGTGTAAGGTATAGAGGCATACGGTTTTTAACGGTTTAAAACCTTATGCCTTCCACACCTTACTCATGGCGAGGCTGTCACTAACTAACTGAAGAATAATGTTTACTCCAAGCTGTTAGAAATGACAAGAATATACCAATACAATTCTATTTATGGGGGTTATAGGAACCTCCCATAGATTATGCATTGTCATCTAATAAAATATTCATGAATCTTATAGAACTAGGAAAATGGCTCTTACAACAGTCTTCACTTACTTTAAAAGTAAAAAGATATCTGAATTCTTTTAAACTTATGAATTATTTACTTTAAAAGAAAACTCCACCCAAAATTAATATTTTCTTGATATGTTACCAACCACATGTAGTTTGTAGTAATTACCGAGAAAGTTTCAATGTCCTGTTTTTATGCAGAACAAAGATAATAAAATTTCTGATATGACAGGGGGTCTATGGCAGCCAATGCTGGGCAACAGCAAATGATATCAAAATGGCCAATGAAAAAATCTCAAGTTAGGGTGTCTCATAATCCACACGTCAAGGGGCCGAGTCACAACGTCACAAACACATGTATATTTACTATTGTTAAATAAACCACTTGCAGAAAATGCTCTCATGAACAAAAATGGAATGCACAGACGTGAACGAGCACTTGAATTGTAGTCCTGCCCGACACTGTGACATTTACCTGTATATTCGTATCCAAAGAAGGAGTACTTCACGATTATTTAGACAGACAGACAGACAGACAGACAGACAGACAGACAGACAGACAGACAGACAGACAGACAGACAGACAGACAGACAGACAGACAGACAGACAGACAGACAGATAGATAGATAGATAGATAGATAGATAGATAGATAGATAGACAGATAGATAGATAGATAGATAGATAGATAGATAGATAGATAGATAGATAGATAGATAGAACTTTATTTGTCCCCAGGGGGAAATTTGGATTTTTACATAAGCTCTTTAAATCAATAAAGAGGTAGATGAATAAATAGATATACACCCACACTATGGTCTCAACACACACCAAGAATGGCTGAAAACCAAGATAATGAAAAAGAAAGACTTGTGACTTGAATGTCCCAGTCTCAGTGAGGCATTATGCAGGCGTGTCATTGCTGCTATGAAGGGTCCCCAGTCTCATTTCTTGACACACTTCTGCTGAATAATTTGTAGGCTGAAAGTCCTCAGTGTTGGTGTGTCAGAGAGAGGATGTGCAGCATTGTTCATAATGGCACTCAGTTTTGTTTTAGTTGTCTCCTTCCCTATGACCTCCAGGGGCTCCAGTGTGTGTCCCATAACTAAGCCTTCCCTTTTAATTGGTTGGTTGATTCGGTTCTTGAGGTGATGTTACCAGCCCAACACATCACAGTGTAGAAAATGGATCTACCTAAGTGATCTCTGAAAATGCCCAGGTGAACTGCTTTTTGAACGCACCTGCACAAGGCACATTCTCATCCTGATAATGTTTTCAATTTATTTTAACCTTTAACCTTTAGTTGTAAACGTCTCTTTATTAACTTTGCACTATTGATATCACATAAAGCTCAATGATGGCCAATAAATAAGGTGTTACATAAATAATAAATTCTTAATAAATAAATACTAAAATAAACATTATTTATTTAATAAACAATAAACATTAAATAAATGTAATGATTAAATAAATAACAGATACTTGGATAAACAATAAATGAGGTGTTACTGGACTCATCCTTATAATGTTTTCACTTTCCTTTCTTTAACTTTTAATCGTTAGTTCTAAACGTCTTTCTGTGAACTTTGCACTGTTGATATCACATAAAGCACAGTGATGTTCATTTGCATCGGGGCATCTTCTATTTTAGCTCACAAGAGGGTTCTCCGGAAGTGATTTACTTAACAATTGTTTAGTAAAAATGCATGTGTTTGAGACTGTGTCAAGTATGGGAATGAGAGTTCTGAAAAAAGAAGAAATTCTGGGACATCAAACGGGTCGGCCCTTTTATTGTCCAAGGACAAAGCTAAAACAGAGTAGAAAAGATTCTCTTCAGCCTATGTCCCATATGTGGGAAAAATCAGGCAAATAAATTACTGGATGGCTTTAGCTGCTGCTAGTGGAGCTCCGTCAGGCAGGTCACTCGAGCCAGTAATGACACCTCCTTCCAGGAGGCCTGGGGTTTTATGGCAGCTGGACTGGAAGGGGCGGGGTCAAATGGCCTCACTTGGAGGGCTTCTCAGTGCTGTGGAGAAAGAAGGAGATGACAATGTTAGCAGCAGTGTCATCTCTCATCTTAGCAGGTAATTACAAATCTCAACTGAGCCTGTGGGGAGGTCTTCTGATGCACATTTGTGACAAGACCTTGTGAGCATAAAACAGCATGTGGATTATGTGACACGAGTAACACGAGTCCATTTCATGGGCCTTTTGATACTCTTTACTATTGTGCAGCATTTGTCACCATAGGGACTTATTCTATCAGAATACTGTATGTTTGCATGAAAACATGTGAATAAACATTTTTCTCGGCCATCACTACAAATTAATTAACAAAGAAACTTTTTTACAAGGAAAATATTTTTGGGTGGAAAACCCTGTAAGTGCTCTCTCTATATATAAAATCCAACGTCTGTCTGTCTATTGTTCACGAGATAACTACTTAACAGATTTAGATCGGGTTTTTTTCTATAGTTTGCTTGAACACTCCAGTTTATTTTGCGACTTCTTTCATCACACTATTGCAGTATCGATTTATTTACGCGAATCTGAGACATGCAGTGAGCCAAGGTGAGGGGGGCAGGACCCTCCTCACTCACGCACCAGTCTCGGGGCGTACCTTACGTCTGCTTAGCTAGCGAATGAGGGAACTACTTAACGGATTCAGATCAGATTTTCTTCTATAATTTGCTTTGAACATTCTGGTTGATTTTGCACTAATCTGAGACAGAGGCTGTGGGCCGAGGGGCAGGGGAAGCGTGACGTCAGGAGTGGGGAGCTGGGCGGGGCCTTCCTCACTGACCTGTTCAACTACTAAGCGGGCGGAGCCGCGGTGGACGGCTAGTTTATAATAAAATGATTAAAACACAGGTTTATCTTAAGCAATAATTAATAATTTAAGCTTTATATTATTAAATTTATTCATATACTTACTCAGGTTAGGGTTGAATTCTGTTGCTTGCCGATTTGTTTTTCTAGTATGACTATGAAGTCATTGGTTGTATACATTTGACTTGATTATATGCAATGTTATTTTCTTCAAACAAAGTAAAAAAAAAAAAAAGATTTATATTAATGAAAAATTATTATTACTTTCAAAGTGTTTTACAATGGTCAGATATACGGTATATTGTCTAAACACAGAAAGATCAGTGTATATTTGTGGATTCCTCTGATGAAAAAGTGCTTGGATTAGGATTTCGCTGTACAGATGCACTTGCAGACATTTTAAAGACCCTACACAGGGTCTCCTCAACCCAAACCTGGTTGATGTCTGTGTGGTTGACCCCTGTAATAGTGTGTGTGTGTGTGTGTGTGAGGGATCTGTGATGGACTGGTCAGGGCTGCTTCTTCTCGTGTTCTGCTGGGATAGGTCCCAGGCTCTCTCGACCCTAAATTACAATAACGTCATGTTAGATACCATTTGGATTTATAATTTCAAATATATATTCTACTTATAATCCTGATGCTATTCAATGACTGAAAAACACAACACAGTTTATTATTTCTCCATTCTAAGCCCCATCCTAATTATGTAACATTAGCCTAACAAGTTACAGCATACAACTAGTAAGATGAAGAAATCACTTATCGAGAATGCAATTTCTCCATTTTCTTAAAGTAACATGCACTGTGGCTAGCTATTCACTAATATCTCCAGAAGACTGGGTTCAGATCCCAGCATAGTGACTGGCCATTTGCAGCTTGGATGTTCTACACGGGATTTTTTCCCTGGATCCCTGGGTTTTTCTTACGAATTCCAAACAAGTTAATTTTAGCTGGAGACTTGAAATTCCCTGTGCCCTGTGAAAAACCGATGCCTCCTCCAGACAGACTTGTTTCCAGACTTGTGCTGTATGAACAAATAATCCCATAAGCCCCATCTAAATGAGCAAGTTCAGGCAACGGACAGCTCAATGGTTTCCCATAAAAGTTAAACCCAGATTGCTGCCCAGTCTAATAAGGTGAAGTTGACCTAATAACTGAGAAGTGACATACAAAGTGAAAAATGAAAACCAGCATGAGCAAAATGGGGCTGACATGTTACTGCTAGGATCTTAACCAAGTGCTTTCTGAAATTTTACTTTCAGTGAAGCATATGGCAGAATAAGAAAATGATCCTGAATTCTTGCTGTGTAATGAAGACTTGTCACAAGAAGATTAGATAAAGTACAAGCAGCTTTTAATCTATCAAAAGAAGTGTCATGGGTGAGTGAACAGTGTTTTGTATCTAAGATTAGAAGGCTTACTTCATGTCAGGGTCCTCTTTATACTATTCTTCTTCTTATAATAGGTCAACCATAAACCACAGTATGGTTATGACATATCACTTCATTAGCTACTTCTAGTTCTAAGCCTCATGTCACTGCAGCTACAATAATAGTCTCCTGATAGTAATTTGCTCACCTAAAAACCGTAGATAAATAAAAGTACAATAAAATGGAATTCCTGTTGGTCAACAAGAGCACGTTTTCTTGAGAAGAATCAAAAATATGCAAAATTTAATTATGTGTGTCAGTATGAAAAACAAAGCAGAAGGCTAGTGTACTACAACAATGTCTCATACGAATGGGTGAACATCTAGTACAACTGACCAAAGATGTAACTTCAGCTATGAGATGGACATTTATAGATGAATGCAAAAAGAGTTGATAAATAACAGATACTGTAAGCACAACATCAACCATTTTAACTGTTTAATGCAAATGCATCTACTTTGAATGACAACATGAACAGTGTGTGCTATATTATGCTAGAAATACAATCAAGTCATCTATGGTATATCTCATTTAGCAGAACATAATTACAAGTGGGCTTTATAAAGCAGATATGCTAGCAATAAAAACTCTGCTCATAACTAGAGGACCCAGCACTAAAAGTAAATATTATACAATAAAAAAATGAAATTTGGCTCTCCAAATGTGTATCTCATTAAATAGTGCCATTTTTAATAACTGAAAAGCCTTGAAAATGAAGACAAACACATAATATGATAGTGAACTACGTTTCAGCTGCCATCTCTCTCTTTTAATAATTTTAATGGAATATACATGGCAAAAAGAAATTTTACAGTTTAAAGAATAAAGCTAAAAATATGTGAATGTAGGTAAGACTGAAACAGCTCAAAAACAAAAAGAACAAAAGGACTGTAAGCATGTGTTTTAATACCATCTATTAAAGTGGCATAAAAAAAATATGATATGGCACTTGGACATAAGTGATTCATAATCGGTTAAAGATATATTTGAATATATGGGAGAACATCAAAAAGTAAAGGCAATTTAAAAACACATGGAAGCTGAGACAATACAGCATGTCTGCAATGGCTTATGGGTAGTTCAAACACATGCAGCGCAGGACTCTGACTTCAGTCAAGCTGAGGCCAAGGTCAAATGAATATGGACGTTTGTCTGCGGGATTACAGCATTGTAGAACTACTCACTATTGTAAGATTTCTTTTTCTTTCTCTGTTTGGTGTCTACAGTAAAGTGTTTGTATTGTACCTAGTGAACTGAATCTTTTTGTTACTTGGCCAGATATCCATCACACACCACAAGGAGGTAGATGCTATAGTGGGACTCCTATATTTGGTTTCTGAGTATATGTGTGTAGCAGCGCTACATTAAAGGGTACTACATATCCAGGTGGCCCCGGGGGTACAATGCTATTGGACAGTTTTTTGGAGGGCGGAAGGGGCTGCTGGGAAGAAGACTGAGCCTGTGGGATCTTTAAAAGGGGAACCGGCAAAACGCTCTGACTGCTCATATGCTGTTCACCCATTGGGATTACCCGTTGATTACCTTGGATTACCGTTCCTGTCTGGATGCATGGTCTGTTTTGTGCCTGCCTGTTCATGGGAGTCTTCATCAGAGGGAGCGCTCCCAATCACCTCATCCCACATCGTATCAGGAAACTGGTAGGACAAAATTTTACATTGCTTACAGTGAACTGTTCACAGGATTTTTTCACTCTCCCAGCTATTGTCAACTACCTCTGCTATTTTGGACTGTGTTTTGGAAATTGTCATTAGTGTTTATTGTTAGGTGTTTACTGTTTGTTATGTTGTCTTTGGATTTATTATCGCCTTCAGGGATCTGGGGAGGGCCTTTTTGCATATGTGTTTTTGTTATATTGCATGTTCTTTTTTCTTCATTTGATTAATATATTTCATTTTTATTTATCAATTCACTGGGCCAATAACTGTGTCTCTGTGAGTGAGTGTGTGCATGCCAGGTCAAGGGTGGGTGTGTCCCCACCGTAAAATAAATAAATCATTGTGTTTCTGATGGTGTGAGTTTTGATGTCACTGTCACCGCTCCATGTGTATGTCTACATTCTATCGTCAATGTTTGTTAAAGGTGCTGAGTAGGTTCTTGATATTACTTTTGTAAAACTGTAGAACTGGCTTAGTTTATTACCATTTTTGTCAAATCACAGCATCTTCGGTGTAAATTGGACTGGAGGTGTCATCATTAATGATTAATTCATTATTAGACTCTTCTTATATTCTGCTTTAACTGTACTCGTTCGATTGCACTGCGGCCTATTTGAGTGCAGCTGACCTAACAGAGCGAAACCTGTACCTGAAGACCTTGTGATGATTTTAAAAACTTTTTAAAAACTATTTCTTTGTATTATTTTGCTATATTTGTAATGTATGTGCAGCATTCTGGGCATATAAGTGTGCTTTATTAGAAGAATAAAATTGAACTGACTTACTTGCTGACAGTAACACTTACTAGATTTAATCTAGCAAAAAAAAAACACTTTGGCATAAATATGTTTTCTTTATCTGTGTAGGGAGATGAAGCATGTGGTGGATTAAGAAATTAAAGATGTGCAAGGGCATTAATGCTTCAAGTGCTGCTGACAGGTACTTTGCTTCACTGAATCCCTCAATGGGACATAATAATTCATCTGAAAATGGGGGTCTGTGTTAACTGCTGCTTCGAGTCTCCTTGCTATCAGTTATCTGTTGCTATGGTTACTACAGATATCGGGTACTGGCAACAATGTTGGTAACTTGGGAGTAAAATAAATAAATAGATTAATAACTGTAAATAACAACTCCCAAACTGGCTCACCATGCAGAATTTTTGCATAATACTGTTATAAATTTAATTTTTAGCTTTATTTTGTATGGGCAAAAGTTTGCTTTCGCATATGATGTAGTTAGTTTCAAAATGAAGGAAAACACTGATGTAAGCATATTTCTAAAGTGTGCATTATATGGCAGATGAAATATTAAGTCACCTAAGCAAAAAAGTGGAAAACAGCTGGAGGATCAAACAGTTTGGGCCGATAGCAACACCAGTAACAGGAGCAAAAATGAAATCTTATTTTCATCTGTGAGAAAAGATAATAGTGGACACAACAAGGCATATGTAGTTTAATTCTGATACATTCATTGTAGGTTTTTGAAGTGAAGGGGAGTGCATACACACCTACAGCTACAGAAAATGACTTGAAAAAACATCAGGGATTTAGTGGCTTCGACTCCAAAAAGAAGACATTCCAAGAAAATGACTTGTTGAGCAGCAAGGACAACAGCTTGATATGGCAGATTGATTTCTAAAGTAAACTAATTATTTATAGAATGTGAATTTCCAAAAAAAACAAAAAACTGAAAGTTATCCTTTATCATCTCATTGAACGGCATGACTGTCATCTATTAAAAAAATAAACATACAGATGTAAAGCAAGTGAGCACACCCCGGTCGTATTCACACTATATTATATTTAGCAAAACAGCATCTTAGTATTGATAGTTGCTTTACTTGATTGGGTTTGACTGCAAAGCAATTAAGCGGATTTTTAACTGTAAAATGGAAAAGACATTCAGATCACTGTAACATAATCTGAAATATGGGTACCAGTTGTTATAATCAATATAAAATAATGTATCCATTATTAAACTGTAATCGGTTATAAGAATGCTTCATTACAGCTTGATTGCATCTCTTCCTCTTTAAAAGCAAATGAAAAGCTGCTAAATCTATTTGAAAAGACAACATACTGCAGCTGTTAGTGGAGACACATTTTTATAATTATTGCATCTATCACAAGCAATCAGAAAGATAAAACAATAAGAATCAGAGATACTAAATTACAGTTGCACAGAGTGAACAGATGACAACAGATAAAGCTTATAGGAGAATAAATTGCACGTTTAACATGAATAACAAATTTTATACAGGGTACTGAACTATTCGTTCATTTTCCAAACCTGCCTAATTCCAACTGGAGGTCAACGGAGAGAGAATATGAGATGAACACTGGGCAGCTACACCATATGGCCAAACGTTTATGGACACCTGACCATTACATCTACAGCACACAAGCTTGTTGGACATCTCATTCCAAGATCATGGGGACTAATATGAAGTTGGCCTCTCTTTGTGGCTATAGCAGCCTCCATTCTACTGGGAAGGCTTGCCACAAGATTTTAGAGCAGGGATCCCCAACTCAGGTCCTGGAGGACCACAGTGGCTACAGGTTTTCATTTTAACCCTTTTCTTAATTAGTGACCTGTTTTTGCTGCTAATTAACTTCTGTTGGATAATGAATGGATGGATGGATGGATGGATGGATGAATTCATTTTAACTGACTTACTCTTGGAGACTCATACCCCTTAATTGTTTCTTTTTCCTCAATTAATAAGATACAAAATGAGACAAAACATGACCAGCAAACTGTGTCCATAATACAATATCTGAAAATAAAGAAAGATGAAGGTCTTAGGAATGTTGATCTGCTCAGGTCCACAAAACATTGTAACAGAGCTCTTAGAAAAGAGAGAATCAACAATTTCGGAAATGTCTGCTATTGCACAAAGAGAGCAGCAACACGTCACGGAATTAAAGAACGGGTTTAATTAACAAGAAGACTCTGTGCCTAATTAAGCAACTGTTTGGAGTGAAATTGGTTGGAGTTTGAGGCCCTGACTTTGTTGGTCTTCTGTTGGCTCACTCACTTCACATTTCATTTCTGCTTGGGTGCCGTTTTAAGGAAAGAAATGAAGTAATTCAGAGTAACGATAAAGAAATTCAGGGGAACAAATATTAAAAAACAAGTCAATTAAAAGGAAAGGAAAAGGAGTTAATTAGCAGCAAAAACAGGTCACCAATTAAGAAAAGGGTTAGAATGAAAACCTGCAGCTACTGTGGTTCTCCAGGACTGGAGTTGGGGACCCCTGTTTTAGAGTGTGTCTTTAGGAACTTGTTCCCATTCAACCAAAGGAGCATGTGTGAGGTCAGGAACTGATGTCAGATGAGAAGACCTGGATCATAATCGACTTCCCAAAATGTGTTCAGTATACTCTCTTAAAAATACGGGTTTCCTTAATGACATTTTATGATTCTTTACTGGGTTGTGTGGTTCCTCATAGAACTATTGCTTGACAAATCACGATTTCATTCTGGGATGGGTTCTTTGCATATCATGTTGGTTGCACTTTCAAAAACTTCCTAAGATGTACAAGTAGGAAAACAATGAAATTTTTGAATGTATGGTGAGTGAAGTTTGCATGGTCTACCACTTCACGGCTGAGGTGTCATTGCTCCCTCAACACTTTCACTTCACAATAAGAGCACTAACGGTTGAGCAGGGCAGATATGGCAGAGCTGAAATTTCACATACTGCCTTACAGGACACTAACAGATTTAAGAAGATGTGGACTTAGCCTGTAGTATTGTATGCAGGGAGAGTCCTTTTCAAATCATGAGTTATTCGTATTTCATAAACCTGTTACCATCTAGTCATGGTTATTTGCTGTATAGAGTATGTCATTGATCCAAATAAATAAAGGTTCTTTCTGGACCCTTCATGAGGAGGGGTCTTTTGAGAACCAAAAATGGTTCCACTGTGGCATCATTCTGAAGAAGGCATCATTTATTTTTTAGTGTGTATTGAGGATGTCAGTGTTCTGTGCAGGCCATTCAAGTTCCTCTGTTTAGGCCCCTGACCTTTGTGCAGAGGGGCATAGCCATACTGAAACAGAAAAGGACCTTACCCAAACTTATGCCATTAAGTTGGTTGCACACAATTGTCTAAAAAGTCTTTGTGTGCTGTTGAATTAACAGTACCCTTCACTGGAACTAAGGGACCTAGCCCAAACCCTGAAAAACAGCTCCAGACCACTCTCACTCCTCCACCAAACTTTACAGTAGGCACTATGCAGTCCGAAGGTAGCATTCCTTTGGTCGTCGCTAAACCCAGATGTGTCCATCAGACTGCCAGATAGTGAAGAGTGATTCATCAGTCAACAGAACATGTTTTGACTGCTCCAGAGTCCATTGACAGTGTGCTTTACACCAGTACAGCTTGTGTGCACCTGCTCAGCTGTGGAAGTCCATTTCATGAAGCTCCCGACACAAAGTTCATGTGCTGACGTTGCTTCCAGAGCGAGTCTGGAACTCTGTTGTGAGCAATTTTTATATGCATCAACATTCAACAGCCCTACTCTGTGAGTTTGAGTGGTCTACCACTTCATGGCTGAGTTGTCGTTGCTCCTCAACACTTTCAGTTCACAATAAGAGCACCAACAGTTGAGAGGGGTACATCTAGCTGAAATTTCAGATACTGACTTGTGGCAAAGATGGCATCCTATAACAGTGCCACATTCAAACTCACTGAACTCTTCAGTGTGACTCATCCTACTGCCAAAGTCTGTCAATGGAGATGGCATGGCCGTGAGCCGATTTTACGCACCTGTTAAAAATGGGTGTGGCTGAAACACCTGAACTCAGTCATTTTCGCCCACGTACATTTGGCCGTATAGTGTGTGAACCTCACTGGCAAAGAGTCACATCGGGGAAATTCATGGATCTCAATTCAACTGTCTACATCCTGTGGAGAGAACTCTACACAACTACAAGAAACACATGCATACTGAGCATGGAAGACACCTTAGCCTCTGATCACAGTATTGGCAAGCATTGATAACTGATACTGGGCACACCGCCATGTTGACCCAAACAACACAGATAAGGCACTGAAAAAAAGTGAACCGTATCAGGGTTTTTTTTCTTAGTTTTATTCAGCCATTGAAACATACAAACTCAGGAAACTATTTGCTATTTAGTGAAGTAATACTAGAGAGATAACAGACTAATACATACACAACTAAATATTTCTATAATTTTAAAAAATAATTAAAAAATGTAAATGTGAATTAAGTAGCAATTTGTATGTTCAAAGATTTAGAATAATGGTAAAAAAAGTAAAGAAATCTGCATGGAGGGGTTATTACACAGTACATGTCATCCAACTGGCTGCTTGCCAATAATATAATAAAACAAAAATTAATAATGACAAATAGCTGGCTGTTTGCTGATATTTAAAAAAAAAATGACAAATTAATGTGTCTCTAATTTAACAGTTAACACATTTTATATGTGAATTTTTATGTATTTGCCGTTTTTTTTTTATTATTATTCAAATTCTGTTTTAAGGATGTATTAATACTTTCAAATTACTTTAACAAAGTTTATTTGTTCCCGTCCTGTTTTTCCCATTACTATTGTGACTTGTTATTTGGCTTATGCCTTTAGTAATGAATAATAATAATAATTCTTTACATTTATTTAGCTCTTTTCTCACTACTCAAAGCACTTTACATAGTGAATGAGGAGCCACTTCAAGACTTGACTTGACCCATCTACAGCATCCACCTGGATGATACGACGGCAGCCATTTTGTGGCAGTTCGCTCATCACACATTAGCTATTAGGTGGTGAACTTGTGAGAGAGAGAGAGATAGAATGATTAGGGGACCAGAATGACCAGACCAAGGAGGACAATGTAGCCTGGACACTGCGGTACACCCTACTCTTTACGAAGGATACCCAGGGATGTTTTATCACAGAGAGTCAGAACCTCGGTTTTATGTCTCATCTGAAGGACAGCACCAGTTTATACAGCACAGCGTCCCCGTCACTGCACTGGGAACTTGGGATCCACAAACACACCATTGAGTAAGCTCCCCCAGGTGGTCTTGCCAACACCTCTTCCAGCAACAATCCAAGCTTTTTCTAGATGGTGTCCCATCCAAGTACTGGCCAAGCCCGAAACATGCTTAACTTCTGACTTAGCACACTTGAGACACAATCAGTGGTTTTCCAATAGGAGCACAAGCAGGTGAAGTGACTTGCTCAGGACCACAAAGTGTCATTTGAACCCAAAACCTCAGGGTTGGAAGTCCAACGCTTTAACCAGTACACCACACTGTCTGCCCGCCTGCCACTTGTTTGTTACCTCGACAGATTGGGATACATCATGTGATTACGACTGTCGATCTCTCACGCCACGACAGGTAACATTTTAAATATGACAGCATTTCCTCTTGACTTTATCCGTTGGTAGATTCATGTCTCAAAGTCCAAATCTTCATTAATGACATTTAGTTTCTATGCCAAGCTGGACTTAGCGTCAGGTTTTACTTCTGGTTATTTCTGAGCTCCTGTTTTTTTCCTTGGCTTTAATTCTTGCTTTCCCCTCGTGTTGTGTTTTCCTTTTCTTTTGGTGCTCGAGACTTTGACCTTGCCTCCCCGACTCTGATTTTTGTCTCACGTTATCATCTCCTGATCTTTTCATTTTCATCTTGCAATAATCCTCAGGCACCTTTTGTTTCATAATATACAGCAGGGGTTCTCAACCGTCGGTCCTGGGGACCTCCTGTGGCTGCAGGTTTTATTTCCAACCAGCTTCTGTTTCTAATTGGAATCCTGGGCTAATTACTGTAAGTGAACTGTTATTGCCCAGATTCTGTGTTTTGGAAATAATACAGAAATTAGGAAACTAAGTTTGGTAAAAAAAAATGTATATATATTTAAATGTACTAAGCAGCTATATGGGAATAACATTTTTTTTTTCTGTTTAACAATATGTTCATCTTGATGTTCATTCTATTTTTCCAGGTGTTCTAATTGTTTAATTAATCTATTGTTTTCTAATTAGTGGGTCTGACGCTAAAGTAGTTGCAGCCTTTGATTATTCAGTGTTGTTTGCCTATTGGGTGTCTGCTCTGCTCTGCTCATTTTTAATTGTCTTTAATAAGATACAATGAAGGGAGCAAACTGCCCAGAGAAAGGGTAAAATATAATGAAAGCAACAAAAGAGAGTTAAGCATTTAAATCTAGAGCAAAAGCAAAAATATTTCTAAATGTCTTATAAATGTAAAAACCATGCTGCTGTGCTTTCTTAAAGTAGAATAAGAGAAGAGAAAAAAATACCAGCTAATTAATTGAGATCAGTGTTAGCAGTTGTCACTGACTATGAATCTGTTTGGAACAAAAACCTGACGCCACAGTGGGCCCCCAGGACCGACTTTCAGAACCCCTGACATAGAGAACCTTTCATTTACTTTACAAAGTAATCAAGAACGTAACTGCAATAATAACACTTATACAAATGCTTCATAAATAAGAGTCTCTACTTGGCTATCATGAGGTTGTCAAGCACTAAGTTACATTTCAGCAGGCACTTGCCAGGGGTCTCTGTAGACACTCTGTGTTCCAAAAATCTTCAGATAATCAGCACAAACAGAGGTTCATAAGGTTCACACAGTCAGTAGCATGTGGTTAAGCACACATTCATCCATCTAAAGCTGAATAATCCAATTTTGGGCCACAGTGGTCCTCAGCCATTTCTAGTACCATCAGGCACAGGATGGGAACAAGCTCTGGGTGTGGTGCCTGTTCATCACAGGCAACACTCACTCACTAATTCACTGTAGTCACCAATTAATCAAACATAAATGACTTCCAAGATGTGAAAACAAAACTGGATTACTGGTAGCAAAAAAAACAACAGACAAAGGGAGAGCATGCAGACAGCACACAGATAGCAGACAGCTTGGAGTTTGAATTCAGTCCTCTGGAAAACTGGGATGAAGTAAGACTAACCACTAGCACAAATGTATGGTTGTCCAAGCTGTGCATGCAACGAGGACAATTTGATGATATATTTGTATATTTGCTAAAACTGACACATACTGTACAGTAGATCACTGCAGTCATTCCATTTCTTATTCAAAACAAACTTCAGAGTTCAGACTTGGCCTAAATGAGAAGAAAAAGGTCAAGACACCTAACACTGAGGCCGTTATCAAGGACAGATCAACATATTCACACCAGTTATGCTCACTGTATGTTTTTGCCACAGAAAATCAATTATGGGTGATATGAGAGTCATTCTAGCAGAGATACCCTGCATCAACAGTCCAATAATTACTCCTCCGCCGCAGAGAGCAATGTCAAATCTTAATTGCTTTTGAAGTGTATTTTATTAATGTGGCTGAGTTATTCTCGGACAGCACAAACAGCCGTACCTGATCTAGGCTTAAGCTAGCATCCTAAGCGACTTGTTTCCAAACTCAGGGCATTTCATTAAGTAATATCAAATGTTGATCCCTGCAAGCCATATAGATATAGATCATGTTTGTGCGTCACAAAATCTTGCCCCCAATTTAAGGTAAGGTTTAAAAAAAAAAAAATTGTTCAATTAAAAAGTGCCTGGCTGAAGTGATCTCATGGGAACTGTACAAAATACCCTGTAGTAATCTCGGAGTCCCATCAGTGCTCCAGTTATTGGCTATGCAATGAAATCATTCTGTAGTATTATAAAATACTAGACATTAAGCCCGTTACAATAAGGGGCGTTAGAACAGTAGTGCATAAACATCAGTAGGTACAGTCTATATTAAATGTAAAATAATAATAAAAATAAAATAGAAACGTATATGACAATACAGTAAGTATAATTAATATTACATTTATCTTCTCCTCTGTGGCTGCTGATTGATGTGTTTTCCTGTTCTTCTATAGATCTATTTGCTCTTCTGAGTCTTTCTCTTTTAGCGTTTTTCTGACACTCATTTTCTTTTTCTTAAATCGATCTATTTGCTCGTATTTTTCTTTGTCATTCAGCCTTTCTTTTGTTGATGTTTACTTGCTGAGCTGACCGTTCTTCCAGGAGATGTTGCTTACCTCATTTACCGAAATCCAATTGGATCGGCTGTGCGATATTTTATAGGTCCTGCCCTCTCTGTCTTGTGTTTGAAGCATCTGCTAGAGGCCGGTGACTCTGCCACTCATTCTGCCCTTCCCTATACTTCCGCCTTGGCCGTAACTACCCAATCAGCACTCTCCCCAGCAATGATGTCCTTTATTAAAGAGTGCCCCATGCATGCGCACTTCACCAGAAGACACACACACACAAACACATGGACGCACTCAGGGGTTTTATTAAAGAGGATACAATAAATCAGATATGGAGAATGCTATCACTTAGTATATGTTCAGTATATCTTAAGTTAATAAAGAATTGTATCATAGACTGATGCAAAATCTGCAAACAAAAGTCACGTCACCTGACCAGCATCATGCAGACACATCCACCTTTCATACGACAGACACACATTTGGACACGGTGTATGCAATGCTAAATTGACAATTTCATCTTGGAGATTAAAGAATTTTGTGACATAATCCAATTCACTACCCTGCCGTTGATCATCGCTACAGCTCTAGTTGGTTAACAACACAAAAGGCAGAAGCATGCCATTTTCAGGGTATAGCAAGAGGAACAATCTTGGGGTCTCAGTTTCAGCAATCTCCATTTCTTTTTGCTATCCACTCTCACGCTCTTCAGAGTCTCTGAAGCCAAAGCAAGCACTAATGGCTATGTTAGGCTAATGTCTATGCTATTCCTCTAAAAGTCTCAGTGGTTTTTCTGGAATTCCCCCAAGGTTTGTCAAATGATGCGATTTCTTTCCCTGGTGGAAGGGCTGCTACCTCTCAAGCATCTAGTGCCGCCTGTGAAGAGCTTCCAGTTGTTACAATATTTTCTGCAAAGCTAGCACTGGATAATTTCTAAGACCATGTTTTAATATTATTTTTCCAAGATCCCCCCCTCCCCAATTTAAATTTTAGGCTTACAAGGGTCAAAATGCTTAACTAGAGGGTCCAGGATGCCCCACTATGATATCCTGTATTTCTCACCTTACTCATTGGGCTGTGGATTTACTGCTTTTATGACAGCTCTATGCAACAGCAAAACAGATGAAAAATTTGGTAATTGGATTCATGATTTCTTATACTCTCTAGTCAAATACATACATTTTTTATACACCCCCAACACAGGTTTAATTCTAAGGTTAAAATGAAAAAGGAATGCAAAGTAAGGAAGACAAATTTTCATTTTAAATTTGTTGTATGTGAATTTTGACAAGAGAAGATAGATAGATAGATAGATAGATAGATAGATAGATAGATAGATAGATAGATAGATAGATAGATAGATAGATAGATAGATAGATAGATAGATAGATAGATAGATAGATAGATAGATAGATAGATGAGTGTGAAAGGCGCTATATAGAGCCCGACCAAGCACAGACTGACGCAGAGACACATACTTAATCAAATAGACTTTTATTTCTCTTCAGCCGTGGTGCACGCCTTCCCCGTGTCCCACAGGCCCAACACAGTCCCAAAACACTCAAAGTAATCACAACAACCCTTCTTCTGGCACCACCACTCCTCCTCAGGCTTAGTCCTCCTCCTCCGACTCTGGCTCTCGAGTGGTGGTGGCTGGCCCTTTTTACAACCCACCCGGATGCATTCCAGGTGCTAGACCACCTGGTCCTAATTGCACTTCCGGATGAGGCTGTAGATTCGTCCAGCCGGGCTGTTGGAAGGAGACAGCCCCCCCTAGCAGCCACCCCGAGCCCCAACCAAGCTGTGGAGGACTCCATCTCCCATGGAGCCCTGCGGGAGGTTGGGGAATAAGCGTCACCCAGGGAGGCTGCCACCAAGCGCCCCAGGGGAGGTATTAAGCTGTCCATGGCAGCTCCCCCGGAACATACACAGCAGGGGCGTCACAATAGATAGATAGTCCCCAAGGGGAAATTCACATACTCCAGCAGCAGCATACTGATAAAACAATATTAATTAAAGAGTAATAAAAATGCAGTGCAAGTTAAAAAATGCAAGGTGGGAGTGCGAGGCAGGTATAACAGACAATAACATTTGTATAATGTTAACGTTTACAACCCGTGGAATTGAAGAGTCGAATAGTGTGGGGGAGGAACGATCTCTCTCAGTCTGTCAGTGGAGCAGGGACAGTGACAGCAGTCTGTCGCTGAAGCTGCTCTTCTGTCTGGAGATGATACTGTTCAGTGGATGCAGTGGATTCTCCATGATTGACAGGAGCCTGCTCAGTGCTTGTCGCTCTGCCACGGATGTCCAAACTGTCCAGCTACGTGCCTACAATAGAGCCTGCCTTCCTCACCAGTTTGTCCCAGGCGTGAGGCGTCCTTCTTCTTTATGCTGCCTCTCCCAGCACACCACCGCGTAGAAGAGGGTGCTTGCCACAACCATCTGATAGAACATCTGCAGCACCTTATTGCAGATGTTGAAAGAAACCAGCCTTCTAAGGAAGTATAGCGGCTCTGTCCTTTCTTACACAGAGCATAGTATTGGCAGTCCAGTCCAATTTATCATCCAGTTGCACTCCCAGGTATTTATAGGTCTGTACCCTCTGCACAAAGTCACCTCTGATGATCACAGGGTCTGTGAGGGGCCTGGGCCTCCTAAAATCCACCACCAGCTCTTTGGTTTTGCTGGTGTTAAGTTGTAGGTGGTTTGAGTCACACTATTTAACAAAGTCCTTGATTAGGTTCATGTACTCCTCCTCCTGCCCACTCCTGATGCAGCCCACGATAGCAGTGTCAAGATAGCAGCAAGTGTAATAAAAACAAAAATGTAGCACATCTACTTCTTATTATTCTTCTTCATCTTTTCCCACTTCTATGTGGGGTTGCTGTGCCTGATCAACCTTCTCCAAATAGTTCAGTCCTGCACCTTCTCGCCAGTCAAATTCTTTTCCTTCAGATTTTCTTTTACTTTATCCACCTACAGTGGTGTGAAAAACTATTTGCCCCCTTTCTGATTTCTTATTCTTTTGCATGTTTGTCACACAAAATGTTTCTGATCATCAAACACATTTAACCATTAGTCAAATATAACACAAGTAAACACAAAATGCAGTTTGTAAATGGTGGTTTTTATTATTTAGGGAGAAAAAAAAATCCAAACCTACATGGCCCTGTGTGAAAAAGTAATTGCCCCCTGAACCTAATAACTGGTTGGGCCACCCTTAGCAGCAATAACTGCAATCAAGCGTTTGCGATAACTTGCAATGAGTCTTTTACAGCGCTCTGGAGGAATTTTGGCCCACTCATCTTTGCAAAATTGTTATAATTCAGCTTTATTTGAGGTTTTCTAGCATGAACCACCTTTTTAAGGTCATGCCATAGCATCTCAATTGGATTCAGGTCAGGACTTTGACTAGGCCACTCCAAAGTCTTCATTTTGTTTTTCTTCAGCCATTGAGAGGTGGATTTGCTGGTGTGTTTTGGGTCATTGTCCTGTTGCAGTACCCAAGATCGCTTCAGCTTGAGTTGACGAACAGATGGCCGGACATTCTCCTTCAGGATTTTTTGGTAGACAGTAGAATTCATGGTTCCATCTATCACAGCAAGCCTTCCAGGTCCTGAAGCAGCAAAACAACCCCAGACCATCACACTACCACCACCATATTTTACTGTTGGTATGATGTTCTTTTTCTGAAATGCTGTGTTCCTTTTACGCCAGATGTAACGGGACATTTGCCTTCCAAAAAGTTCAACTTTTGACTCATCAGTCCACAAGGTATTTTCCCAAAAGTCTTGGCAATCATTGAGATGTTTCTTAGCAAAATTGAGACGAGCCCTAATGTTCTTTTTGCTTAACAGTGGTTTGCGTCTTGGAAATCTGCCATGCAGGCCGTTTTTGCCCAGTCTCTTTCTTATGGTGGAGTCGTGAACACTGACCTTAATTCAGGCAAGTGAGGCCTGCAGTTCTTTAGACGTTGTCCTGGGGTCTTTTGTGACCTCTCGGATGAGTCGTCTCTGCGCTCTTGGGGTAATTTTGGTCAGCCGGCCACTCCTGGGAAGGTTCACCACTGTTCCATGTTTTTGCCATTTGTGGATAATGGCTCTCACTGTGGTTCGCTGGAGTCCCAAAGCTTTAGAAATGGCTTTATAACCTTTACCAGACTGATAGATCTCAATTACTTCTGTTCTCATTTGTTCCTGAATTTCTTTGGATCTTGGCATGATGTCTAGCTTTTGAGGTGCTTTTGGTCTACTTCTCTGTGTCAGGCAGCTCCCATTTAAGTGATTTCTTGATTGAAACAGGTGTGGCAGTAATCAGGCCTGGGGGTGGCTACGGAAATTGAACTCAGGTGTGATACACCACAGTTAGGTTATTTTTTAACAAGGGGGCAATTACTTTTTCACACAGGGCCATGTAGGTTTGGATTTTTTTTCTCCCTAAATAATAAAAACCATCATTTAAAAACTGCATTTTGTGTTTACTTGTGTTATATTTGACTAATGGTTAAATGTGTTTGATGATCAGAAACATTTTGTGTGACAAACATGCAAAAGAATAAGAAATCAGGAAGGGGGCAAATAGTTTTTCACACCACTGTACTTCCATTTTGGCCTCCCTCATTTTCTCTTTCCCTGTATTTCTATTGGTAATAAAGGCATGCAGAGTGGTGTTTTATGTTATTTCAAGGTTGATGATCATGAATATGATAATATTTTTGTTATTTGATTCTCTATTGGAGGTCCTAACCCTCTAGGAACTACTCCCAGAAGGTTAACAATGACAAATTTCAATCATAAACATGTGAGAGATTGTTTTAGATTATTTCAGACAGTCTTCTTCCTCTTCATCTTTTCCCACTTGTCTGTGGGGGTTGATGTGCTTGATCAACCTTCTCCAAACTGTTCCGTCCTGCACTTCCTCACCAGTAAAGACTTTTTCCTTCAGGGTCTTCTTTTACTTTATCCATCCACCTCCACTTTGGCCTCTTTTGTTTTCACTTCCCCTGTACTTCCATTCTCATCCCTCTTTTGCCCACATATTCATTGTCTCTCCTCATCACAAGTCCATACCACTTCAACCAACTTTCCTGTACTTTCTTAGTTATCTCTCCCATTTTTTTTGTACCACTGATTGTCCCATTTCTTATTCTGTCCTTTTTTGTAGCTCCACACACCCATCACAACATTCTCATTTCTGCCACATCTTTTTCTATGCACTCCCTTTGCCGTCCTTGTCTCAGCTCCATACATCATTGCTGGTTTTACCACTGTCTTCTAAACCTGACCTTTAACCTTCACCTTAATTCTTTAATCACACAATACTCCTGATACCTTCTTCCAATTGTTCCCTCCACACTGCACATCTTGTGCTATCACCTATTTTAGATATTTAAACTTATCCATTCTTTTCTGAAAGCTTTCCCTGCAGGCTAACTTCTGAATCCTGATCATCATTAAACCTGTAAACATTAAACATAAAAAATGTAACCCATGGATGAAAAATTTGTACTGACAGTTAAATAATGATACACAGTGATTTTACACACAACAAAGGGGTAACATTTCATAATACATACACCATGAATATCTTAGTATTATCGTAGATAACTTGCTAACTGTTTGATTAAGGAAGTTCATGGCACTAACTAAAATCTAAGCTGATTTCAGAAGACAAAATGCCGCAGTAATTGCAATTAGACAGTAGAATAAAGACTGCTTCCTGTTTATCTCGTATGAAAGCCTCACTTCTTTGAATAGACACGATGGTGCTTTGATCGAGTCTTGCTCCCTTCTCCCACCGCCATCCCTCAGCTTCTGTGAGACCTCTTGTAGTGGTCAGTCACCTTTGCTCCTCTGCAGCATTAAGTAGGTGCGACCGTAATGCCCAAGCATCACTGCTTCATTTGGGGCATCTTCCCTGACCCTCATTTCTCCTCTCTGCAGCACCCCCTTTACAACAATCCTGATGTTTCTCTTTTGCTTTTTTTTTCCTCTTTTGATTTCACTTCCTGGTGTTCATTTTATTTCCTTTCCTCTCAAATGCTCCTTCATGCTCTTTCCCAAGCTCCTTTAAACTATTGTGGGTGTAGGTGCCTCAGTTACGACCAAGAGAACACTAATGAGAAAACCGGCTGAACCGATCACATCTGCATGTGAATGCGCAATCAGCCAATCTCTTTATCAGCACCCCAGAGCCAGTTAGCTTCACTGCAGTGCACACCTACACCCCTAAACCCCTCCCCAAAATCTGTGCTTACATGGGCCCCTAACACACATCCCCACAAAATTACCAAAGTACACCAAAATAAGAGAAAGAGAAATGAGGCAATTAGACTGGAAATATGGTCCAAAATACCATTCTCTAATCTGCTTAATCCAACTCAGGGCCACAGGATTACCCAGTAACATTGTGTGCCAGGCTGAAAACCACCCTGAAGAGGGTGCCAGCTCACTGTCAAATGCAAACAAGTGCAGAAACTATCAGCTGACATTCATGATTTACTTAACATATGTAATCAGTAACCTGGTATTGTTTGCTTATTTGCATTTACTCAATGCCATTAAAAAAAGCAAAGATATTATAGTACTGAATGAACACTTTGAAGAGTAAGACATACAAGGTCCCACTCACTCACTCCTGTATACTCACACAAGACCAGTTTAGAAGAGCCTTTTAAGATAATGCACATATTTGGGAATGGAAAACCGGACGTTTCGAGAGTTAACCCAGAAAGCTGGATTTATAAAATAGAAGGGCTAACCACTGTGGCACCATGATGACAAAATGGCAGAATAAAAATTAAGATTGGGAAAGAACAATTTGTTGGTATTCTGCAGTTCAATGAATCCTCTGTTAGATTTAGTCCTCATGATTACACCAGTTTGGAACTGGATGGACAAAGGCTAGTTACAAGTAAATACAGCGTGATCAATTCAGCTTTCTTTTAGAAGAGATATTCTAACTTGACTGCAGGGAAGAAGCCATTAGGGAGAAGGATGGGTCAACACTTTATGAAAAAAATAAAAAAAATAAAGCCTTTTTGGTTAGAAATCACTGGAAAAGATTCTGAAACATATTTTTAATAGAACAAAGAAAAAAAAGGTTTCTTAGAACAAACCTAACAGCTGAGAATAATGTCTTGGGGCAGAAATAATAACATGCAGAGAAGAGTATACTGAAGGTCAAAGATCAAGTACAGGAACAAGAGAGTCACAAGTAGATGAGCCCGGCTGCAGCTGCAGCTAATAATCTTAGGCTCAGAATTTTTTTCAGTGTAAAATGGTTTTCATGGCAGGCAAGATAGGCACAAGGAAAACAAGGAATCTGAATAAAATAAAAATTTCTGGCTGCATGGTGGAAGTTTAAAAAAATAACTGAGAAGAGGAGAAAACAAGCGAAATGAGAAGAGGGAAAAACGAGAAATTAGCCGTTCTGAGTTGACTACTAGTGAGATATTATATTTGGAAAAACATGGCACATTAGTGAAAATTAAGATTAGTAAAATGACTGACCTGCTGGCCAATAGTGATGGGAAAAAAAAATACGGACAATCTTCATGGAATCATGGAATTATCCTAGGATGACACGATTCGCACTTTCAGACATTTTCTTGCATAGTCCTGAACAGAATACTTTCTGAAAGGGTATTAGACATTACACGTTCATGAATGGATACAACAATTTGTAAAATAACATATAATGCCTTTCTGGCTAGTGGTCATTTTTAACGTCCAGCGTATGATCAGTCTACACTGTTATCACAATCTGTTGTCAATAGGAGTTTGTGATTGGCTATTATAAACATATGTTCTTTCAGCAAATTATCAGTTACAATTAACAAACATTTTATTAAACCTTTGAATAATTTTAGGTCATCTTTATAATATAATCAACAACAATCTTCAGGTGCTGTGGCATCCAGAAGAGGCGAGGCATCACCCAGCTTGTACACCTACAGAATACGTATCCAGCTAGGAACAGTCCCTGGTAAAACTAATCAAACACTAAGACTTACCACTGCCTGTGCCATCTTTCTTGGGTGTGTAACATCCAAAAGTGCTTTAAAGGTAGGGCACCTGGATAGCGGGAGTGTTAAAGGTTGCTCAAAGTGTGTCTGTGCGCCTCCCTCTAATACCCTTTCTACTAGGCCACACTTCCTGCCTAGAGATTGGCATTGGCTGCCTGCCAAGCATGTACAGTGTAACCAAATAGAAACACGAGGAGATGCTTTGCATTGTGTAAGTAAAACACAATGATAGCGTAGGCGCTCAAAGACTGACAGACGTTGTTGATGACTGAGGTGTTATCAGAATGATATGCAACAAACAACAACAGCAGTGATTTATACAGCATATTTTCATGCAAAACGTGTAGCTTTCAAGTGCTTTACAAAAAGTAAAAGAAAAATTCGAACTATAAAAATAATAAACAAACAGGAATGAAAAAATAAACAAAAACAGGAGAGTCCTTAGCAGAATTAAACATAAATTACTGTTGACTATAGGCGGTTAATTCTCCAATAGTTATAATGGCAAACATCAGAGTGGGATTTGACAAGATGGTGTAGCATTAGTTGGTCAGTGAGGAAAGCAAAAGCTCCAGCCAGTGGGATTCTTGGAAAATAAATCTGTAGTCTTGCAAAGCAAAAGATCACTCATCCCACCCTACAGTAGACAAATGTGACATAGTTACTCATTATTGTTACATTTACTTATTTGGCTGACACCTTTATCCAAGGTGACTTACAACATTTATGATACAATTGGTTATATTTCTTTTGGTTTTCCAATTGGTGCACAGGCAGGTCGAGTGACTTTCACAGGGTTACACAGTGTAAGTAGCGGGATTTGAACCCACAACCTCAAGATCTGAAGTCCAAACCTTAACCACTACATCACACCGGCTGCCCTTGTTATGATGCACCATCCTAGAAGATCTAATGAAACAAGTGTCATCAATAGTTTATCATTCATACTGCTCTCATAAGGGCCACATAACTATGGCTGAGTCAGGGCATTATTGAAATGGCAAGACTTGTTGGGTGCATGTGGTCTGCCATGGTGAGTACCTACTGATTGTAGTCTGAGTTGGGAAAAACCATGAACTGTTCACAGGGTGTTGGGCGGCCAAGGCTCATTGACATGAGGTTAACAAAGGCTATACTGTCTGATATGAACTAACAGAAGGGCAACTTTGACAAAAATTGCAGATAATTTTAATAACTGTTATGGGGGTAATGTTGCACAACACACAGTATATTGAACTCTGCTCTGTATGGGACTGCATGGCTGTGGGCATGTCAGAGTGCCCATGCTAACCCCTGTTCACTGTAGAAAGTGGCTATAATGGAACTTAGATCATTGAAAGAAGGATGTCTGGTCCAATGGTTCCTGTATGTTTTTTTTTGCATCATGTGGACAGCCAGGAATGTGTACATCGTTTAACTTCAGAAGAGAGGACACCAGTATGCACTGTGGGAAAAAGGCTCTTCTGTTCTGTTGGGTCCAGGCATTCACGTAGACATTAATATGATGCATACCACCTACCTAAACATTGATGCAGACCAAGCACACCCCTTCATGGCAAAGGTATTCTCCGATGGCATCTTTCAGCAGATTATGCCAAACTGCACAAATCATTTGAGAATGTTTCAGGTAACATGATGAAAAGTTCAAGGTGTTGCCCTGGCCTTCAAATTTCCAAGATCTCAATCTAACTGAGAATCCTTGGAATATCAGAATCAGAATCAGAATCAGCTTTATTGGCCAAGTATATGTACACATACAAGGAATTGGACACCGGTTTTACCTAGTATTGTCCCTGATGCTGTGAGATTGACTTAAGTGTTCATGAGAGTGATGGCCTGAGGAAAGAAACTGTTCACATGTCTGGTAGTTTTGGCGTACAGTGCTCTGTAGCGCCTACCAGAGGGAAGAAGTTGAAAAAGGTTGTAACCAGGGTGTGATGGATCTGCAATGATGTTTTCTGCCCGTTTCCTGACTCGAGATCTGTATAAGTCTTGAATGGAGGGCAGATCAACACCAATAATTTTTTCTGCAATCCTGACTGTCCGTTGAAGTCTGTTCCTGTCCTGTTTTGTGGCTGAGCCAAACCAGACTGTGATAGATGAACAGAGAACAGACTGGATTACTGCAGAGTAAAATTGGATGAGCAGCTCCTGAGGCAGCTTGAACTTCCTGAGCTGGCGCAGGAAGTACAACCTCTGCTGGGCCTTTTTAACAATTGTGTTTATGTTTAGTTCCCACTTTAGGTAATGGGAAATTGTGGATCCCAGAAACCTAAAGTTTTCCACAGCAGACACAATGCTGTTGAGTAGTGTGAGAGGGGGCAGCACTGGGGGCTCCTCCTGAAGTCCACTGTCATCTCCACAGTTTTAAGCTTGTTCAGCTCCAGGTTGTTTTGACCGCAGCAGAGGGCCAGCTGTTCGACCTCTCGTCTGTATACAGACTCGTCACTGTCCTTGATGAGGCCAATGACTGTCATATATGTTAGAACAAGAAGTCCAACTTCGCAAATTACATGAGCTAGAGGATCCCCTGCTAGCATCCTGGTGGCAGATGCTACAGGACACCTTCAGAGGTCTTGAAGAGTCCATGCCTCAGTTGGTCAGAGCTGTTTTGGTAGCATCTGGAAGAGCAACAGCATGTCAGGAAGGTGGTCATAATGTTTTGGCTCAGTAGTGTATATAAAAAGGTCTCTGGGAACGTCGACATGAGTGCAATGTGCAACTATGACAAGCTGCTCATATATGATTGGGTGGTTAGAGAGGTGCTGAGAGAGGTGAGCAAAGTGTGATAAGGGGTGATTTGTGTGGTATGCACAAAGAGGACAGGCTTCTGGCAGAATCAATCCTGGTATATTCCAGCAGGCACAATTTGTGCATGCAGTATGGGTGAGCTTTGAGAGTAATGCATCCTGCAGAGGGTAATTCTCAGCTAAACTAAAAGCATCAAGGAGTGCTGGGAGTGCAGCATCTTATGGTGCGCATATGGAACACAATGTGACAAATAAGAAAGAGAAAATGTGCCTTGTCACTGAATAATGAAAGCAGCACACAAACAACTCCTTTGAATTATGCAGATGATGATGATGCACTTATAATAATTGTAGCCCCAGATAATACTGTACATGGCCAGGTGGAAGAGCAAATGGTGATAATATATCTCATAAGAAACACATGCAACATACAGAATCAAACCATAGAACATCAAAGCAATGATCCTCTTGAGGTAATGCACAGTATCAAGGGATGAAGTTGAAAATGCTGAAAGATGACAGCATAATAGAGCAGGCAGACAAATATACGTACACAACAAAAACACAGAGACTAGTAAAACCAGTGGAGCATGTCTCTTTTAATATGTGATAGCATGATGTCAAACAGGCTTTCCCAGGGAAAGGATAGGTGACGATGAAGCTTTGAAGGCCAAAACAAATGTCTTCTAAATAAGTTAATAAAATTGAAGAACTCTGAGAAGTCACCTAATGATTTTCTTTACTAAGCAATAAGGAAATCTAGAAAACTGTTTTTTTGTGGTAGGCTCCAGGCAATTAGATGGAGTACCTGACAGTTACACATTTACTCATATACTATAATTTTACTTAGAATTCACTTATAATTTTAATAAAATGATAATATTCATATACTATAATTTTATAATTCATATACTGTACTATAATTTGAGCATAATATACCCAAAATAGCAGAGAACAAAGAATCTTGATAAAATAATACATGATAATAAGCTACCAAGTTGCTCTCTGTCTTATTATATTGATTGGGCTCTAGATTGGCTTGATCTGAAAATGGAGAGAGAAATGGCCTGAAATCCTCCATGGAGGGAACACTGGAGAGACCTCTCTTCAGGATGGAGAATGGCGCAGAGAGAGAGAGCAGCATGCCTTTAAATGCCTTATTTATCCAGTTCTTGACACACCACTTGGACTAGTGGGTTTGCAATTTCGAATGGCTCATCTCAGGCCCGGTCCAGCTGTGGACTTAGTTCATGCCCTCCTGCTCAGCCCTCCTTCCCACCAAACCTAGCCTACTATTTTTGTCAGCATTTTCTCCCAAGGAATGAACAAATGAAGTTTTACACAAAAAAGAAAGAAAGTATATACAGGTGTGAATTTCCCATTGGGATTAATAAAGTATCTATCTATCTATCTATCTATCTATCTAATAAGTCGTAAACTGCCTTGTCAAACCTGCCTTATAGTCCAGGCTTTCTTTCTGTAGTGATAAGCTCATGCCAACTAAAACAATGCCTCCTACATGTCCTACTCTAGTCAGTTCTCCCCCTTCCTGTCACAGATGGCCAGAGCACTTAACACAAATACTTATTAGTAACAACATTGATAAAACTTTTCAGAATTTACATTATGAATTAACACTTTAAATGACATTACATAATCCAGTTATCAGTTATACTAAATATTAGTAATAGACAGCAAAGTGAAACAACTGCAAAAGAATATAGCAAATCAAAGTTTCCGAAAACACTCGCATTTGTGTAATTCTTAATGCAGCTAATTTCTCTTGTTCGTATTTTGATTTTTGTGCATATTTTAGTCCTCAGCCTATTGAAGTGTTTAAAAGTCTAAAGTAGCTGAAACTACGAATAATGACTGAACTAATTATTGTTCAGAGGTGTGAGAACAATAAGGGACAGCAACAAATAATGCACAGCAACTCATTTCAGTTCATTAAGGACCACAGACATTGCAAGTTTCAATTGCACTTTATATCTTAACGTGAAGCCACCTGTAACTGCACAATGCCTTCTTCAGTCTAATTTTCTCTTTTCATTTTTCTGCACCAATTCCATCAATTCAGAATGAATCTGCAACTCTGTGCAAAATTTGCAGCATTCATACCCATTCATATTTTGTTGTTATTTTGGTCTTTTATCTGCAGGGAGTCTAAAATGAACATTATAAGATGTAAGTGACAATGAGAGTGTGACTTATCTGAAAAGCTAATGGCTTATACTCTTTTCTTGATTTGAATCTAAAAAATGCTAGGATGGAGAGCCAATAAAAGAAACATCAAATGAGAAAAATAGATTACTGCAAACTATGATTAAATAACAAAATTAATGTGGGATAAATTGTTAGACTGGTTAGAGTGAAAAGCTCTAGTTATTCAATTATCCAAGCAGCAAACATTAAAAACGTTAAAACATTCAAATCTGATTTAAGAGTGGAGTTTTACAAACATGTTGAGCCGGAACCTGAAAGTAGTAGTCATCTTTGGTGCTGATTTAAGCAGCTAAAGATTATCTCCTGTTTACTAAAATATGTGAAAGACAAGCACCTAGCATTTGTCATTTATAGTATACATTTCTGGCTTCAGAACCAAGTTAATATAGATTTTGATAACCGCAAACTCAAGAATCATTCTATCACTGAATTTGTATCTCTAGAGAATAATACTCCTTTTGAGAATCATTCTCACTGAGTCAATCTTTTGCCAGGACCAGTCACCTTTATATATAAGTAAAAAGAACTGATTTCAGAATTCTGTCCCAGTATGATGTCTCTTGAAGATGACACAAGGATTAACCAAAATTGCCACTGACAGCATAAGAAATTAATGACAATAAAGAATCAAATAGTAATGATGCTTGAGACAACAGATGGCATTCAATTTATTTACAGGTTAGTTGAATTAGTTGAGCAAGGTCTATGTACTTTGGGTGCCCATAATGTTGACTTCTGAAATGACACATCACTGCACCCAATGTTTCATGAAAATAATGAAGACAGACCTGGAAAAAATTAGTTATGTAACTCTGGGTAAAATTTGGATACATAAGTAAGACCTGGAATACAGACAACAGTTTTAAAAATAGAAGGACGGTGGTTCACCAACACTAAAACACTTGAAAGTCCCAGCTACAGCCAAAAAGAAAACCCTGAGGTTGTGGGTTCAAATCCCACCACTGACACTGTGTGACCCACTTCATCTGCCTGTGCACCAACTGGAATAACAAAAGAACTTTAACCAATTGTAGCGTGAATGTTGTATGTTGCTTTGGAAATAAGAGTTGGCCAAATAAATAAATGTAAATGTCAAATATTATTGTATAATATTACAATGATTTGAGTAAATCAGAGAAAAGCGGTGCGGTAACCTGTAAACTATCCTCTTTCTGCTTCATGTAGTGTGACACAGCAAACAATACATGGACTTCAGAGGCTGCTCTACAAAATTGTGGGTGCAAACAGATGTCACACACATCCTATCTTTCAGAGCTAGTCTTGGGGTGTGTTTTTTGCTCCCATATATGAAGAGAAATAACCCTAGGAAACAATAACTGCAATATATTTGTTTTTTAAAGTTAGTTAGTTGGAATGTTAAAGGTGTCAATCATGAGCCTAAGAGAAAAAAGTGCTCTCACATCTCAGTTTCAAGAGACCTGATGCAATATTTCTTCAAGAGACACATCTAACTTCCAGGGATCAGGTTTGATTAAAAAGAGACTGTATTGGACAAGCAGTTAATTCCAGCATTAACAAGAAGGCACAAAAAGTGGAAACTTTGATCCAACAGGTAATCTCTTAATAGACATTCTTCCTCAATTTGTGCAAAACATGCTGTTATTTTTCTGAAAAACATACATCGGACACATATCTTTAAGTTTAAACTGTCTAAAATATATTAGGCATTGGACCTTAACTGAGAATAATGTTAAGTAGCTCTAGCCTTGCACACGAATATGTTTTGGAACAGTCCAGAATAAAGCATTTTAGGGAAAAGATTTTTTTTCCTTATCTATCCGATAGTATACAGTAGTATTTACAATCATTGCAAACCCTCTTACAGTATTGTTTGGAGTTATTTCAGACCAGTTTAGGCTAAATCCATAAGTTTTTTACTTAAACAATTTTCATTCGGTATCTCTGTCCACACTAAGAAGACTGAAAACGCATATGACGTAGATGTTTGCCCATACTGAGCATGTGTGCATTGGTGGAAAAATCCTTGAAGGGGTGGTAACACAGTTGGCCATGGGATTTAACACAAAACTGCACCCACCAATAAATCATTTTCCTTTTGTACATGTATGCAGCAGTCAAAGTGTACAAAACGCAATTTAGATACATTAAAGCAACTCATCAAACAACATGAAAAGTAACGCCTGTATGTCTGCTATTCTGGAAAATTGTTTTCTTCAGTGGAGAAAATAAGGGAATGAGACATTGCAATGATCTGGATCCAATCAGGGAAGGGCCGCGTAATAGCCACAAACAAATCAGAGTGCAATTAGAGTCTGCATTTTCACCCTTCCACATTATAATGCCAAGGCTATGTTTTCAGAAGTATACGGCACTGGAGAGCATTTTTGTATGTTTTCTTTCAAGTGTTAAAAACAGTGGAGTAGTTTGGGCTAAATGTAAAAATGGAGACAAATATCCATGTTTTCTGGTGATAATTTGACCATTTTTCCTAAACCACATTGTTATGGGATCAATCATTTTTTTCATTGAACACATTTTTTAAATCTTAAAAAAATCTTAAAAAAATACTTATGTTTGATTGTCATATTATAAAACGTCTGTAAATCATAGATTTGGAACAAATACTACTTATAAAAGAACAACTGAAAGCATAAGCAAGACATAATTTGCATATGTGTTGCATAGAATGTGAATGTGAATTTCCCATTGGGATTAATAAAATATCTATCTATCTATCTATCTATCTATCTATCTATCTATCTATCTATCTATCTATCTATCTATCTATCTATCTATCTATCTATCTATCTATCTATCTATCTATCTATCTAGGAAAGCTTTATGAACATTATGGCAATTGTGTCATTTTTCATGAGGTGTATATTTAAAATAGGACTGCTTTGGTTTAACTGGTGTTTCTCTAAATAGGTCAGACTCAAGAATTTTTGATCACTCCCTGGACAGTATGCATGTTTAAGGATTGAAATATATGACACCACTAAATATGTTCTGATGCAGATTTGAAAACAACTCCAGGATGTGCTCAATTGCACGCTTTAAAGGGGGTTAGTATAAAAGTATTTCAAGGGCATTAACTATCCCTAGGTGATAACGAAAGACCATGCTGAGCAGTAAAGTAGTTTATAAATGTCGGTTACAGTAGTGAAAGAGGATAGAAAGATGACAATGAGAGACTTCTATGGCAGAGATGGAATAAACTGTCTACATGCTGATAAGACCTTAAGTGCCCCAAAGATCTAGCCGACTTTAAAAGAAGGTCTGGTGGGGACTGTGAGTGAAATAAGGCTGTCATTGTGCAGGACAAGAATCAGACTGTGGCACACACATTAGAGGTGTTATTATGGCCAGAGATCACCATCAACTGGGGAAAATATGTCCTGGAATTTGAGCACTGAGCTTCAGAGTAAGCAACTCCTGGGCCACCAATGTAAATTCAGGATATTGGAGTACAAAGGGAAAAATGCATTAAATCCTCCATGTGGTTATGTGGCAGCAATGAAGCTTATTATCTTTAATTTATGTCCCTTCTCTCTATTATCATCATCAGTTGTCTTAGCAATTGTCTGGTCCTTCAGTAAAAGGCTGGGGTCAAGGATTGATAGGATGACCCCAAGAATTCCTTAGACCTTTCTTGACCCCGGTAGGTGGATTTTCTTCAGAAGTGGTTCCATGAGGGGACTTAAAAGGTTCTTCTGACCAGTGGTACATGGAACTGAGAGGTCTAGTAGTAGCAACAGTGCAACGGGTGGGAGGAAGAGAGGCCACAGAGCATGGACAAAGTGCAGAAGAAGTAAACGGGTGGAGGTTCAGCTATGCAGCTAAATGTTTTAGGTAACCTACCTAATAGCCTACCATTTATAACAGATTAACCATGGTACCTGTTGAAGCCAGGTCATAGAGTAATTTTTAAACATTTTCAGTCTCTTGCCTTACATGTACCTTAGCGCTTCTTTTCTGTATCTGCATTGGTCTGACCCTCTCTTCACTGGCATTCCCTTTTCTAGAGCGTGTTCCTATAAATCCTGCTTCTCAGACTTGTCATTATTTTCAAGCCAACTTTCTCGCTTCTTGTTCGCTTTTATACTTCCTGTCTTTGAAGGCGATTCCCTCAGCTTGTGCATCTCACACTTGCATTTCCTCTTTCGTCATGTCACCAAAACCAAACTGACCAGTCACTTCCTAAGCCTGAGGAAAGCAGCCCGGACACAGACAGGCAGACACCGATTGTTCAAACCCAAGCACACGTTTATTCATATTTTCTATTATTTACAGTGAACGTATAACCCAGTGCCCCTGCACCAATCACCCTCAGTCCAGGCCTTTCCAATAATGCCTCTCTCTCTCTCTGACTGCCTCCACTCCTCTCCTCTGAGCTCTGTCCTCTTCCACCCAACTCCAGCTATTGAATGGAGGCGTTCCCTTTAATGCTCACCCGGACGTGCTCCAGGTGCCTCCCGATGAAATCCTGGTGTGGCGGAAGTGCCGGCTGAGCACCCGGAAATACTCCGGGTGTCCCTGGTATTCCTTCCACCAGCACCTCTGGGTGTGGCAGAAGTGCTGACGTCCAGGGCTCTTTAGGCATCTCTGCGCCCCCTGGCGGAGACCACGGGCCCCTATAGGGTTGAGCTTCCATGCTCTGTTCCCGTGGTCCTCATACCAACCAGGGCGGCTGCCCCCTCGTGGTCCGGAGGAGGCGTAATCCCTCTTCCGGTCCTTCCGGGCGTCCCGGCTGGGTACCACCCCCAGCCGCTCGCCACAAGCCAAACTGACTAATCAGACTTCTCTGAGGGACTGAACACACAAACCTTAGTGTTTTATTATACAGTAGGGCCATTTATAATTATTCTTTTGATCTAGTTTGGCCTTTATTTTATTGGGGCCAAAGTCTGTTTGTGAGTGCCCTCTGCCTGGGCACATAGAAAAGAAAAGAAAAAAAAATTACTAAATCTTGCTTTGAGTTCAAAGCACTGTACTGTATGTAGAAAAAGGTTTTATGGTCTTATAAAACAAGAAATGGCCTTAAAGCAGGGTATGACACATACAGTACAGTAAGTCAAACTCAGCACAGTATGTCATTTATTTAAAACCGATTAGAGTGTTGGAGGCAACATCTTGGTCCAGGAAGAGAGATGGTGCTAGAAACAGGTAAAATCTGAGCTAAATCTCCATCAGTGTCCAAAACTTTTATGATTTTAATGGAGAGTCAAACTTTAAAAGAAATCAAACACAAAATTCCAAAAATATCCGAAAGCCAAAGACCAGCTTAGTATCCATCCATCCATTTTCCAACCCGCTGAATCCGAACACAGGGTCACGGGGGTCTGCTGGAGCCAATCCCAGCCAACACAGGGCACAAGGCAGGAGCCAATCCCGGGCAGGGTACCAACCCTCCGCAGGACACACACAAACACCAAGCACCCACTAGGGCCAATTTAGAATCGCCAATCCACCTGACCTGCATGTCTTTGGACTGTGGGAGGAAACCGGAGCGCCCGGTGGAAACCCACACAGACACGGGGAGAACATGCAAACTCCACGCAGGGAGGACCCGGGAAGAGAACCCGGGTCTCCTAACTGCGAGGCAGCAGCATTACCACTGCGCCACCGTGCCGCCCCCAGCTTAGTATTCTGTGCAAAAAACTGAAACTTGTGGAAATGCCTGTCTTTCAGTTTTTGTCTAATTTAAAAATAAATGTAACAGTTTGGAAACAATTCCACAATCCATTCTGTACATCCAGTAGAGACTGAGAGAATCACGAAAACAGCGTTGCAGCCGAAATTGCACTCAAAGCTGCTCTACCGTGTGTTGAATCAGGTAGGAGGAATATACGTATATGTAACTAAAGTATCTATTTTTGTTCTCTTTCTGTTATTCTCTGGACTCTTCAAAATGAGTAGGATGTGTAAATAATAAATAATGGAATACACCACTAAAGGAGATTTGTTACTACTTAAGGAAATTCTTCAAAAGCTAATTGTAAAACATTCTGTGTCATCTGATAAGTAAGAACACTTACTAACATTAATTTTGTGTTTTTATTAATGGACATACTCAGTGCTTACAATTCTTTCAGCACAGACCCTGAAATATTTCTTAAAACGTTTAAAACAAATCCCCATTTTCGTTTATTACTTTGATTAGTTCTATCGTGGGGAACTGAGGTAGAGAAAAAGACTTCTCCTTTAAACTAGGAAAATAAATCATAGGATCATAATCTCAAAACAAGAACGCTGCCAAGGATACAGGAGACACCGACTGTTCAATAAACCTGGAACCACAAATTGCAAATAATGTTACATAAAGAGTCTTAAAATAAAGATCACCGCTCAGTTTGCATGTGGAGATATAGTGTAGTATGATCTCAATGCATTTCAGATTGGCCAAGAAACAATAAATTACAAGTAAATACTTGGAAAAGTTACATAATTCAAAGGTATAGTACGCAATGCTTGCCTTAGATTTGCCTTGCATGTTGCCTATTAAAGGTATTCACCCTCTTGGAAGTTTTTACATATTTATTATTATACAATATTGAATCATATTGGATTTAATTTGGCTTGATTGACACTGATTAACAGAAAACTATTCTTTAATGTCAAAGTGAAAACACATCTTTGCAAAGTGGTCTAAATTAATTACAAATATAAAACACTAAATAATTGATCACATAAGTATATGATTTGTTCAAGCCACTATGTAGTAGATGCACCTTTGTCAGCCATGACGGCCCTGAGTCTGCGTGCACAGGTCTCTCTCTCGATCAGCTTTGCCCATCAGGACACAAGCTCCGTCAGGCTGCATGTTAATCGTGAGTGAACAGCCTTTTTCTAGTCCAGTTACAAATTCTCAGTTGGATTGAGATCTGGACTCTCACTTAGCTACTCCAAAACATTAACATTGTTGTTTTGAAGCCATTACTGTGTTGCTTTGGCTTTATTCTTAGGGTTTTTTTTTCTTTCTGAAAAGTAAATCTCCAAAGGTGAGACATTTTCTGGTTTTCCTCCAGGATCTCCCTGTATTTCACTGCATTTGTTTTCCCATCTACCCTCACAAGCCTTTCAGGGCCTGCTGCAGAGAAGCATCCCCACAGCCTGATGCTTCTTGGCGCAGATGGTGTGTTTTTGATAATGTGCAGTGTTTGTCTTATGGCTCTAAGCATGGTGTTTAGTCTGATGGCAAAACAGGTCAATTTTTGTCTTATCAGACAATAGAACCTACTTAAAGCTGACGTCAAGGTCTCCCACAAGCCTTCTGGCGAATTCTAGCCGAGATGTCATTTGTAATTTTTTTAAATGGTGGTTTTCTCTTTGCCACTCTCCTATAAAACTGCAATTGGTGAAGCACTTGAGCAACAGTTGTCTCCCCAATCTCAGCTTGTAACCAATGTTCCCTCTAAGGAGTAGCATATAGTGAGCAAAAAACATTGTTTATGAGCGACATTTCGTTTAAGCCAAAAATTTATGAGCACCAACTCCGACGGTCGGAGTGAGCGATCGTGCGATAAGTACGAGCGACGCCGTCGGAATGAGCGATCGTGCGGGAAGTATGAGCGACGCTCTGAATTCATGTGAGCGATCGCTCACGCGCTCAGCTTAGAGGGAACGTTGCTTGTAACTCCTGCAAAGTTCTCGTAGGTCTCTTGGTGGCCTCCCTCACTAGTCATCTTCCTATATGGTCACGCAGTTTTTGTACCATATTCTTTCTAAATCTTAATAATTGAGTTAACTAGACTTAACATTACTTCAGTGATGCTGATATTTTGTTGCATCCAACCCAACTTGTTGCTTGGGGTGTTCATTTGTCTTCATTGTGTAGGTTGGGCCACAATTGACTCATCAAAAGTTGGACTTCCATATAAGATGCATCTATACCATTGTTTGCCGACCTTTGTGATGTCAGACCCAGTTTTTCATGCACATGCCAGCGTGTTCAATGACCCACCGGGATGGTGGGTGATCCCACCCACCGACTCCAACACTCGACCTCCCAAACCGTGAATTTAGAGTATGCTGATCCCCCTCAGTGAACTGAGTGCGATGGTGCCACTGTCAATTGAGAGCAAACATCGGACCGGTGGATGGGTTTTTGTCCAGGATCAGACATGATCCACCTGTGATGCTGCAACTGTGAATCGAGTGCAATTGTCGGAGTGGTGGGTGGGAGGGTCAGGGTTTGGGGGTTTTGTCAGGGCTCGGCCACAGCCCACCTGCAGTGCCAAAGGTTGAGAAATGCTGATTTATACTACAATCATTTGAAACTCCTCAACTAGAGACAGCTGATCTCCATTGAACTAATTCTGTGATGTAGAAAAGCAAATGGCTGTACCGGTGATGATGTAGGTGTGTCAAATTAAAGGGCGTGAATACATATGTGTTTATTTTGTGTTTCATATTGTAATTAGTTTAGACCATTTTGTAGAGGTCTATTTTCATCTTGACATTATAGATTCTTTTTCTGCTGACCAACATCAGAAAAGCCAAATTAAATCCACTGTGATGTGATAAAATGTGAAAACTTCTATGGGAATGAATACGATTTATAGGCTCTGTATACTGCATCCATTCGTCATGGCACCTCCTTAATCCAACTCGTTATTAGGGAACACTAACAGACACACTCACTTATACTGTACAGGACCAATTTAAAGCCAATTAGTGTAACACGCATGTCTTTGGTAGGTGGGAAGAAAGCAAAATTTTACTGTATTTATTTTATTAAAGATTCTTCACTCTGGCTTGGATTAGAGTGTTGCCCAGATTGTCAAAGATGTGCATTTCTACAGAAGTTATTAGTTAAAGTTCAAGGCTTACTTGACATGCAGTTTATTAACAGCACATTGGTACTGTGTGCTAATTGGCATTTGTTTGCTCTGTGGAAGATCAGCCTCAACAAAGACAGACACGCAGACTCAGAAGTCCCAAAAACACATACGTTAATTACTTTTCTCAATCCTCAGCACAAGACAATGCACAAATCCACAATGCTCAGTCCTTTTCTTTCTTTCTTTCTTTCTCTTTCTTTCTTTCTTTAATGCCGCATCCACTCCTCTCTTGCAAGCTGTTCCCTGCCTCCCGACTCTGGCTCCTCGAATGGAGTGAGGCGGCCCCTTTTATAATGCACCCGGATGCTCTTCCTGCAGCACTTCCTGGTGTGACGGAAGTGCTGCATGGGGACCCGGAAGCACTTCTGATGCATCTGGGTTCTCTTCTGGCAGCACTTCCTGGTGTGGCGGAAGTGCTGCAGTCCAAGGCTCCGGGATTGTCCAAGCGCCCCCTGGCAGTGGCCACGGTCCCCAACAGGATTGAGATTCCAAGCTCCAGTCCCGTGGCACCGATGTAAACCAGGGGGGCTGCCTTCTCATGTCCCAGGGAAGGTATTGCCTCTCACCCGGTCCTTCTGCTCTTCAGGCACTCTCTGGTGGGGCAAGGTCCATGGTCAGGTGCCACAGCTCATAACCACTGAAAATATCTTATAGCAGTGAATGAAGTCCAAACTGAAGAGATGCCTGTAATGAAGATGGACTTTTGGACTTTGAAAATGTGTTTGTTGTTTCTGTTTTCATATTGTAAGGCCATTTTAGGGCCATTCTTCAAGTGATAAAGCACGTAGTAGGAAAAACGTTACACTTAAGAAGAAAACTTTTGACTGGAACTTTTTAGTTAATAAGATCCTGCCTGCTTGTTCTGCTTACTGCAAAAACAGCCAGAAACCATTAAAAGATGAAGTTCAGGTCAGTAAAACAGAGACATTAACCACAGATTGGGGTCTACAAAGATAAAAAACACATTTTGTTAACCTAGCCCATGGCCATAGGTAAAAACTTACAGAACATAGATGGTGTTTAGCAAGAACTGGTTCAAGGGCAAGCCCATGAGAACGGAGTTTCCCTGTAAATTACAGTCCCTCGTTAATCCAAGAGGTACAGTAAGGACTGGCATAAACAGAGGGTTCGCCAGCAGCGGTGTGTCTCTCTATCTATCGATTTCATCTACAAACCATCCCAGATCAAAGGATCAATCAGCTCAGAAGCACAAAAAAAGATTTGAAGAGCCACCTCAATCTCTAGGCGCATGGGTCTCTAGACTTCCATCAAGAAGAGCTGCTACCCATCCAGGGTGTAATGTTATGAGTTTGCTCACTCATTTTGCTTTGCTTCTGCTTTAGGCAAATTAAGAATCTTAGTTTAGAAAATGTTATTGTATATTGTGTGAATAAACGTTTGACTCTATTCTCTGCTTGCCTAGAACTCTTTCTAAGGAACCATCTGGGTCTAGAGATTAGAGAATTGAGGAAATATTTTAACTATAGATACAGTTAACACGTGATTCATCCGTCAAAACAAAGGGATAATGTTTTAACAGTAATTTAATATGGGATTATTAAACAGCAGAGCACACGTAAAGAAAGTCACCAGGATTCAGCCCCACTGATGCCTCAAAGTACAGAAACCACATATAACTTACAATATGACAAGTTTTATAAAAGCAACTGGTGATCAGACCACAGTGAATGTGCTCATCTCAATTAGCTGAATAATAATCAGAAATGTTGCAGAACGAACAAATTGGTTTGTGACAACTACTTGGCACTGAATATCAAAAAGACAAAAAAAACATTGAGGACTTCAGAAGGCAAAAATGATAACAGCTTAGAAATTGAAGGTGCTCTCTTTTCATTTTCCGTATGGATTCCATGTTGGGTCCAATTGAGGTCTTGAGATTTCGGTATTTTGATGAAAACAAAGCAGTCTAATGTTGACGAGGATGTGGTTCTCTCTGTGCAGCGGTCAGGTTCAACGATATTGGCAAGTGTGCACAGAACAACGAAATTATTATTTAAGTCAAGTCCTTAATGAATTCTTTTGTCTTTGTGACATTCATTGCCAATGTGGACCCTCCTTTGTCAAGCCTTCCACTTCATGCCTATATGCAGGCTCATCATGGCTGCTGATCAATACTATTTGATCAGAGATTCATTGTATTTGTGTGCATAGTTATAATAGAAGCAATAAAAGATTAGATAATACATCAAATTCTTAATTATATTAAGATTTTTAATTTTCAAATCCAACCATTCATTTCTTTTTTCATTTCAGGACTGGGCGAATTAAATCTGGTACCGTAATTTTTTAAACTCAAGTCCTATAGCTATAATGGTGGATAAACATGTTACCAAGTAGAAAAATAATAAATGCAGACATAGTCGATGTTTCTAACACTTGACAAAATTGCTGCTTTACTGCACTGTTTCAATGAATAAAAACTATTATCAACGCAGATTTCCAAAGCACTCCCAATACCATTTGCGTTAAATGCAACAGCGTATTTTATTCTCTTTTTGAAGAGAAGCATTTCAGCATCTGTTGCAAAATGACAGGTTCCAGTCTTTTTAAAGCTGTAATACAAAGTTTGTATAGTGATGTTTTTAGACACCCGATTTATTTCTTCAATGTATTTTATGTTGTACACAAGTATACTAATCTTAAGTATTACAATTTTCTTTACTTTTGTTTCTGGAATAGCTGGTGGGAGGCAGCTGCATTAGAAAATTATGCTTGTTTAAGAAATTCAAGCAACAAAAAGGTTGAAAGCCTTTCTAAAAATGAAAAGCATTAATGAAGTAGAGAAATATAGGTGAACACCAAGAAAATGAAGAGGTCCAACAGGGCTGTCAAGAAAAAGTGCTTTAAAATGAACTGCTTTTACATAAGGCACAGAAATTGTCTTAAAATTGGTAGTCATTTTATTCAGGCAAAACCTCAGAAATGCAGGCACAGTATATTTTAAACCAAGTCACTTTGTCTTATACAAAAGAGGAGTCGACTATCCATCCATCCATCCATTTTCCAACCCGCTGAATCCGAACACAGGGTCACGGGGGTCTGCTGGAGCCAATCCCAGGGCACAAGGCAGGAACCAATCCCGGGCAGGGTGTCAACCCACCGCAGGACACACACAAACACACCCACACACCAAGCACACGCTAGGGCCAATTTAGAATCGCCAATCCACCTAACCTGCACCTAACATGCATGTCTTTGGACTGTGGGAGGAAACTGGAGCGCCTGGAGGAAACCCACGCAGACACAGGGAGAACATGCAAACTCCACGCAGGGAGGACCCGGGAAGCGAACCCAGATCCCCAGGTCTCCCAACTGCGAGTCAGCAGCGCTACCCACTGCGCCACCCATGTTGATATTCATTATAAAATTAATGATGGGCAGTTGCCTTATGTGGAAGATGTCTTATAAAAAATAACTTATTAAAAGGTGGATAGAAGAAATTGGTGTCCCAGATTACACACAGTACATTTTTCCTGACTTTCCAAAACTCTACTAAAACTTATAAGACTTCCCGGGATTACTGCGACTATTCTCTGCACACAGTAATGATGTTTGTGTTCTTAACATTGATAATTCACGTCATAGAATAAAAGAAAATATGCATAAATGTTCAGATAATGTTGAAAACACTATACAGAGAAACATAAAAAGGGTAATAAGTGGGATTCTGGGAATATTCAAGTAAGGTCAATTTAGTTTTGTATAGTACTCTTCACTGAATGCGAGTTCAGAATGACGTAACAAGTTCACTGGTAACAAACTTTTAAAAATTACAAAATGCACAAACATAAAATATTAGTTGCCTTTTCGAAGAAATCAAATGGGATGGAATGTAAAGATCATAGAAAAAGTTTAATTTCACAAATACACACACACACTCACACATAAGGAAATGTTTAAATCACTACTCTTGAAGAAATACTTGTAGTACTTGCAGTTTGCAGTTATGGCCAAGTAAAAAAATAATGTTTTGATGCAAAATGAAGATAACAAAGTTTCTGATATAACAGGCATCAATGGTGAACAATGCTGGACAACAACAAACACTATCAAAAAGTCCATGAAAAACATCTCACGTTATGTGTGTTGCATTATCCACATGACAAGCCATCCAGTCGTATGCTCACAACATCCCAAACGCATGCATTTTCACTATTCATATTGTTAACCTAACCACTTCTGGAAAACACTCTTATGAATGAAAGATCTTCCTCACCGCCTTATTCATTCATCAGGAGTCCAGCCCAGTAGCAGATCATTAATTGGCCAATGTTGCACTTTGTTTGATATCAACAAAAAGTGTGCAGTTAGAGACAAGTAAAACTAAAGACTGAACGTTAAAGAAAAGTGAGTGAAGACATTACCAGGAAGAGAATCCATCTCAGACTTGCATGAACAGAAGATGCTTCAACAAGCAGACAGTCAATTCACTCGTTCAGTTTCACAGACTGCCGCTAAATAATCCTGTGGTACTCCACTTGTGCCTTACCGCTATGGACATAAATGTAACAGTGAGAGACAGTTTAAATGCTCATTCACGGCTGAGTGTGTTCCATTATTGTTCACGACAGCATTTTCTGGAAGTGATTTATTTAATAATATTTAGTAAAAATACATGTGAGCATACAACTGGACGACTTCACATTTGGGTTATGTGACGTGAGAAACGGTTTTGATATCATTTGCTGTTGTCCAGCATTGGTCACTATAGATGTTGTAAAAGATAGCCTGGCCACAGACAGACACGACACCAGATGTCTACACCACATGCTTTATTTTGCGACACAACCCACAACACAACTACAATGCCAACCACCACACTAAACTCAGTCCTTATACCTCCAGCCTCCTCCACTCCTCTCTCGCAAGCTCCGTCCTCTTCCACCCGACTCCGGCTCCTTGAGGGAAGTGAGGCAGCCCCTTTTATCATGCCCTGAATGTGCTCCAGGTGCTCGGTAATGGTCTTCCAGTAGCACTTCCTAGTGTGGTGGAACTGCTGTCCTCCTTCGCTCTAGGACCATCCAGGCACCCCCTGGTGGTGGCCACGAGTCCCCAAAGGGTTGAGCGCCTCAGCTCCATTTCCGTGGCCCTGATGGAATCCAGGGGGGCTGTCCTCTTGCACCCAGGAAAAAACAGTGCCCCTCCCGTGGTCCAACCCTCTTGCAGGCATCCCAGTGGGGCAAGATCCCTGGTCGTCTGCCACAATGTTTATTATATTAGAAACTTTGTTATCTCCATTTTGCTGGAAAATATGAGATTAAAACTACACTAATACAAACTACACAGGTTAAGTAACATTAAAAAAATATATAAGTTTTTGGTTGGAGCATTCCTTTAAATTCCTGGGGGGTCCTCTACAGCGCATCTTCAACCTGAGCCTGGAACAGGGGAGAGTCCCGAGGCTTTGGAAAACATCTCGCATCACCCCAGTCCCAAAGGTATCACGTGCTAGTGAGCTGAATGACTTCCGGCCTGTCGCTCTGACATCACATGTGATGAAGACCATGGAGAGGCTTCTGCTTCACCACCTGAGGCCACAGGTTCAACATGCCCTCGACCCTCTGCAGTTTGCATATCAGGAGAAGGTGGGAGCGGAGGATGCCATCATCTATATGCTACACCAATCACTCTCCAACTTGGACAGAGGCAGTGGTGCTGTAAGAATTATGTTTCTAGACTTCTCTAGCGCCTTCAACACAATCCAACCTCTGCTCCTTAGGGACAAGCTGACAGAGATGCGAGTAGATTCATACCTGGTGGCATGGATCGTGGACTATCTTAAAGATAGACCTCAGTATGTGCGTCTTGGGAACTGCACGTCTGACATTGTGGTCAGCAACACAGAAGCGCCACAGGGGACTGTACTTTCTCCGGTCCTGTTCAGCTTATATACATCGGACTTCCAATACAACTCGGAGTCCTGCCACGTGCAAAAGTTCGCTGACAACACTGCTATCGTGGGCAGTGGGCAGGAGGAGGAGTATAGGGACCTAATCAATGACTTTTTTAAATGGTGTGACTCAAACCACCTACACCTGAACACCAGCCAAACCAAGGAGCTGATGGTGGATTTTAGGAGGCCCAGACCCTTCATGGACCCCGTGATCATCAGAGGTGACTGTGTGCAGATGGTGCAGACCTATAAATACCTGGGAGTGCAGCTGGATGATAAATTAGACTGGACTGCCAATACTGATGCTCTGTGTAAGAAAGGACAGAGCCGATTAAACTTCCTTAGACGGCTGGCGTCCTTCAACATCTGCAATAAGATGCTGCAGATGTTCTATCAGACGGTTGTGTTGAGTGACCTCTTCTACGCGGTGGTGTGCTGGGGAGGCAGCATTAAGAAGAAAGACGCCTCACGCCTGGACAAACTGGTGAGGAAGGCAGGCTCTATTGTTGGCATGGAGCTGGACAGTTTGACATCTGTGGCAGAGCGACGGGTGCTCAGCAGGCTCCTATCAATTATGGAGAATCCACTGCATCCACTAAACAGTATCATCTGCAGACAGAGGAGCAGCTTCAGCGACAGACTGCTGTCACTGTCCTGCTCCACTGACAGACTGAGGAGATCGTTCCTCCCCCAAACTATGCGACTCTTCAATTCCACCCGGGGGGGGGGGGGGGGGGGGTATACATTAACATTATAGAGTTATTGTCTGTTTTTACCTGCATTATTATCAATCTTTAATTTAATTTTGTTTTTTGTATCAGTATGCTGCTGCTGAAGTATGTGAATTTCCCATTGGGATTAATAAAGTATCTATCTATCTATCTATCTATCTATCTATCTATCTATCTATCTATCTGTCTATCTGTCTGTCTGTCTGTCTGTCTGTCTGTCTGTCTGTCTGTCTGTCTGTCTGTCTGTCTGTCTGTCTGTCTATTAGGCATGCTGATCAGTTTATCAGATATAATTATGTGGTAATATCTTTTGAGTGGAATATTGAATGCATGGTAAGATCAAAGAACATTTTTAAAGTGTCAGTGTTTCTGTTTCCAAGTACAATTACATGACAAGATGGTTAGAAACTATTTCTTTTTGTTGGTGGTACACTTTTTCCTGTCCTTGTTTCCTTTATAATAACATTTTTATTGCTGAATTTAGAAAGTGCCAGCATAACAACAAATGTATTTTCATACTAGTGCTATTAAAATGGATTTTATCTTGATGAAGCGTCAAAGCTCTTGTTGTAGGTAAACACTACCTTAACAATCCAAAAGGCAATGTGATAATAAAGCAATAAGCAAATACAGTGTTACAGTTCTGCATTAAAATGTCAGATTAAAATGTTTTCCCGGCTATCACCACAAACTACACTGGGTAAGTAACCAATAACAAAATATCATTTTTGGGTGGATTTCTCCTTTGGAGATTAAGACAACCAATTTTGTTGGAGAAATATGTATTAGATTTAGAAAAAAAGATTCTAATGAATGAAGAGAAAGAAAGTTACAGTAAGGACTTTGATAAGAGTAAACTAGGCTTGAATGAAATTTTGAGCATACGGTATGCTGTTGGCTATGCCAATAAGAACCTTAAGAGAGACCGCTCTCATATGTGTAGAACACCTTCGACTGTTCTGCTGACCTGAACAATTTTGAATTATTTTCTTTCTTCTACTTCTTCTTTTGGCTGCTCCTGTTAGGGGTCACCACAGTGGATCATCTTCTTCCATATATTTCTGTCCTCTGCCTCTTGTTCTGTCACACACATCACCTGCATGTCCTCTCTCACCACATCCATAAACCTTCTCTTAGGCCTTCCTCTTTTCCTCTTACCTGGCAGCTCTATCCTTAACATCCTTCTCCTAATATACCCAGCATGTCTCCTCTGCACATGTCCAAACCAATGCAATCTCGCCTCTCTGACTTTGTCTCCCAACCGTCCAACCTGAGCTGACCCTCTAATGTCCTCATTTCTAATCAGGCAGGCTCTATTGTAGGCATGGAGCTGGACAGTTTGACATCTGTGGCAGAACGACGGGCGCTGAGCAGGCTCCTTCAACATCTGGAATAAGATGCTGCAGATGTTCTATCAGACGGTTGTGGCGAGCACCCTCTTCTACGCGGTGGTGTGCTGGGGAGGCAGCATTAAGAAGAAAGACGCCTCACGCCTGGACAAACTGGTGAGGAAGGCAGGCTCTATTGTTGGCATAGAGCTAGACTGTTTGACATTTGTGGCTGAGCGACGGGTGCTCAGCAGGCTCCTATCAATTATGGAGAATCCACTGCATCCACTAAATAGTATCATCTCCAGACAGAGGAGCAGCTTCAGCAACAGACTACTGTCACCATCCTGCTCCACTGACAGACTGAGGAGATCGTTCCTCCCCCACACTATGCAACTCTTCAATACCACCCGGGGGGGGGGGGGTAAACATTAACATTATTCAAAGTTATTGACTGTCTGTATACCTGCATTGTTATCACTCTTTAATTTAATATTTTCTTTATCAGTATGCTGCTGCTGGAGTATGTAAATTTCCCCTTGGGATTAATAAAGTATCTATCTATCTATCTATCTATCTATCTATCTATCTATCTATCTATCTATCTATCTATCTATCTATCTATCTATCTATCTATCTATCTATCTATCTATCTTTGTCACACCCAATGCAAATCTTAATATTTTATGTTAAAAAAATGCAAAAAACAAAACAAACTTTTAATCCTTCTCAACATCCAGGGATATTCGACAACATAGTAAGAACAACTTTCAGTTTGATATTTTAAATGTCACACACCTGAATTAATGATAATATATCCATTTATTGCTGCACCTCCTTGGACTTGAGAAGCCCTGGGTGTTGTTACCTTTTAATATTATATAACATAATTAAAAACCATTCTTAAATGGCAATGAAAGGCTTAGGAATGAATGAAATGCATTAAGACATGCAAAGAAAGGTCTGCATCTCAGTTCCAGCAAGCCTTTTAAATTTTTTTTTAAAAGCTCATATGAGGAGAGAAATTAAAGTTTTAAGTAATTGCAATGTTTAAAGCTTGCCAGGAAAATGTTCCTGTAGATTTATACCAAGAAAGGAGAAATTTCAACGCTAATGCAGTACATTTGAAAATTATATTAAACAATAATTTGCAATCAGAAATTTAGTATGCTTTAGCACAATATTTAGTACAATATGTGCACTTTTCTGTCAGCTATAAAAAGTAACATGAGCTTCAAACACAGTGTTTATCTGGGAAATGTAATAATGAAAGTTACCAACAATTTCAATTCAATAATAAGAAGGAAAAAATGAAGAAATAAACTGCATTTTCTAATCAAAAAATAAATGCCATTTAAAGACAATATTGTTTCATTTTAATCTCACAGATAAAATATTCTGAGGGAGGAAAACGGGAGTAAGAAAAACCATGCAGACACGATGAGTAACATGCCAACTTCACACAAGCAGGCCAGGGGATCTCTCATACAGTATGAGCGTATTAATTAAAGTGCAAATTTGATGATACAGTATGCATCTGGACATTAATTGAATTCTCAAACTTTAAACTCTAACTGATAATGAAGTCATAGTTCAAGATGGGTCTGTCAGTTAGAGCAAAATAAAAATGGCCACCTTAAAGCTCACTAGTCTTCTCACTGGTCGCCTTAAAGTTTGACTTACTAGTCAACTTAAAGCTCTTGTGATAGTTACATTTTATTGTAGTCTTTCTATCAAAAATGATCAGTTAGGCTTCTTTGTAGTATCTTGAGTATGGTCAAGGCGTTGAAATGTGATTCTGCCACAATCCCACAAATCAATGGACTACCTGACCAACAGACAGCAGTTTGTGAGGCTGAGGGCCTGTGTCTCAGAAATGGTGGTGTGTAATACTGGAGCTCCTCAGTGAACTGCCCTGTCTCCTTTCCTGTTTACCCTCAACATAACAAACTTCCAGTACAATACCAGCGCTTGCCATCTACAGAAATTTTCAGATGACTCCTCCATCACAGTCTGTCTTAATAATAGAGACGAGTCAGAGGACAGGAAAGTCGTGGAGGACTTTGTCTAATTGTGCAGTAAGAACCACCTACAATTCCACATCAGCAAGACAAAAAGAGATGGTGGTGGGGTTTTGGCATTCCTAAAGCCTCTGAGACCAGTCACCAATCCATCCACATGAGAAGATGTGGAAGTGGTGCAGAACTAAAAGCACCTGGAGGTTCACATGAAGAACAAACTGGACTGGTCTGACAACACACTGGTGCTAGACAAGAAGGGACCAGAGCAGACTGGACTTGCTAAAGTGCTGGAAATGTTCTACCAGTCAATAGCAGCCAGTGTGGTGTTCTCCTGGAGAAGCAACCTGAGCTCTACAGAAGTGCAATGGCTGAACAAACTTATCAGGAAAGCCTGCTCCATCAGAAGCTTGGCAGAGAAGATACTCTGATGTAAAATAATTGATCTGATGACCTGAATAATTCTGAATTTTTTTCTTTAACTTTAGGAGAAAAAAAAATTAAATCCTTCTCAACATCTAGGGATAATAGGCTGCATAGTAAGAATAAGTTTCAGTCTGGTATTTTAAATTTCATGCACTGAAACCAGAACATTAAAATGGCTTGCTACTCAAATCACACATTTAATAATAGCATGATAGATACTTCCATTTACTTCAAAATGATTAGACGGAAAACAAAGGCTAAATAACAAGTACATACAAAAGAAAAAAAATAATCAAAACAAGATTCAACCTTCACCCAAGAAAAAAGAGAAAAAGAAGAGAGGTACAAGCGAAAAAAACAAAAAACGAAACCTCATCTAACCTTTTAAAAATGAGAGAACAATTAATAGCATAAGGCAGTCAATCACAAGCCCAGCATGTTTATTTTTAAATAATATTAATGAATTCTTGCCATGCTTTTAAAACATATCTTCTAAGAGAGAATCACATTTTTTTTTCTAATTTAAGGTAATATAGAATTTCGCTTACCCACTGAGTTATAGATGGTGGGTTGGGATTCTTCCAGTTGTGTAGGATAACCATGTGTGCAAGTAGTGTGGTGTAGGCCATTACAATCGACTTATCCCTAAGTATTTTAAAGCCAAACCTGGAGCAGACAAAATCAGTAGCGTTGTTTGTTACATCAGAACCTTTAGCTGTTTTATCCCCTGACCAATTGCACCAAGCCTTTTGATCTTAATTCGGGAATGTACAAGAATGATATCATTAAGCCCCTGGTCTTTTCATCTATCGTGTTTGATTGAGACTCTGAGCAGAGCAGGAAAGGCCAAGTAGAAATTCACACTTCAGTTTTTAATCCAAGTAAGACTATATGCAAAAATCACACAAGGGGCTAAGACACCAATCTCTGCAAAGTCTAATGACGCATCTGCACCAAATATTGCAATTAATGGATAAAGAGTGAATGTGACACCAGGCTGCGGTGGGTTGGCACCCTGCCCGGGATTGGTTCCTGCCTTGTGCCCTGTGTTGGCTGGGATTGGCTCCAGCAGACCCCCCCGTGACCCTGTGTTCGGATTCAGCGGGTTGGAAAATGGATGAATGGATGGGTGACACCAGGGCCATTTGAGTAGTATGTAAAGATTTTTGTCCAAAATGATGTTAAGCTAGCGTCTTCTCAAAACATATAGCCAAGTGAAGCTGGAGTTAGATGGCAATACTTGCAGATTGGGTCTTACCCATTTTGGACAATTTTAAACAAGATAAATGAGATTGATGAAAAGACCATTAGTTAAATTATGGAGTGCATACACATATAAAACTAAAGGGTAATACTTTAGTTTAGGTATTGCAAAAATGCATCTATTACTCATTTACATGGGCGGCGTGGTGGCGCAGTGGTAGCACTGCTGCCTCACAGTAAGGAGACCTGATTTCACTTCCCGGGTCCTCCCTGCGTGGAGTTTGCATGTTCTCTCTGTGTCCGTGTAGGTTTCCTCCCACAGTCCAAAGACATGCAGATCAGGTACATTGGTGATCCTAAATTGTCCCTAGTGTGTGCCTGGTGTGTGTGTGTGTGTGTGTCCTGCGGTGGGCTGATGTCATGCCCGGGATTTGTTCCTGCCTTGCGCCCTGTGTTGGCTGGGATTGGCTCCAGCAGACCCCTGTGACCCTGTGTTAGGATATAGCAGGTTGGACAATGACTGACTGACTGACTGATTTACGCTATGTAACAAGACCTAAACAAAGGCTTCTTTAGGTGTTAATGACATTCACAAAGCATCAGTAAAGTGTTTTTTCATCTCTGTGCAGTGTGGCATTTGATATGCTGGTAAAATTAATTCTGAATACGAAGGATTCTCAGGCCATACAGTAAATTAGAGCATGGAATATTAAAGAAAAAATGTCTCACTTTTATTAGTAGGTCAGATTGCACAGATGAACAACCACTTTACTGATGCTTTGTAAGTTTCATTAAATTCAAAAGAGGCCTTTGTTCCGGTCTTGTTAAATAAGAGTATATGAGTAATAGACGCATTTTTGCAGTACCTAAAGTTTTACCAACTAGAGTGTTCCCTACGATCTTTGAAATATTCATATATATTATTGAAATGCTGGCTGAGTTTTCATCCAGATTAACCAGTATTTCCAACATGATTAACGCGATGTGGTGCAAGATGTGGGTAGGCTTCTTTTAATAAAATTTCTAATTTGAACATAGGAAGAATTCTGTAGATGGAAAGTTATTTGGAGTATAATTGTTCATATGATGCAAATATGTTGTCCATATAAAGATCTCTAAGTGTCTTAATCCTTAACATTTTCCATAGGCTAAACACCGAGCAGGTCTGTGAAGGTGGAAAAAGGTGATGGTCATAAATACGAGCAACAGATAAGAGCTCTCTGCCTTGACATGCGTCCTGCATTGGTTTATATTTTATGTAATTGGTGAATGGACTGCTGGTAAATTTACAATAGCCAGTATTGACTGGAGCATTCAAATAGGATTTGTTTTCTATTGCATGTGAATTCATGAGTTTCTGCTGATTTCCAAGATTTTTGTTGTGGGTATAATGTATATGCTGCCCGGTAGTAAAACTGAAAGTTAAGTAGTGCCATGCCACCTTCTGCTTTAGATTTTGGTTGAGTTGCCTTTTGGACATGTGTGGCCTCTTCAAATTCCAGATGAATGATGTTATAATTTAATTTCTTAAAGAATGATTTGTTTATGTATATAGGGATACTGTAGAATAGATATACTGCAGCAGCTTGGGGAGGATGTTAATTTTGATGGTATTAATTCTCCCTGCTAAGGTGAGATGGAGAGTAGACCATCTGTTAACATCTCGTTTGATTTTATCTATAGTATTTCCAAAATTGCATTGGAAAGGATCCTTATATTTAGTTGTGATGGTTATCCCCAGACATTTAAACTGTTTTGATATTATGAATGAACAGATGTCCAATCTAGTAAGATGTGCTAGAAACTTCACTGGGAAAAGCACACGTTTATTCATATTAAATTTGAATCCAAAGTCTCTGCAATATTTTTGACATTGTATACTGAAGTTAATAGATTATTACACTGGAGAAATTCAACGAACAAAAACAACCTGCTCACACTCTATTTTGACTTTCTTCAGTGTGTCAAATAAACCCAAAGATGTCTACACAAATAAATGCAATGATTTTCTGGCTTGATTTGTTGTTATGAGTAAACAAGTTCCATTTTGCTATTTGAAAAGGAGTCTGGAGAATGCTTGTATTCATACATATCATTTTAATAAAATAAAAGTATACAAGTACAGATAAACAAGCAAATCTGCCAGCTCTTGCAACATTCAGACGATGGCTCCTTTCCAGTGCTCTGACTGTTCAACATTAAATATTAGTTAGCAAGGGATTCAAATCCTGAATTGCAGTGTAAGGAATTTTATATGTTCACTCTCTAATTGATAACAGGAAGGAAAAAATGTTCAACAAAACAGTTCATAAATGAACACATGGCAAAAATCCTAATGCAAATCCTAAAACAGAATATCAGAAGGCTTTGCATTCAAATTCTTGTGTCTGACCTTGAATACAACACCAAGAAAAATTAAATAAACGCATGAAAAATTTCAAGTAGCCCCCACCCGTAGACCTGATTTGTTAATTTTGAAGTATACACCACAATACCGGCAGAGAAGAACAAAACCCCTGGCTGTCTCCAAGAAATCACAGACCACAAATCCAGCCTGTTCTGAAGCTGCACATCAGCCATTTCTAATGAAACCATTTCCTTAACAACACGTTTGTTGTGTCTGTAGATTTGCCAAATATCTTTTGCCTAAAAGGCACTGCGCACAACGGAGACGCCACCTATTCCTGCTGTCTTTTTCCATCTATGTTTTGTTCTTTTTGCAGCTTTGCACTGTGCTGCTAGCATGACTGGCACATTTTGTTCTTCTCAGCTCTCCTCTTATATTGTTTCTTCCTCTTCCTAAATTCTAAAATCTAATTTTCTTTTTTTATTAAAATCTTAATTTTCTTTTTTATTAAAATTTTCATTCAGGTCTCTACTAGTCACGTATACCTGACATCTAATTTTACTGGTAAATGTTGTGTTAAGCAGTTCAGGAACTGCATGGAATTTGTTCATCTGAACTTCATCAAGAGCATCTAAGTTGACAAACCCCATAATGGAGAGAAGATCCTGGAGAAATGCAGTGCGGATAAGAAAACTTAAATGTCAGCCATTTTAGTCAGGACATGATGTATTTATTGTATGACTATTTTTCATCACAGACAAAAAAAATATTGTAAATGAGAAGCAGAAAATATTATAACCAAAAATCATCAGACAGGATCCAAAACAAGCACACTCTCACATCTTATACTGTTCTTGAGAGAGACATAAAGCCTGGTTTCAACCTGATGAGCACCACATTCAGCTGCCTGGTTAGAGCCACCTGAGCACACTGCTGTTTGGATTCAGTTTTATCTTATATATAAACGTCTACTTGTGGAAGTGTGTGCGTGTGTGTCTGTCTGTCCGGCGCGGAACTGTGAGGCTACTACAGCATGAAGCTCAAAGAGCCGGCAAGGCGGCCCCAAGTTAACAAGTCGGAAGAAGAAAGAAGGACGAGGCTACAGCATGAAGTTGAAAGAAAGCGACTCCATCGTCAAAGTGAAACCGGTGGTGAAAAACAAATGAGAGAGAAAAACTCGCTTAGGGGGGTGAGCACGTCCACAAAACGAAGCCACCGACTCTGCATTTCAATTTTTTTTCTGACGATTTCAATAGTTTCCAGGAGCCCAGGCTTTTTACAGCACAGGCTTACACAGCTAGTTTACTAATATAGAACATGGACTGAATAAAATGGCGCACAATCATGTCTGGTTGACGGTTGTTTAGTCATTTCCTTTCTTGGCCTTTGTTTAGAGTGCCTCTCTTTTTATGTCATGATATGACTGCTTTGATGGTTTTACTCAGGGTAACATCAGAATGTCTTATATGGAGCTCATCTGATACTTGGAGTGTGTGTGAGACCTCCTAACTCTATTGCTTTGTTCACAGAAAAGATGAATTGGCTGATTTCTCTTACCTTGGAAATAAAGTTTCCCACAAATATCAACTCTGGCTTTTGTTGACACACTTTTGACAATTTACAAATATGGTTTTAGATTTAAACAATTTACACAATGTATGCTTGGTGTAGCATTCAGATGCGCTCAGCAGCTAAGTTAACTGATATAAAAGTTGGAGCATTTCACATTTTTATTTACTTCATCCAGGAGTCAGTTATCACATCTTTGTTTATTAAATATTTTTGTAACAATTAGTCATATTCAAAAATAATAGCGACAACAGAATGCAATTAAATGTGTTAGTAGACTACATTAAATATGTGCCTTTTCACAGCACTTTTAAAGGAGTTAAAAATGGAGAACAAATAGGCTTGTGGTGGCTCAATAGCTCGCATACACAGCAGACTGCAATTCAAGTGACGTGAAAATGGCATCGACTGTTGTGTGTTAGTGGTGGAGGGCCTTGTAACTGTTGTTTTATTTTCTTAAACATAACATTTTTAAAAGTATACCCAATAGAGTAGTACCCAATAATTAGCAAATGAAAAATAACTGTGCCAGCAGTCAGTGTGGCATATTTGAATCACATGATGGTAATTCAGTATTAAATGTAAGTTGGATTATGATTCCTAACAGTAAACGACTTCTACCTAACGACACAGCTACAGAACAACAAAGACGAGACCGCATGGATAAAAACAATATACGGAGGCTCCTACAACGTGCTTCAGACACACCAGAAGCAAAGACGTCACGGCTCCACAATGAAACAGCTTAACTAACGGAAATACAAAACGAGCCCGTATGGATAAACACAATGAACGAAGGCGCCCACAACGCGCTTCTGACACAGCAGAGGCAAAGGAGTCACGGCTCCAAATGGAAGGAGCTCAACGATTGGTAATACAAACACGAGCCCGTATGGCTACAACCTGTAAACGAGCCCGTATGGATAAAAACAATGAACGAAGGCGCCCAACAAAGAAACCGCTTTAGTACAAATATGTTTATTTAATTAAATGAAAACGTTTCCAGGACGCTCCCACCCTTCATCATTTTTCATTCCTCCACAGATCGGAGGGAATAGAAACTGATTGCCATTCTTGCATTTGCGATTCTTTAGAGAATAGGGGTTTACTGGTAAGTAATTAATGTAGACCTCAGACCTAATGTTTGCAGTACACCAGGGAATGCATATGTCTCTTTTTTTTATGCCATTTGGTATCGGATTTATGAAAGCAGTGTTCATGTTTCTGATGCACCACCTTTTGGAATGGCACGACAACAACAACAACATTTATTTATATAGCACATTTTCATACAAAAAATGTAGCTCAAAGTGCTTTACATAATGAAGAAAAGAAAAATAAAAGACAAAGTAAGAATTAAAATAAAATAACACAGCAACCGAACGGACACACAGAAAGATATACAGACACTTATCCTGTTATTAAGGGAGATGAGCTACTTAACTCTTTCAGGGCTGATGTCGACTTTTGTCAAAAGGAGGAGTTGACGATGGTAATCAACTGTAAACGGTGACAAAACCAACCGTTACATTTTAGTTGGACTCTCGTTGCTAGAAGGAAAGTTAGATTCATTGGTTTCACCAGATTCCCTGCGCTCTCGTGAGTAGCAAGGCGCACACAACGGCAAAAATGGCACTGACATCTGGTAAGAGATCAAAGCGAATGCATAAAGCAAAATACTCCATGGACGACATTTTGCCTATTATTTCTGAACTGGACTATGACTTGTCGGACTCAGTTTTTGATACAAATGATTGAAAACGAATGTGAGGTTCCAGCTTCAGCTGATCGGTCCCCAGCTAGTCGTGCTACTGACAATGTTCACCAGGGAGGACTACCACTTAACAATGATAAGAGGTAGAAACCAGATTGTAATGCACTGTGACCGTGACCGCTGCTGCTGTCCCAGCCTTGCGAAGACAGCCTGGCAGCAAAGCTGCTGCACATTCTTGGCAAACTGGCAGCCGCAGCATGCAGCAACAGACGTTTTATGTTGATTTCTGAGTGGAATCATTGTTTTTTGGAAAAAAATATTCAGCCCTCAAAGAGTTAAAGGAATCATGTAAAGAACAAAGAATTAGTTTGGCACTCGGTGCTGGTGTTACATTGGTGTTAGAAGTGGGATGAGAGAAGATCCAAAGTCTGACTGAACATATCGCTGAGTGTCGCAGAAACCTAAAATGGAATTTGGGCTCTTCTGAGAAGTTGCTGGAGAGTTTTGATGCTGAGATCCAGACCTGTAACACTGTTTGCAGGGTCAGTTCAGTAAAGGAAGACAGCTAAGCGATACATCTGCAGCAACACACAAATATAATGGACGGATCACTAAACAGAAGTGCAGTGTTAAATACCTCTTCTGCAATGCATGACAGCACAGCACTCAATATCCCTGTTGTGCAACCTAACAACGACGTGCTCAATAACTCCCACTGTTGTTTCTTTGTCACCAGGTGCCAAACCATTGTGGAAACGAAGACCACCCTGCTGTTAACAGGAGATGGATGTGGTCACCTGGGAGAGCAACTTTGAAGGGAGTTCTATGTAATGGTGCTAAGAGGTTGTATGATCCTGGGGATGAGTCACCAACATAAATCCATCGTGTAAAGGACAGAGCCAGCTGCAGGGTAGTTTGTAAAAATGGCAAGCCTGCAATGCCGTAAATTAATTCCATTTAGTGCGGAAACAGAGAGCAGTCCTTTTAAGGATCATGAACTACATGTAAGAGCAATGTAAAGAGCAAGAATCCATTGGATGTTCTGTTCGGGAACTACAATATCTTCCTTACTATTATAATCTTAAAAACATACTGGTATGAGTTACAATAAATATGGACCACATGTATTCATAAGGATTTTTTTCTGTTACAACTGTAATATAACTCTTAACAGGTGTGTAAAGTGCTGAGTGATATCATTCAAAGGGTTTTTGCAGAAAGTAACAAAACCAGAAGGCGAAGAGTGCTAGCACAATTGAAGACCAAATGGTTAATTTAATGGATGGAATATTTGAAAACTAGAAAAGCAAAGGCAGGAAAACAGAGAAAAACAATATAATTAACACATCCACAAATTTCATTTCTATACAGCCTTATTGACATTGAATACCATCACAAAGAACTTTATACTTACAGCTTAATAGAAATGTTTAGGCATTCCTACAATTGGAGCCCAGACAAGTGACATGACTTGTTCAGAGGGACACAACCTGCATTTTGTTCTTCATCATCAAACACATAAAACCAGACTGCCCATCGGAACACTACGAAAAGATTAAACTATCTTACAAGGCAAAAAAAAAAAAAAAAATTAAATAAATAAAACTCTCTCTATATATTTTTACCCATAATGGTTCCAAATCCAAGAAATACAGCACCAGTCTGAAGTCTATAAAATTCAAAATTGTTATTGAATACCTACAATGTCCAAAACTTTTTTCAGGCACAATTGTGAATGTAACAATGGAAAGAACTGCCATATCGTGAAAATAGGGAGCTGAATAGATAAAAGAAGAAAAAAACGTCAATTTTCTCTAATCTTCTGTCATTATTTCCTGCAGCTGCCGTTTTGTCTACCGAAAGGAATCAAACAAGAATTCACTTTTTTGTTGGACAATCACCTTGTCTGTCTGGGAAATGCTTTGAAAACAATGTCAATGTGCCCTCCCCGAACCCACTCCTGGATTTATATACCGAAAAATAATATGTCTGCATTAAAACCAAAATGTGCTGTATTAAATGTGAAGTGTCTGGCTGAACACCTGAAGTGTCAGTTATGAATCTGACACGCCAGGACTAAAGATAATTGTACCTGTCAAAAGCTGACATTAATCCACATTCTGAGGTAGAAACAAAGTTTCAATGGATCTTTACATTGGAGTAAATAACACACACTGCTGTCAGCCCCGATAGCTTAATTATTTGCCACAAGAAATCCATGTTACACTGGAGAGGTTCCCAAATGACTTACCTTCACCTTGAAATTAAAGCTCACTTTAAAATATGCTCACAGTAAAGCCAGAAATAATATAAATAGTGACTGCTGCCATATCTAATGTAGGTTGTTTTAAGATATACAGTAACACATTCAGAAGCTTAATAAGGACTGCATATTGTATCCCAATGTTTTTTTAACAATTAGATCTCGATCTATAAAAATGCCTCACTAACCACAGCAAAATCTGTGGCTACCTTCTCATTCAATGCCTGATCGGACTAATCTGGGGAAATATTTTAGAACAGATTTTCCCCAAAGATGCTAGCATATCTTTAAGTTTTGGCGATTTCTCCAATCCAAACCACACACTTCGCTTACTACGAATCAAAGAGAACAGCTTGATTCAAACTCAGCTCTCTGTTTTTCATAGCTGGGTAATGCACATAATGATTTCCTTGTTCGATGCAAACTTTATATGTTTTGGATATTATTAAGTGAGAGTGCAAAATGTAACACAGCCCAAATCTGGATTTGCAGCTCCTGCTACTAATGACTTAACAACTCCTTAATATCTACCCTTTTGCCTGTCTACACAAATAAATAAACTGCTCAAAAAAATTAAAGGAACACTCTGAAAACACATCAGATCTCAATGGGAAAAAAAATCCTGCTAGCTATCTCTACTGATATGGACTGGGTAATGTGTTAGGAATAAAAGGATGACACATCGTTTGATGGAAATGAAAATTATCAACCTACAGAGGGCTGAATTCAAAGACACCGCGAAAATCAAAGTGAGAAAATGATGCAGCAGGCTAGTCCATTTTGCCGAAATTTCATTGCAGCAACTCAAAGTTGTGGTGGCGCAGTGGTAGCACTGCTGCCTTGCATTAAGGAGACCTGGGTTCGCTTCCCGGGTCCTCCCTGCGTGGAGTTTGCATGTTCTCCCCATGTTTGCGTGGGTTTCCTCCGGGTGCTCCGGTTTCCTCCCACAGTCCAAAGTTATGCAGGATAGGTGGATTGGCGATTCTAAATTGTCTCTAGTGTGTGCTTGGTGTGTGTGTGTGTGTCCTGCGGTGGGTTGGCGCCCTGCCTGGGATTGGTTCCTGCTTTGCTCCCTGCAGACCCCCGTGACCCTGTGTTCTGATTCAGTGGGTTGGAAAATGGATGGATAGAACTCAAAGTTGTACTCAGTAGTTTGTATGGCCCTTACGTGCTTGTATGCATGCCTGACAATGTCGGGGGGGGTGGGGGATGGGGGCATGCTCCTAATGAGACGACGGATGGTGTTCTGGTGGATCTCCTCCCAGATCAGGACCAGGGCATCACTGAGCTGAGGCGTCGGATGGACCGAAACATAATGTCCCAGAGGTGTTCTATTGGATTTAGGTCAGGTGAGCGTGGGAGCCAATCAATGGTATCAATTCCTTCATCCTTCAGGAACTGCCTGCATACTCTCGCCACATGAGGTCGGTCATTGTCGTGCACCAGGAGGAACCCAGGATCCACTGCACCAGCATAGGGTCTGACAATGGGGCCAAGGACTTCATCTCAATACCTAATGGAAGACAAGGTGCCATTGTCTAGCCTGTAGTGGTCTGTGTGTCCCTCCGTGGATATGCCTACACAGACCATCACTGACCCACCACCAGGCTGGTCATGCTGAACGATGTTACAGGCAGCATAACATTCTCCACAGCTTCTCCAGACCCTTTCACATCTGTCACATGTGCTCAGGGTGAACCTGCTCTTATCTGTGAAAAGCACAGGGTGCCAGTGGTGGACCTTCCAATTCTGGTATTTTATGGAAAATGACAGCACAGGGCCCACTAGAGGACGTCAAGCCCTCAGGCCACCCTCATCAAGTCTGTTTTGTTTGTTTGGTCAGATACATTCACACCAGTGGCCTTCCTGCTGGAGGTCATTTTGTAGGCTCTGGCCATGCTCATCCTGTTCCTCCTTGCCCAAAGGAGCAGATACCGGTGGTTCCTGCCGATGATTTAAGGACCTTCTATGGCCCTGTCCAGCTCTCCTAGAGTAACTGCTTGTCTCCTGGAATCTCCTCCATGCCCTTGAGACTGTACTGGACGACACAGCAAACCTTCTGGCAATGGCACATATTGATGTGCCATCCTGGAGAAGTTGGACTACCTGTGCGAGCTGTGTAGTGTCCAGGTATGGCCTAATTGCTACCAGTAGTGACACTGACCATAGCCAAATGCCACACTAATGAAAAAACAGATGAGGAGGGGAAAATGTCAGTGGCCTCCACCTGTTAAAGCAGGGGTCACCAACTCCAGTCCTGGAGGACCACCGTGGCTGCAGGTTTTCATTATAACCCTTTACTTAATGAGTGACCTGTTTTTACTGCTAACTAACTTCTTTTGAACTAATTTTAACTGAATTGTTCTTGAAGACTCAGACCCCTTAATTGTTTCTTTTTTTGTTAATTAGCAGCCAAACAATAATGAGATACAAAATGAGCCAAAACAACTGGTGTCCAAAGTACAATATCTGAAAATAAAAAAAGATGAAGGAAACATTTTACCAGCGCTCTTAGAAAAGAGAAGATCAGCAATTTCAGAAATGTCTGCTAATGCACCACGAGAGCAGCAACAAGCCACGAAATTAAAGAATGGGTTTAATTAACGACAAGAACTGGCACCTCATTAATAAGCTGGTTGGAGTTTGACGCTTTCACTTAGTTGGTCTTTTGTTGGCTCACTCAACTTCACATTTGATTTCTGTTTGGGTGCCATTTAAGGAAAGAAATGAAGCAATTCAGGGGAGCAAATCTTAAAAAAGCAATTCAATTACAATGAATATACAAGAAGTTAATTATCAGTACAAACAGGGCACTCATAAAAAAAAAGGTGAGAATGAAAACCTGCAACCACAGTGGTCCTCCAGGACCGCACTTGGTGACCCCTGTGTTAAAGCATTCCTGTTTTGGGGGTCGTCTCATTGTTGCCCCTCTAGTGCACCTCTTGTTAATTTTATTAACACCAAAGCAGCTGAAACTGATTAACAATTCCCTCTGCTACTTAACTGACCAGATCAATAGCCCAGAAGTTTCATTGACTCGATGCTATACTCTGTTCAAAAAGTGGTCCTTTAATTTCACCTGGCAGTGATTGACAGGTGGCCCCGCCTCTTGGAGGACCAACTACAAAACACATGGAACATCACAGCTGCAGCTTATATACATAGACAAAACCAAAAATAAAGAATGATGCACACAACCAACATAAATCAAAGAATTAAAAATGAACAAAAACAACATAACACATTAATTTAGAATCATGGCCAGGAACCCTGGTTGAGACGTGACATCTGGTGTTTGATGTGAACATCAACTGAAGCTCTTGACCCATGATTTTATGCACTGTGCTGCTGCCACATGATTGGCTGATTAGATAATGGCATGGACAGGCAGGTGTACATGTGCTCCTAATAATTTGCTCAGTGGGTGTAGATTGTTGCGTATGTCTCTTTTACAAGGTCTTCCTGTAAGGACCAGTTAAGAGAGTGCAGTCACTGGAATATGCTTCTCCTTGAGACCTGCCATGTACCAAATACTACAACTGCTTAACCTTTTATCTAACTAAAATATTTTTTTTATTTCCAAAGTGCTGCTGGTTAACACCTGTGGCCAGTTGTTGTCTGTGTGGAGTTTGCATGTTCTGCTTGTGTGTGAATAGATTTTCCTCAAACATTCTGAAGACACACATGTGAGGTTACTTAGAAGTTTCAAACTGGGCTCATTTGAGTGTAAGAGTGCACAACATTAGGTGCCATGTTCGGTGTTGGTCACTGTCATGCTCCCAGTGTTGCTAGAGTAGACTCTGACCCACAGTGACCATAACCTGGATCAGGTGAGTTTGAGAATCTACCAGACCTCTGTTAAAGGCCACTGTATTTGCACACCCTTCTTGGTGGAGCTCACTCTGACGCATGACACTTACGTCTCTCTCTAAAACTCTCAAGCTAAGGCTCATCCACAGTATTCAGATCTTACCTGGGCCCTTAACAGTAACCCGCACGGCTAACATCAGCGGTGATAACAATTATTGTATGTAAAGGAAACAAACAAAAAGTCTGGAATATGGCTCTTCCCAGATCTCACGTCCTCCTGAATGTGACTGCATCACTAGAAGGGGTTACTGAGCACCTGGGGAAAGGTTGCTGGCAGTACCTCTGGAAGATATTGCACCACTTGGATTAACCTTAACATTTTTGGCTTTGTTAAGTGGATGACATGAAGGAAGTTATGTGAGCAAATTGCATTTTTTTGGGATTAACAGAGCAAGCAGAGGCCATTGTGCTCCATATGGTAAGGAAGGGAAAAGCAGGGGTAGCTTTGCCTGCAAAGGAAAGCAAGGATTAAATGATTTGGGTTTATATATTGCTAACTTCTGCTGTGTTATCATGTCTTATGTTCCAAGCATTTCTTCAGGTGAAGAGAAATAAAAATAATAAAAACAAATATACTATACAGAGCTCAGACTCTAAGTTGCCATTTTTCCCATTTATATACTGTACACACACTTTAACAACAGAATTTAATTTTCAGTGTTACTGTGTACAAAGATGAAAGACATTCATACAAATATCTGTCAAAGCAATTTTCATTTATTCTTTTATTATTAGCAGAACTAATAAAAGCAGGAATTGTTTCAATACAATAGGAGTATTGCATATCTGGGCTTTTCTATACACACACTGCTCTGTAACAGTCTTTAACAAAATTGGATAGTGACTCACCTTGTGAATGACAGCATCTCATCAGTACCTGTTATCAGATATTAATGGGCTGAATAAACAGCAAGAAGAATTGTAAATAGAGAAAAAATAAAGGGGGGGGGGGGGGGGGAGCTTTGTCTGAAGTTGAAACAACACATGTGGCAGTCAACCTGGGAGCAAAGTTGTCGTTCATTAGCCTCATGCTTGCATCTGAGGGTCAGTTTGACTCGTAATTTGGGCATTTTTATTTCCTTTTAACTCTTTGACGGCTGAATATTTTTTCCAAAAAGCAGTTTGTGAAAAGCAATGGTTTTACACAGAAATCAACATAAAACATCTGTTGCTGCATGCTGTGGCTGCCAGTTTGCCAAGAATGTGAAGCAGGTTTGCTGCCAGGCTGTCTTCGTGTGGCTGGGGCAGCAGCAGCAATGATCACAGTCGCAGTGCATTGCAATGTGGTTTCTACCTCTTATCATTGTTAAGTGGCAGTTCTACCTGGTGAACATTGTCAGTACCACGATAAGCTGGGGACCAATCAGCTGAAGCTGGAACCTCACATTCGTTTTCAGTCACTTGTATAAAAATCAGAGTCCAGCAAGTCATAGTCCAGTTCAGAAATAATAGGCAGAATGTCGTCTGCGGAGTATTTTGCTTTACACATTCGCTTTGATCTCTCACCAAATGTCAGTCCCATTTTTGCTGTTGTTTGCGCTTGCTACTCATGCGAGCGCAAGAAATCTCGGTCAAACCAATGAACCTAATGTTCCTTCAGACAATGAGAGTCCAACTAAAACATAACAGTTGGTTTTGTCACAGTTTACAGTTGATTACCATCATCAACTCCTCCTTTTGACAAAAGTTGACATCAGCCCTGAAAGAGTTAAGAGGCTTTATGATGGTGAACGCTGTGAAAATGGATTTCTAAAATACAGCTTGATTCACAGGCAACACGGTTGCACAGATCCAGCATCTTGGGTTCAAATCCCAAGTCCAGTTGCACAATTTGCCTGTGTCTATGTGAGATTTGCTGGCATTCCTCCCACACACATGTCTGTTAGGTTAACTGGTGACTCTAAATTGGGCCCATATCAGTGTGGGCATGGGTGGGATTGGGCCCTGCAGTTCATATTGGCGGGACAGGCTCCACACTCCGTGACATTACATTTTAAGAAGGTGCAATTGGAGACTAAAAATGTTCAGGAATGATGAGAAATAAACCGCACTAAAGACATACAGTATGTGTTCTGACATTGATTTTTGTTCTTGCTCTTTTGCTATTGATTCACTTTGTTGCTGTGTATTTATAACATCTAGCAATTTGTGAGATTTGTCTGTATAATCTCTTTAAAAGATGGGTTTGAACTGTGTGCTTAAAAGAAGGAAGCAGCTTTTTGACAGTTAGCATATATCCAAAGTGAAAGTGTAAAACATTTTTTAAGTGTTTTTAGGAATGTATATTTTCACTGACAAGCCCCTCAGTCAGTGTGTTTACATACACACACGTAACTGTATTAAGGCAGTTACCTGGTTTCTTAAAAATCCATGTTTACATACACAAGTAATCTTCTGGAGTTCTGCTTTGTTGAAACTTTCCGACATCATTAAAAAATGCAAAAAAGTGAAACATCATCATTGGCTAACCTTGCATTCAAAAATAAGCATGACGCCTGTGATCATTTCTGTGTGTTTTATAAGTATACTAGGGGGTTCCACCCTGCTTGCTTCGCTCGCCAACCCCCCTGGCCTACGCAACGTGCCACCCACTTCACGTCTCTGCTGCTCGCATTGTAAAAAGGGGGGCTGAACGCACCCCAAGGAGATGTGGTCGCTCCCCCAAAACCTCCTCTTAAATGGTGATACAATGGGAAACAAATAGAGTTTTTTTTTTACCTCCTCTTTGCTCGATCAGCTGCTGCTGCTGCTGCTGTGCCATGTGATCTGCATCTCGCGTGGCACTTCAAACATTTAAAAGCCTGTACAGCAGCTGTCTTTGTCATCTACTCTTTGTCCTTTATTTCTGGCCCCAGGTGTTGTTAAATCTTTTGGCACAAAGTCTTGTCTCGTGGGATGTGAGTTTTGGATATTTTTTAGTTTATAATTTAAAAATGGAATAAGAATCTGAAACTCTAACATCACATTAAAGTTTGATAAATTCTGAAAAGAATGATATAAACATATATATGTAGGTTTTAAAATAAGCCTGATTTAAAGCATGACAAAAAACGTGACATAAAAAGTCACATAAAATCATTGCACTTTTAGGCTTATGATTTTATATATAGAGAGTAGATTTAGTCAAACTGACGCTTTATTGATAGGTTTCTGCTATCGGATTGCATGCAGCACACTCTTTTCTTCTTGGTTCGGTGATTGAGCCTGGTAAAGGACTCATGTGGGTCTTGCCTTACATTTACATTTATTTATTGGCTGACGTCTTTATCCAAGGTGACTTACAACATTTATGATACAACCAGTAACGATGGACTGGCACGATAACATGCAGTGAATACACTTGACTTATAATTTTCATCCTCTTTCTCTGTACATTTAGCATTCGTTTGCTCAGAGGTTGAATGTGCTTGTTGCTTCGTGAGCAGCTCTTCTTTTCTTCACTCTAGCAGCCCACTTCTTCTCTTCTTTTGTCACGTTTTTGTGTTAAAACTGATTAAGTCAGTGTTTTGTTGCAATTACTTAGTACGTTTTCCTTAATTTTTCACTTAAGATGGCACATAACTGTTCAATCTGCCTCAATGAAGAGGTAGAGGAAGTGAAGGTGAAGGTGGTAGGGATGAGAATGGAGCCTGTACGTATGCACTGCACAGCTGGCCGCTGCCGAGAGTTGATTCTATAATAAAATAAAATAAAAATAAAAAGTGGAATAACCTTGGAGGTCAATTATCACCCCAAAAGCGGACAGTAGAGGTCACATTGTATATGTGTACCAAATTCCAGGTCAATTTGTCAAATGGTTTGCGAGCTACAGGTGATTTAAAATCCTGGACAGACCAACGGACAGCCATGGTAGCGTTTTGTATAAGAAGATTAGTTACAATTCTTTTGCTTTTCCAATTGGAGCACACAGGCCAGTCCAGTGGCTTATGGTCACACAGTGTCAGTGACACCCAGTGCTGCTGGAATAACAACAATGCAGGTATTTCTACTTATAATAATAATAATAATAAATTTTACTTCAGTAAGATAAGCACTGTGTTAGGTTACTTGTTAATTTAAAAAGTAATCGGACTACAAAATGTGTGTTACTTTTAATGTGTTTTGCCGTACTGTTCTTAAGACTATGTTATTGAGTTTAGCACAGTACATTCTGCTCATCAACATCCATCCATCATCCAACCCTCTATATCCTAATTACAGGGTCACGGGGGTCTGCTGGAGCCAATCCCAGCAAACACAGGGCACAAGTCAGGAAACAATCCCCAGCAGGGCACCAGCCCACCACAGTCATCAACACAAATTTAATGATTTTTGAACTATTGAGACAAATTATTTTAGCCAGGAGAAGGAATATTGACTCCATACATGTATTTTATGGACGCTTCTATCCATGGCTGCTGACAGCATGTGTGAAGCAAATATATGTACAGGCAGTAGAATGGAGTGGACATGCGCACCCTATAAAATCCTGAAAACAGTAACTGGGTTAAGGGTTTACATGGCCACATAATCAAGTGTGGTCAATGAAAGGAATTGCAGGTCCACAAGCTGAAATGTTGAGCCACGTAACTGGTCATCCCCATTTAATCAAGTGAAAAATACACTTGATGGTACCAAAACAAATGAAAATCAGGGTTTTCTTGTTTCAGGAACCTGTCTCAGCTAACAAAGTCTGCTTAAGTCACTCCGTCCTGCAGTGTACCCTCATAACTGCGGTGGGACCGGAAGGGACAGAGTCAATTGCCCTTCTGCGCATCTTCTCCGCACTGTGGAGAAAATAGAAGAGGTTAAGGTTGGCACCAGCGCCCCCTTTCGATCCGGGGTGGTAGTTCATACCTCAGAACAGCCTGGAGGATGGTCTACTGATGCACATGTATGACAGGTTATTCGTGGTGAAATCTACCAGTGTTAACCAGATTTCTCAGAGGACAATAATCTGATTTGTCTAACCGAAATAAGGGTTTACAGGATAGTTTAGAAACCAGGTTTCTGTGAATTAACGGGTTTTTGAGGCGCATGTAAACGTGACAGTCATACCTGGGTGAAGTCTGAAGGTAGTGAATTTCAGTCCTGGGTGGAACTGTGAACTGTAGATCTCTAAAGGTTGGTAAATTTAAGACTAAACAAGCAGGAGTAGCCACAGAGGTGTAGCATATAACTGTAGTCTACAGGAAAATGATCTGCGCTTTCAATCAAAGGGGATTTATGTTTTAAGGACAGGTGTCCCCAAAAGCCTTCCCCACAATGAAACATTTGGTGCTGCAAGAGAACGAATAGTGCCATTTAATTTTACAATCTCATAAAACAGAAGGTCTTGAAATATTCCGTTCTGTATTGTTGACTGATTGAATAATTTGTGAATTAAAGAAACTACAACATATCCTAAGTGAATTTAAATAATGCCTACCGTGAATACATGCATCAACAAACTCTGTACATGTAGCTGTCTAGTTAGCCTGCAGTATTAGATTTAATTATCTTTTAATCTTTGGTTTCATTTTTAATTTTTTTTTTATAAAAGTGTCTATTTCTGTCACTCTCTTCCATAGACTATAAAATCACACATCACTATCTTTGAAATTATGAATATTCAGAAGTAAGCCAGTATTTCATTATGGTAAAAATCACATGGGCCCCTGTTCTAAAATATACAAAGGCTCATTTTAATTTTAAGCTAGTTAAGATAAAAATGAACTAATAAATAAAATAATAAATGAAAAAGACATTTCACTCACTCCTCAACAAAAATATCTTAAGAATTTTGTGTTAATATACAGAAATGTAGATACACAGATTTCCTGGTTACAATTTAGGATTCATAATTCTCCATGCCATACCGCCGTACGCCAATGCTGCCACATGCCAGATCGTCACCTCCTCTTACCTGCCCACACTTAACCATCAGCTTGGCCTCAGATTGACAGTGAGTCAGTGGACTTTTCCTGGCACAAGGAGTTGAAATCTGCAAGCAGTGTAGGTGGATCCATTTTAGTAAAAATGTGCAGCTGAATTCAAGACATCTTCAGGCAAATTAGGCTGATACACACATTTCTGCAAACAACAATTTCCACAAGGGCAAAGCAAAATCACGAGGTTGGTAGTACCAGAGAAAAAGAAGTTTGAGAGGCATCAGAAGCAAGAACATTGACTGAAAACAGCTAGTGTGACGTGCCTGCTTAAATCCTGTGTGTGATAATTCCTGAACATAACTTGGTTGAAGGAAAAATGAGTGCGATTACCATTTCATTGCTAAAGTGGGTGTAGCAAAAGTGCAGTTGGGTGTGTAAACCTATAAATAAGTATATATATATATATATATATATATATATATATATATATATATATATATATATAAATATATATAATATATTTAATTTTATATATAATAATTTTTAATATATATATATATATATATATATATATATATATATATAATATAAATATAAATAAATAAGTGCAGACCTATAAATACCTGGGAGTGCAGCTGGATGATAAATTGGACTGGACTGCCAATACTGATGCTCTGTGCAAGAGAGGACAGGGCCGACTATACTTCCTTAGAAGGCTGTTGTCCTTCAACATCTGCAATAAGATGCTACAGATGTTCTATCAGATGGTTGTGGCGAGTGCCCTCTTCTACGCGGTGGTGTGCTGGGGAGGCAGCATAAAGAAGAGGGATGCCTCACGCCTAAACAAACTGGTGAGGAAGGCAGGCTCTATTGTAGGCTTGGAGCTGGACAGTTTGACATCTGTGGCAGAGTGACGGGCGCTGAGCAGACTCCTGTCAATCATGGAGAATCCACTGTATCCACTAAACAGTATCATCTCCAGACAGAGGAGCAGCTTCAGTGACAGACTGCTGTCACCGTCCTGCTCCACTGACAGACTGAGGAGATCGTTCCTCCCCCACACTATGCAACTCTTCAATACCACCCCTTAGGGGGGTAAACGTTAACATTATTCAAAGTTATTGTCTGTCTGTATACCTGCATTGTTATCACTCTTTAATTTAATATTGCTCTTTATCAGTATGCTGCTGCTGGAGTATGTGAATTTCCCCTTGGAATTAATAAAGTATCTATCTATCTATCTATCTATCTATCTATCTATCTATCTATCTATCTATCTATCTATCTATCTATCTATCTATCTATCTATCTATCTATCTATCTATCTATCTATCTATCTATCTATCTATCTATCTATCTATCTAAAGTAATGCTTTATTTCCTTTCTCCATCCATTTCCAAAGCCCATGGAGTCCAAATGAGGGTTGTGGGAAGGCAGAGGGCACTAACACTGGAAGGAAGTCAAGAGCCCACCCAATCACATAGTTCATTGTTATTCTGGCATTATGAGGTGTCCATCAGGAACCAGCAGTGGATTGTGAGAGGGTACACACACCTACAAACACACACTCACTCACTCATGCAGGTCCCATGATGGGAAGGGTGGGGAAGCCTTTTCAACAAGACACCCCGACTCAAAGCAGTAAAATACAGGTAGTATCCACAACACCAAAATAATCAAGGGGGACCCCAAACCAATCAAGCCTTAGGCCGAAAATCAAAAAGTGAAAAAACCTGCATTAAACAACCTGGTGTCCGCCGATCTTCATTCAGCCTTGCAGCAGAGGTTTATTTTCTCCAAGCATTCTGTCAAATTGAGTTTTTCTTTTTTGCCTCCCTGCTGCCAAATGACAATATCTCAATTATAATGTTAATGGACGTCTGTTGTCAAATTTAATGATAATCAAACTATGTGTTCTGCCTAATTTGTGTGCTTGATGAATGGTTAAACTCTGTGAAGAGTTTTGAAATGAATAATAGTAAAAAGTTAAAATTTAAAACAATCTCTACTGTAGCTGTACCACACATCCATAGTTTTTGTTTTTGCCTTCTAGGCTCTCCAAAAGCATAACCATTTGGAGTTGTGACACTTCGCTGACTTTGTCTGGTCAACAGCTACCGTCAGCGCTGGTACAAGTTGAAGGAGTCTAGTTAGGCACACTCCGCATAGCAGAAAATGCCAGGGCCCTTAGGAATTCGATCACACTTTTTTCTTCATGATAAAACTCCAATTATTTCTGAAAGCTTCAAGACAAAAAGGTCTTGAAGGTTGATTTTTTTTATATATACCTTGTGTTTCTTGCAGTTTAAATGAGTGGATGAATATAATTGTCACGCACTGTTAAATAGTGAGACAACTTTTCAAAAGGTGTGTTCATTCTTTCACAACCAGTGGTAATTACGAGAAAAAAGCCACAGACCCTAAAACAACTTTAGAAAAATATATATATATAAAAAAATTAAACATACTCAAGGAATGAATCAAAATTACTTAACTTTAGCAATCCCCAAGTTTCTCAAAAGACATTCAGACAGTGTTTTGTTATGTGCTTTTTATAAGTACACACAGAACAAGTTCTGGTGCCCAGGGCCATTTCTTGGGCATAGGCTGTCCAGGTGATGGCCTAGGGTGCCCTCTAGTGGTCACACTGCCTTATTGCAGCCCTCTGTGGGGCTTCCTATCTTTATTTTGCTTAGATAAATTTGTCTGGATCAGACCGGAACACAAAGAAATGTTTATGTTGTGCACCTCAGCAGTGCCTGCACTATGCATAGCACTATCGGTGGGCTGTCACATGCACTAGTGCAGGCAGAGTGCCAGGCCACTCATGCGATGTGTGCTCTCCTTGCTACCTGTGCGCTGCACGCGTGGCAGTGAGGCTGAGCCGCTTCAGTTTCGACAGTTGGCCGCTGCCAGGACCAGGAGTCAGAACTCACCCCCTGGTCTTCCCAGGTGACACGCAGCCTGTCAGACAGACACACTGCTAGGTCCCAGTCCCCTCCTCCTCCCCTTCAAGTGCAGCACTGCAGAGTGAGTGATGGCCAAGCCGGGTGCAGTCCAGACTCCACTTTGTGACTGAGTTCAGGCAGTTTCCTCCTATCATCGCCGCCTCCTGCTTGGCTTGTTCTTCGGTTCATGGGGTACTAAGGTGAGAGAGTGAGCCTGAGGAGAGAAGGTCTTGGGGGCAGGAGTACTGTGGCCACTAGGAATATGTCATATGATGATGTTAGCAATGATTTTGCTGCAAGAAAGTCAAGGCATGTCCAGTTTTAAAAAGACTTTTATTTGCAATGTTAAGACCCTCCATTCACCAGGGATAGGCTTCTAATATAATTTATTTGTTGTATTTTCTTTTCTATATTAAGTTTGTAGAGTCTGATAAATAAGTTATTTACATGCAAAGTGGTTCTATTTTGATATTTTAATGTTCTATATAAGTTATGTATGTTTTGGTACATACACAATTTAAATGCAAAAGAGTTCTATTGTTATATTATTGCTATTTTATTATTCTATTTACATTTTTTATTTTTAATTAAATAAGTGATTAACCTGTGTTAGCAGTATATTGTGTGTGTGTGAATATCTGGGTATGGTGGTGCGAAATGGTGCTTAGGTGGTTGTTACAGATTTTCTTGCCTGGGGCACCAAACAGGTCAGAAATGGCCCTGCTGGTGCCTATTATATACCACTCCAATTTCAAAACAGGTGGGACAGCATGGAAAATGCTAATAAAAAGTAAATATATTGAAAATACTACAATAACACATTCTATTTTAGCTTGAATGCTCCAAAAAAGGGACAGTCGAGAGTTTCTCACTGTGTGACATCACCATTTCTTTCAGTCAAACTTATTAAGTGTTTGGGCAATGAAGGTACAAGTTGGTTAAGTTTAGGATGTGGAATTTTCCTCCATGACGCAGATCTTCAGCTGTGAAATTGTACGGGGCCATCGTTATTGAATTTTGCGCTTCATAATGCGCCACACGTTCTCAAATGGAGAGATCCTCAGGCAGGCTAGTGTAGTATGTATCCTCACTCCCTGCTTATGTAGCCATGCACTGGTAATCCAGGTAGAATTTAGCTTGGTGTTGTCATGCTGGAATATGCAGAGACATCCCTGGAAAAGATGGCACCTGGACGGCAGCATAAGTTGCTCTGAAATTTGTACATATTTATCCGGGAAAAGCTGTACCCTCAAAGACATGCAAGTTACCCACACCATGGTCTTGGACACACCCCCATATCACGACAGATGCCGGCGTTTGGACTTGATGCTAATAACAGCATGGATGGTTGTTCTTCTCTTTGGCCTAAAGAACACAGCAGCAGTTTTTTCCAAAAACTATTTTAAATGTTGACCACAAAACATGACTCCACTGTGCGACTTTCTATCTCAGATGAGACTCTGAGGCCTGAGAAGTCAGTGGTGCTTCTGGACAGTGTTGATGTATGGCTTTTGCCTTGGACAATAAAGTCTCAAATTGCGAATGGTGTTGGCTGAAGCATTCCCGAGTCCATCTCATCATATCTATTAACGAAGCATGGCGGCTTTTAAGTTAGTGTTTGACGTCCAAACATTTACAGATCATGTACATTCAGAAATGGATTTCGGCCTTGCCATTTATGCACCAAGATTTGACCAGATTCTGATTGCCATGTTTAATGCTATTGGGAGCCTAAATCGGCTCATAAGTGAGCCATCTTCATGGACAAAAAAAAAATCCTGTTGATCCCTAAAAGCTCATTCCCTTCATATATGGCCATTCTCTTAGTTTTCAAGCAGCACCAAACAAGACACACTGTGTCAAACCATTAGGCTATGAATAGGCTATAGGGCATGATATTTATGACATTCCAAACGCAGGGAGTAAAGCACATACGTGTTTTTACTGTGCTTTGGTTTCTAATCCTGAGAAGTGACAACAGGTAGGTTATACCAACTGAGGAAAAAAATGAAAAAAAACTTCTTCAGTGCAAATACACAGCATTGGCCCTCTTAAAAGGTAACTAAAATAGAGTCTGTACATCACACATTCATAACTTTTGAGCTTTAATATGTTTGTCAGGTCAAACCACACTAGAATAGCGGCTCAATGATATAAATTATAATATGCATGAGTTGTATGGTCGTCCGAGAGAATGACGGATCGAAAGATGAGATGAATGTTGGGGTGCCAACTTGGCTTTCCCCATTTACTTGAAAACTATAAATGAAACAACGCACAATGACATGAATACAAGGCAAAATGCTACTCTCTGGTGTTCTGAAAAACAAAATTACTGCCTAGCAAGGCTTCTTTAAATTCTTTGCTCTGGGCTTGAAGGAGCTCCAACTCTTCTGTCCTCCAGTCAAGAAGTGACACCTCCTTCCAGACGGCTGGACTTTTATGGTCCTGGGACAAGAAGGGGCGGAGTCAACTGCCCTCACTGGGGCGGTTTCTTGGCATTGTGGGGGCAAAGGATGACGACACAGGTAGCGGTAGCGCCTCCTTTCGGCCTGCAGTAGAATTACATACCGGTGCATGACAGTTGTCATTTCGCTGGTTTGGCTGCATCTCCCCTTCTTGTTCAAGGTTTGCGTCATTTTCCACTTCCTCTGAAATCTCACGTACAGATCAGTCAGAAATGCTGTAAATATTTGTAAGTTCTCCTTCAGGTTTTCTTTAAAAAATCTTGACGTTTACATAGAAAGTTGTGGACATACATTTTGAGCCTCTTCTTGTGCGTACACAAGTTTTATACATATGGCTATAGATCTACCACACAAAATGATCTAAAACAAGTATTACTAGCATTATATTGTTAACCTCAGCCCTCACCATGGAGGATGCTATTAGACTTAAGCATTAAGGCAGACGTTAAAGATCACATCCGCAAAAAGAATACAACCATGACATATTTCGAGACATACAGTATTTTGCCTTTATATGAAATATGGAAGCAGTGTAAACCTACAAAGTACACTTCTGCTGTTTTGGGAGTAATCATTTGATTCTGACCATGTAAAGACAACTATTTCCCTTAAAGTAAACTTTATATAGGAGTTGGTCACAAAAATAGGTCATCTAAAAGATGGAACAAGCTTTACTGAGAGTAAAAACGACAGCATGATCAGCAGTGTGGAAACAGTGCAGAAGAAAACAACAAATAAGTAATCCTGCAGAGAATGACATGCTTCATAATACACAGGGGGCCATGGCAGGGGAATATAAAAATATAGGCAAGTAAACAGACATACAGTTTAAGAATACTCTTCTTTACTTTAGAACATGATAACAGTAAACATAAGGGCCTTTTGTGTGTGTGTGTGTGTGTGTGTTTAAAGTGATGCCTGTGTTCAGAAATGGAGTTCCTGGTGCTTTATCTATAAGGCCAACGCAACAATTTCAGTCCTGCAAACCCAATTAAGCAAATGGAATAAGGTGGATTTAGAAAGTATTCAGACCCCTGCACTTCATGCACACTTTATTGTGTTTTAGATTTAATTTGAAATGATTAAATTTGCTATTTCTGCTTGTCAACCTACACTCAATAACACATAATGACAAAGTGAAAGCATGTTTGTCAGAAAGATTTGCAAATTAATTAAAAATCAAAAACTGAAATCTCTCGTTCATTAAAATATTCAGACTGTTAATTCTGTACTTTGTGGAAGCCACTTTGACAGCAATTTCAGCTTTAAATCTTTTTGAGAAAGTCTTTACAAGATTGGCACACCTGGATTAGGGTAGTTTATTTACGGTCTTCCTGGCAGATCCTCCCAAGCTCTGTTGGATTTGGATGGGAACCGTGTGTAAACTTGCCATCATCAGGTCTCTATATATTGAAGCTGTTCTAAGGAGTTTAAGTCTGGGCTTTGTCTGGACAACTCAAGGACAGTCAGAAACTTGTCCCAAATGCACTCCAGCATTGTTTGGTTATGCTTCGGGTCATATTCACACTGACAGGTGACCCCAGTCACACCCAGTGAAGGTGGGTGTCTTGGATGTCCACAAGACCAACTTCATCAAATTCTATCATGTGATGCATGAAAACTATTTGATTTAGGAACATTTATGTTAGGTAGAATGCCCAGTGGGGGCTGTGTGGTCTTCTGGCCTTGGAACCCCTGCAGATTTTGTTTTTTTCTCCACCCATCTGGATTTTTCTGTCCTCCTGGCCATCTGACCTTTCCTTATTTTGTTACTTATTCTTTAATACTACCTAATATTAATTGTTTTTCTTGTTTTGTAACTTTCTCTTTATCAACTTGAAAAGCACTTTGAGCTGTGCTCTATGAAAATGTGGTACATCAATACAGTGGGGAAAATACGTATTTGATCCCCTGCTGAATTTGTAAGTTTGCTCACTTACAAAGACATGAACAGTCTCTAATTTTTATGGTAGTTTCATTTTAATGGAGAGAGACAGAATATCAACCAGAAAAAACACATTACATAAAAGTTATAAATTGATTTGCATATCATTGAGAAAAGTAAGTTATTGATCCCCTACAACTCAGCCAGAATTCTGGCTCCCACAGATTGGCGATTACAATCACTCAATCAGTCAATCAATTACAGATACTCCTGATCTCAACTCATTATGTGTATAAAGCACACCTGTCCACAGAATCAATTTCTTCCATTCCAACTTCTCCACCACCATGGGCAAGACCAAAGAGCTGTCAAATGATGTCAGGGACAAGACCTGCACAAAACTGGAGTGGGCTACAAGACGATCAGCAAGAAGCTTGGTGAGAAGGTGACAACTGTTGGTGCGGCTATTCAGAAATGGAAGAAATATAAAATGACCATCAATCGCCCTCGGTCTAGAGCTCCATGCCTCATGGGGTGAGGATGGTCATGAGAAAGGTGAGGTATCAGCCCAGAACTACACAGGAGGAGCTTGTTAATGATCTGAAGGCAGGTGGGACCACAGTCACCAAGAACACCATTGCTAACACACTACACTGTAATGGTGCAGAAGGTCCCCCTGCTCAAGAAAGCACACATACAGGCCCGGATGTTCACTGGCAAACTTAAGATGGGCAGAATGACTGCAAACAGTTATTTTAATGTAATAATTATAGTAAACGATCAGCTAATGAGGTCCTAAAGTAATCAGTCCTTAAATGTTTTCCGCTGCCGTTTGACGCTTGCTTATTCAAGTACTTTCTCCTCTTCTTTACAGGTATGTGCTGAGTTTTAGTTTCCTTCCAGGTTTTTAGCAGCTGGTATGAAAACAGTAGCAGCAAGCTGCTTGAATTCAGTTCTGTTAAATCATTTCAACATAAGAATATGCACACTGAAGTTAATGTTTTGAGTGAAATCATGACAAGAACACTATTTATTAAGTACTTATATTTTATACAAAATTTGAAATAAAAAGAATTTGCTTTAAAAGTAATTTCAGTATACAGCTTTTATTTTTTTGTACATGACTTGAGAACATTATAAAGTAAAAGCCATTTATATTTTGATAATGGCTTACTCCTGTTTAATTTATAACTTTATACATTTTTGAGATACTTTTAATTAGGATATGAAATGCAAATTCGTAGAGTGAACACATTTTTAAATCAAAAATTATTTATAGACTACAAATCTGTTATTCCAAGTAATGCTTCCTTCTTTGTTCAATAGCTAATTTGATGGCTACTTTGACATGCCCTGCTGACCGCATTAAGGTATATTTAAAGAAGAAGATCAACAGTGTAATCCAAAATCAATTCAAGTTATAAAAGCATAAAATGCAAATGTTAAGACAACGCTCAGAGGATCATCCAGTAATGTTGCCATGGGTAACAATTGACAAGAAGTTGTACTGACAGCCCTGAATTTGTTGGTGTGGAACACTTACAAAAGAACTAGTGCCTCAGAAAATGGTTGCATATGTATTGAAAATTTCCAGTGGTCAACAAATATCCTACTGACTTCAACAGCTGAAAACAAAGTGGTACCTGTATGTACAGTAACTAAGACACAGATTACCTGATAGGATTCCCCTTTGTGAGTACAGGTGACTCACTACATCATGGGCAAGAAATCAAATGACGCTTAACAGGAATACTACACAAGAAATGCATCTGCTCACATAGTATGTAAAGGTTAAGAGGATGTAGAACACTAAATGACTAAAGAGGAGACGTTTTATAATAGAAGAAGTTAAACACAGTAACAGTTAGTAATGGGTGTAGACTGGATCCACCATCCCAGCAGTAAGCGTATTGCGGCTGTCATGCTGTCTCTGCTTCCAAGCCAGATGAGCGATCAAATATTTTGCCTGCATACAGCTATGAGAAATGTATCTATTCCATCTACAAAGGTAAATTAAGAGAAATTACATATTCCGACACTTTAAAATCTTCATACAGATACTTTTCTAAGGATAAGAGAGCAGTCCCAGTGAGGCATTATGCAGACACATCACTGCCGGCATGAAGAAGCCCCTGTGATGCTTCTTGACAGACTTTCACTGAATAATTTGTTAGCTAAAAGTACTCAGAGCAAGTCTGTCAGAGAGAGGCTGTGCAGCATTGTGCATAACGGACATCAGTTTTGTCTTCATTCTGTCCTCCATGGTGTTGAAAGTGCATCCCATAACTGAGCCTGCTTTCTTAAGCAGCTTGTTGATTCAATTGGCCTCACTTGAAATAATGTGACACAATGTAGAAAATCACAATGGCCACCACAGGGTTACAGAACATCCATCCATCCATCCATCCATGTAATCCTGCCTACTATATTAAAATGAATATCTATCTATCTATCTATCTATCTATCTATCTATCTATCTATCTATCTATCTATCTATCTATCTATCTATCTATCTATCTATCTATCTATCTATCTATCTATCTATCTATCTATCTAGTACTAGTACTACACTAAACTGAGCCTGGAACAGGGGAGAGTCCCGAGGCTTTGGAAAACATCTTGCATCACCCCAGTCCCAAAGATATCACGTCCTAGTGAGCTGAACGACTTCCGGCCTGTCGCTCTGACGTCACATGTGATGAAGACCATGGAGCGGCTGCTGCTTCACCACCTAAGGCCACAGGTCCGCCACGCCCTCGACCCTCTGCAGTTTGCATACCAGGAGAAGGTGGGAGCGGAGGATGCCATCATCTACATGCTACACTGATCCCTCTCCCACTTGGACAGAGGCAGAGGTGCTGTAAGAATTATGTTTCTAGACTTCTCTAGCGCCTTCAACACCATCCAACCTCTGGTCCTTAGGGACAAGCTGACAGAGATGGGAGTAGATTCAAACCTGGTGGCATGGATCGTGGACTATCTTACACACAGACCTCAGTATGTGCGTCTCAGGAACTGCAAGTCTGACATTGTGGTCAGCAACACAGGAGTGCCGCAGGGGACTGTACTTTCTCCGGTCCTGTTCAGCCTATATACATCAGACTTCCAATACAACTCGGAGTCCTGCCACGTGCAAAAGTTCGCTGCTATCGTGGGCTGCATCAGGAATGGGCAGGAAGAGGAGTATAGGAACATAATCAAAGACTTTGTTAAGTGGTGTGACTCAAACCACCTACAACTGAACACCAGCAAAACCAAGGAGCTGGTGGTGGATTTTAGGAGGACCAGGTCCCTCATATACCCCGTGATCATCAGAGGTGACCGTGTGCAGAGGGTGCAGACCTATAAATACCTGGGAGTGCGGCTGGATGATAAATTGGACTGGACTGCCAATACTGATGCTCTGTGTAAGAAAGGACAGAGCCGACTATACTTCCTTAGAAGGCTGGCGTCCTTCAACATCTGCAATAGGATGCTGCAGATGTTCTATCAGACAGTTGTGGCGAGTGCCCTCTTCTACGCAGTGGTGCGCTGGGGAAGCAGCATAAAGAAGAGGGACGCCTCACACCTGGACAAACTGGTGAGGAAGGCAGGCTCTATTGTAGGCACGGAGCTGAACAGTTTGACATCCGTGGCAGAGCGACGGGCACTGAGCAGGCTCCTGTCAATCATGGAGAATCCACTGCATCCACTGAACAGGATCATCTCCAGACAGAGGAGCAACTTCAGCGACAGACTGCTGTCACTGTCCTGCTCCACTGACAGACTGAGGAGATCGTTCCTCCCCCACACTATGTGACTCTTCAATTCCACCAGGGGGGGTAAACGTTAAAATTATATAAAGTTATTGTCTGTCTGTATACCTGCATTGTTATCACTCTTTAATTTAATATTGTTCTTTACTATCTACTAAAATGAATATCTATCTATCTATCTATCTATCTATCTATCTATCTATCTATCTATCTATCTATCTATCTATCTATCTATCTATCTATCTATCTATCTATCTATCTATCTATCTATCTATCTATCTATCTATCTATCTATCTATCTATCTAAGTCTTCTTTGGGCTACTCCAATGCATGACTGGGCTGTCAGTCTGTTGAGACAAGGAGGATAGCACAATCTGCAAAAAGCAAAGACACAACCCTTACATTTTAAAACTGGATACCCTACAAGCCTTGGACATATCTTGATGTTTTACACATGAAAATCATAAACAGGTGGAGTCTGATGTCAACAATAAATGGACTGAACTTAACTGTAAGTACATTCACTCATCTCTCAATCTACAAATATAAGTGTGCACTAAAACAAATCATATGACTGACTGTCAATTGATTGCTATGCATTTTAGAAAATAATCAATAGCTTGACTACGGTAGTAAGAGGTAAATCACTAGCTTGCAATTTGTCAGGTCAAATTTCCATAAAAATAAAGAAACAGTGAATGCAAATATAATCACTTCATATTCAAAAATAATTGTAAAAGGAAGACTAGGAAAGTCAGAGAACTCACCCAAAAACAGGCATAATACTAAGCTTTTAAATTAAATCAATCAACTGTGCCTCTGTGGGCGGCACTAAAGTGCTGTAACATGCATAGTAATGACAAGAGAAGACTGAAATCCTCATACATAACCATGATTCACTAAAATTTAAGCAGAATTGAGCAGTGTCTAACCTCTGCTGCACTGGGTTTTGTAGTTTACCTGCTGTGACAGCATGCTGGTAGTGGGCTCAGTTACACTAACACAAGAACCTCACTCAATAGAAATGCACTAATATACACATAATTTACTTTTTAGCAAACAAAGTTTTTCATTTGCCAGGCTTCGCCAGTTCAGATTTATAGAAGGCTTACTATAGAACTCACATCATCCTCACTGTTCTGCTCTTTGCCTTTCTCCTTTTTTTTTTTCGTGTGTCACTGCGCATTGAACCATTTAGCAGTCAAATGTCCAATACGGCTTTCTTTGCTAGCTAACCAGTTAGAAGCTTCTGTATTTAGCTAAACTTGCAACAGACAAAAACTTTTGCATCTTATATGCAAATCCTGAATAGATTAATCCATTGTGTGATACAGATATAAACCAAATGAGGACTTTATTAAACGTTCAGGCTCACAATGTTGAACTTTACAGTAACAGTTACACATTTGGGTAATATTCTTGAGCTATATGAAGTATACGAAGTGTAGGGAAAGTATTGTAATCGTCCAAAAATTCGATTTAGAGGTTTTGATGAATCTCGACGTTTTAGACCTCCCTGAGTCCGAAAATACCATTTTTGAAATTATGTGTGTGTGTGTGTGCGTGCGTGCGTGTGTGTTGTGGTGGACGGCCGGGGTCCATGCCTGGCTGGGACGTCCCTTTGCTGTATATTCAGGGGGAGCAGCCATAGACTGTGCAATACCTCCCCCTGGACACTAGATGGCCACCACCCTGGGTTGGAGCGGTGCCATCGGTTTCCCGCAGGGCTCCATGGGAATTGGAGTTGGGTGCAGCCCTGTTGGGTACCACAGGCGCCGCCAGGGGGGTGCTGCAGCTGGGACTCCTGAGCTTGTATGGGCAGCGTATTCGCCACACCTGGAAGTGCAGCCGGAACTCGACAGTCAACCACCTGGAGCACTTCTGGGTGGACTATAAAAGGGCCCAGCAACCACCACTCAATTGCCAGAGTCGGGAGGAGAAGGACTACGCTTGGAGGAGGAGTGAAGGTGCAAATAAAGAAGAGTGTTTGTGGTGGTGTTTTGGGACTGTGTTGTGCCTGTGGATATTTTGGGGAAGACGTGCCCCACAGGTGAAGAAGAACAAAACTTTCTGTGGTTTTTATACGTGTCTCCGGTGTGAGTCTCTGTCGGGTCAAGCACCTACAGTATATAGCGCCTTTTACAGTGTGTGAACACAAAAACCTGAGTACGCTTTCACTTTGGTCGACCAAATTTTGCATACAAGTATTAGGTACAAAACATAGATTTCTGTCAACTTTTGAGTTATTTCTGCTATCCGGAAGTGGTACTTTTTTGTTCATGTGGCTGCAGAGTCCAATTTATTCAGCTTTACTTTTATAATAATTGTTCAATATATTTTGATAAATTTGATTTGATTTGCAGTTTATGGTTCTTTAATACACATAATATAAAAATATAATCATTGTCTTGGGGTTTACCCCTCAAATATCCATCCCCATATCTGAGTATATGAGAAAGTCTAGTGGAGACGACTCTCGATTTGTATATAATGAGAAAATAAGCTACTCTGGTTAAACATAAATGCCTATATATATTGTACTTCTGTATGTAGCTAATCATTCAACAAACAATACCTTTTGCATCTTATACAGAAATCCCGAACAGATTTAATGAATTGTATGATCATAGATATAAGCCAAATAAAAATTGTAATAAATGTTTAAACTCACAATGCTGAACTAAGAACTTTGCAATTCAAAACCGAACCAATGACTCAGATGAAATATCATGAAACTAACACTGATTAAACAGCCAGCAATTAGGAACCCTGCAATGTTTTTCTAAACAAAGCCTCCATAAACTAAGACTGATTACAAATCCTTGAGCTCAGGACTCGAAATCTTTTCTCAAACAAACTCTAGTTTGTTGCATTCTTAACTAAATGCTGTGTACTGAAATAAACTCTGTATCTTTACAATCACAGTCACACATTCAAATAATACCCTTGAGCTACAAGAACAACCATTATTATATAATGAGAAAATAAGCTATTCCGGCTAATTTATATGCATTATATAAACACACACACTAAACACTACACAGTATTTGCAAAATAAACACATAGAACATCCTAAAGTCTTGTTGTCTGATGAAAAGTGGAACTTTTTGGACCTGAACACTAAGTAGCATCTGAGGTAACAATCAAATGTCACTAAAACTCGATCATAAAGTGTGTTAGTGTTAACGGGACTGGCAAACTTTTTAGGATTGATAAAAAGGCTAATGAGTCAAAGTATGAAGAAAAACGTATATGACAGAAATCTGTAAACGCTGTGCCAGACAGAAAAACCTGGAGGAGAAAACTTTTGTTACTAGAGGACAATGATCCAAACCACAATTGAAGAGCTCCATCTTAAAATGAAGAAAACAGAAACCTTTGAATGCCCAGTCAGTGACATTAATTTCAATACAAATCTGTGGAAAGGCCACAAAGGATCTGTTATCAACATTCCCAACCTGACTTGACAAAGCTAGAGTGATATGGCAAGGAGGACTGGGAGATATCAGTTAATGAATTACTGGATCTAAAATACCATTCCAATGAAGTTTAAAAATTAGTAGCCAAAAGAAAAAATGCTTAAAATAACAAAAGCATTTTCCCACCCACTTGATCTAAGTCAGAGTTATGGGGGCTGGAGTAAGTCATGACATTATCAGGTACAAGAAACAACCCTGAACATGACAAACTCCTGACACAGGACATTTAAACAAAAACCTAAAACAGAGATGCGTTTTTATAACGTTCATACTACTGTTTACCAAAAATAAATAAATTATGCCCTACTGTAACATATTCAAATGCCGGGCTGTAAGATAGATAGATAGATAGATAGATAGATAGATAGATAGATAGATAGATAGATAGATAGATAGATAGATAGATAGATAGATAGATAGATAGATAGATAGATAGATAGATAGATAGATAGTGTGGGATGTGGCCGGCCTGTCATCCTGGCCAACACCCCCAGGCTGCCAGATGGAGCTCTCCCTGCGGTATGGAAGTGCCCCGAATACCAGCAGGGAATCATGGACGATGGAGTTTTCCTTTACAGCCCTGCTGGATACCACAGGGGCCAACAGATGATGCTGCAGGGAGGCCCAGAGAGCTGTTTGTGCCCGATAACCTGGAAGTACGTCGTAGGCAAGGCAACAAGGGAAATGACGTGCTTCCGGGATGAAGAAAAGGACTTTTTATCTGACCCGGAAGTGAAAAGGAATCACATGGACTGTAGGGTTGGAACCACTTCCAGGTCAGGGAATATAAAAGGACGATGGGAAATCCCAGACGCTGAGCTGAGCTGAGTTGGGAGGCAGGGTGGCTAAGCGTCTGGGAGTGGAGGATTATTGTGATTATAGTTTGTTGATTGTTTATTAAGTATTGTGGAGTGGAGGGTGCTTTGTGCACTGTATTGTCTGAATAAAATAAGTACTTGGACTTTTATCTGGTGTCTGACGTCTGGTCTGAGGGTTCAAGGGGTCGACAGTGCCTCTATCTGTCACAATAGATAGATAGATAGATAGATAGATAGATAGATAGATAGATAGATAGATAGATAGATAGATAGATAGATAGATAGATAGATAGATAGATAGATCCGTAGGTGCTACCAGAGGGTGATGCCAACAGAAGGCTCCCCTGTCCTAATGAGGTTACACTTGACCTGAAAGTATGTGACACAGGAAGTTCTACCGGATCATGAAAAGGAGACACTGTGACCTCACCCTGGTGAGTTTGAGTTGGGAAGAGGAGAAAAAGAATAGTTGTGGTGATTGTGGTGGGAAAGAAGCCTTGTATAAGGCATTTCACTGAATCAAAAGTCTATTTGAACTTGGGATTTGTTTAAGAGGAGTTGTGTCTGGGGTGTGGGGGTCTGAGACAGACAGATAGATATTTTATTCTTGAGTTTAAGGCAGTGTCAAGCTACATTGTGTTGTTGCCTCATGTCAATTGAGTCTGAGTCTGTGTGAAGTTCACTTATTTTCTCCATGTCAGTGAGGATCTTTTATAGAATTCTCGTTTTTCTTCCTTCATTTATTAATGACTGGAGATGTTTACATAGTTGTGTCCTGCAATGGCTTGGCATCCCATCCTCTGTTGTGACCAGTGTTGCCAAAGGTAGATCAGGCTCCTCGTGACCCAAAAATAAAGTAAGCTACTTAAATCGTTTGATGAATGGCCGGTGCACAAAACACATTTACCTTTTTTTTCTTTATATTTTAAAATTTTCAAATAAAGTATGCGGGGCGGCACGGTGGCGCAGTGGGTAGCGCTGCTGCCTCGCAGTTGGGAGATCTGGGGACCTGGGTTCGATTCCCGGGTCCTCCCTGCGTGGAGTTTGCATGTTCTCCCCGTGTCTGCGTGGGTTTCCTCCGGGCGCTCCGGTTTCCTCCCACATTCCAAAGACATGCAGGTTAGGTGGATTGGCGATTCTAAATTGGCCCTAGTGTGTGCTGTGGGTGTGTTTGTGTGTGTCCTGCGGTGGGTTGGCGCCCTGCCCGGGATTGTTTCCTGCCTTGTGCCCTGTGTTGGCTGGAATTGGCTCCAGCGGACCCCCGTGGCCCTGTGTTCGGATTCAGCGGGTTGGAAAATGGATGGATGGAAATAAAGTATGCAGCTTGGCATTTCATAAGATGCCTGTCCAGAAATTTAAGATCTACTCAATTCAAATTGTAAAATTAGTTAACATAAACACCTGCATGTACAAAACTGAGAATCTGACTTAGTGTCTGTAATTACATTTTAAAAAATACCAATCAAATATGCCTATTTTTTTTAAAAATGCCCACATATATCATGCTTATTCAATGCTCATACTTGGCAAAATGTTTGCTTTTACTCATTTATTTCAAAAACATCAAAAATATGTGCATTTGTTTCTGAAAATGGGCAGTTGCTAGCCATTCCATAGCAACTTTAAACTCCCACTTACTTGTCCATTTTTTCAACTTCAGCAAGAGATTTGGCAAGAAATGACAGTGATAAGTTGAAGTACTGCATTTTACTGTATTTATGATCTAATTCCATTTTCTGACACAAAGTTAACAGCAATATATCCTCTGTGAAGTAGGAAAGGTAAGCTGAAAACCGGCAGCAGCTGGACTGTCAGTGGTGTAGACGTTTATTCCTGTGGCTAAAAGAGATAAAGCGACGTCAATGAAACACTCAAAGACTGCTTCAGACCTTCAGCATAACAGTTTATAAAATACTTTTATGTGTTTGTCTGGAAGTCATTTGCTTATGTGAATTGCAAATTAAAATTACAATAATACACTTAAACTGTATCATAAGGGTACATAGCGTTCCTACTCTGTCTATTAATAAATAGAATGATTGATTGTAATTGTACAGAAACAAATTCAAACTGCAGTCTAACTTGCAGTTACAGCATTAGGAGATTAAACATTAATTAGAGTATTACTGGGTCTATAATTACTCAACAGAATAATTCAGTATATAACTTGTTACATAAAACGTTTCAATACATTTACCTTTTTAGCTGTAAGACACAACATAAAAACCTTAATGCAGACGTAAAATATCCTAAACTAATGAAATTTCCTTTCAGTTCTATATCACACCATTAACTGAATAAATAAATTGAATGAGTGCAGTTACATTTCTTGGAACACAAACTACACAGAGGTAATTTATATAAAACAAAAACTGATATAATTTTATGAACTATATACTTTTGGACTGCTCTATAAAAAAATTAACCAAATAAAGTAATTATGCTACTATTCAAGCAAACACAGCAACTGCAGCAGTTCCTTTTTTGGAAAAAAAAAAAACACTTTTGTGATTGAACAACTAGAAAAAAAACACCAATGACTCCATTGAAACTCTTCACACAGTGCAGCAGAATGCAAACTTCTTGAGGAACATTATAAGGGAACTCAAAGTACCATTATGGCTGCAAACAGGCCTATCAGCCCAATGCTGAATTACCACAGGAGGAGGAGTTTGGTCAGGCGAGACAAACCCAGGAAATCCAAATGACTACTGTGAGAACACCAAGTGATCCCTTCTCATTGGAACAAATCAAATATCCACCCTCAGAAGAGCTTCTTTTATACTTGGAGGGATGGAATCAGGTGGGACCCTATTCATGAACTCATTTGAAGAGAAGAATGTAAGAAGGTGTTTCTAAATAATAGCTGATGCCTGGTGTAGCCGAGGTGGACAACTCGAGCCATTTGAGTTGACGCGACCTGGAATGAAGAGTAAATTGTAGTGGCTTGTGATTTGCTTTACAATATTTAAAAAATAGACTTGACTTTACATAGACTTGCTTATTGTTGACTTGCAGATAAGTGATATCAGAGTTAAGATCGCTTTAACTCTTTTGCTTATTGGCTGCAAGCCATTGTGAAGAACTTACACTCGCGACCCTCAAGCTGTTTCATTGTAACGTGGCAACTTTGATTTGTTTTAAAAGTGACTAGCCGTTCCCCATGGCTCTGCCCGTATAGTAGTGAAGCAGGACAAACTTTAAAAATCAATAAACAAAAAGGTATCGCTAGCTAAGTAGAGGTAAGTTACGCTCCAAAACACAGAGGTAGACGGACTCCCCACTCCTGACGTCACACTTCCCCCTCCCCTGGGCCCGCAACCTGTGTCTCAGATTAGCATGAATATATCGCTCCTGCAAGCGAACTATGATTCTTAGCGCGATGAGAGAAGTCGCAAAATCAACCAGAATGTTCAAGCAAATTCTAGAAAAAAAACAGATCTAAATCCGTTAAGTAGTTTTCTCATTTGCTAGCGAAGCGGAGGTAAGATACGCCCTGCGGCTGGCGCGTGAGTGAGGAGGGCCCCACTCCTCTCCCATCTGCTCGCCGTGTCTCTCTTGGATACGTGCAAATAAATTGGTACCGTAAGCGAACTATCATACTTAGCGTGATGAGAGAGATCGCAAAATCAACCGGAATGTTCAAGCAAATTCTAGAAAAAAACAGATCTAAATCCATTAAGTAGTTTTCTCGTTTGCTAGCGAAGCGGAGGTAAGATACGCCCCGCGGCTGGTGCGTGAGTGAGGAGGGCCCCACTCCTCTCCCATCTACTCGCTGTGTCTCTCTTGGATTTGTGCAAATAAATTGGTACCACAAGCGAACTATCATACTTAGCGTGATGAGAGAGATCGCAAAATCAACCGGAATGTTCAAGCAAATTCTAGAAAAAAACCCGATCTAAATCCGTTAAGCAGTTTTCTTGTTTGCTAGCGAAGTGGAGGTAAGATACGCCCCGAGGCTGGCGCGTGAGTGAGGAGGGCCCCACTCCTCTCCCATCTGCTCGCTGTGTCTCTCTTGGATTCGTGCAAATAAATCGGTACCGCAAGCGAACTATCATACTTAGCGTGATGAGAGACATCGCAAATTCAACAGGAATGTTCAAGCAAATTCTAGAAAAAACCCGATCTAAATCCGTTAAGTAGTTTTCTTGTTTGCTAGCCGAAGCGGAGGTAAGATATGCCCCAAGGCTGGCACGTGAGTGAGGAGGGCCCCACTCCTCTCCCATCTGCTCGCTGTGTCTCTCTTGGATTCGTGCAAATAAATCGGTACTGCAAGCAAACTATCATACTTAGCGTGATGAGAGACATCGCAAAATCAACCGGAATGTTCAAGCAAATTATAGGAAAAAAAACAGATCTAAATTCGTTAAGTAGTTCTCTCGTGAAGAGCAGACGGACAGACAGACAGATGTTGGATTTTATATATATAGAGAGATGAGAAAATATTGCTTATTGCAAACAACAATTACACAAGCTAAACACTGCCCAAGGTATACAGCAAACTGTACAGCTGGCATGCCATTCCATAGTTGCTTGCTGCTAGATGTATGCAAGGAACTGTTTCAGTTTTAACGAACATCTTTATTCTTTTATAACTACCTTCGATATTTCTATATACTTTTGTTCAGCAGAGTTGATGGACGAACAAGCAGAGTGGGTTGAGCAGATCAAAGTGCATCCTACTTCTGCTTTACATGAAGAACAGGACCCAAGCTTTAAAAAAAGAGAAAAAAGGATAAAGGTTGTGGAGTTCTGGTTCAGTGGGACTCTACTATTATGGGCTGTAACTGAACCGACTCTCCCTCATCATTCAACGTGACAATGAGAATACTGGCAGTTACCTTGTTAAGTAGGTGTTTAGTCATGGAGGGGTGATAATGCGGCCAGTGGTGGATTTAGAAATGGGCATCTTTCTAGGGATGGCACAGGGTGCCCAATCCAAAAAATTCAAAATGTTGATTACAGTCGTTTGGGGCGCCGTTTATGAAAGTTAAGTGGTGTATGCTCCCCCTGAGGTGTTGTCAAAGTCTAGCAGTAATACTATTTGCACATCATCACCCATGTGACACCTTTTATGAAAGTTAAGGGGTGTGCACTCCATACATTCCTGGGTATGTACACAGAGGGGCGGCATCGATGTAAATGAAGGGGCTTTTGCTCTTAGCATTGAGGAGGACCCCCTCCCTGGTCGTTCCATGTCTAATACTGACTGCCCGCTATGGACCCCGAGGGGTGCAGTCCACCCTTCCTGTCTAGGGCTCCAAATGGGCTTTGACCGACATTGTCATTGATAACAAATAAGTGATAAAATTCCATCAAATGTAATTTTGCAAATTTGCATTGTAAAAGATGAGGGGGTTCTTACAATATTTTGTTAATTTATAAATATGAAAGAAGTTCCTTTAAAATCAGAGTAGCTGCATTACTCTCAAGTGGCATAGCCTTTCAAAATTTATTACACAGTGAGCTTTAGACACAGTGCACTTACAAGGAAACTGTGGAAAACTGATAATACTAATGTCAATCATTTTAAAGTAGACCAGTCACTGTTACTTCTTATTAAAAATAGTTTTCTTAGAGAAAGTCTATTCTCAGCTTATTTGTTAGTCTACCTCTGACATTATCATAATTAGATTAACTATAGATAGTGGTGGAAGTGTAAGCGCTATTTTAACTCAAGTCCCCTCAACTGTATCTCGACTTCACTTACTTGATTAAATTAGGCGACTCAACTTGACCTGCTTGAATGTAATCATTATAACTTAAGACGACTGGAAACTTGAAGGCCAGCACTTGAAGCGTACTTGAGACTTGAATATGTAGGATTTAGTCCCATCCTAAAAGAGTTCTTTTTGCAAAAGAGCAGCAGAGGTACGAGCAAAGTTTTTAGAGAGATTCCCCAAAAATTACCCAGGTTGTCCTCTGCCAGTGCACTGAAGAGGAAAACTGAGAAACTCCGAAATGCCAAGCACTGCGCTGCAATGTTGTCTAAAGACCTCATCAAAAGCCATCGGCGGAATCTCAAGCACGGAAGGAGCTGAAAACCGAGGGGGATGAAACACACAAACAGCTCGGGGAAGTCAGCATGTGGCGATGTCAAGTAGCCATTACATTTTCGTAAAAAAGACTGTTAATAAGGCAAGAAGCAAACTTGCAAAATAGAAAGCTGAACAACATTTTTTGAGGTGGGCTAATAAATGTGACTGTCACTTAATCCACAGTAGCAGTACACATATATCTGAAAAGGAAATTTCTTCAATGAAACTAACAATAGCGGTTACATCAACATTTTTGAAGCGATTTCTAAAAAAGAAAACAAGACGGACCAAAAAAATGACAAATTCTGTAGACAACTTTAATCTATTTACAGTAGCGACCGAACATTTTAAAGCTTTGTTCAACAAAGAAATAAAATGTGATAAATAGAAAGCATTTGTTAAAATCTGAGCACAGAAATCAATACATAGATGAGTTTATTCTTTCTGTATTTTGCTTACTTCAAACAAAAACAAAAATGTCAAAATCAAGTTTAACTGTTGTGAAGAGGTATACTTTTCGCAAAAGTACAGTACTATGTAAGCACCTTCAGAAAACTGCCTAGTGTGTCACAGAAAACAAAAGGACATGGCCACTGTAGGCATGACGTAAAATTCAGCGACTAAGTTAACTGATATGAAAGTTGGAGCATTTCACATTGTTAAGTACTTCATCCAAGAGTCTGGTAATGCATTTTGGTTTATTAAATAGCTTTGTAACAACGAGTCATATTCAAAAGTAATAGCAATAATAGAATGCAATTCCATGTGTCAGTAAACTCAATTTAATACATGCTTCATAACAGCACTTGACAATGGAATTAAAAACGGAGCACAAATAAGACTTGTGGTGGCTCAACAGCTCAATTCAAGTGACGTGAAAATAGCATTGATTGATGTGTGTTAGTGGTGACTAACTGTTGTTCAATTTTCTTAAACGTAACATTTTCGAAAGTATACCCAATAGAGTAATATCCAATAATTAGCAATTGAAAAACAGATATCAAAACAAAATGACCAATACTAGCATAAACTCATTATCAATATTAACCTATGAAAGGAGAAAATGAACTGAACTAGCTATTAATATTAGTTAAAACACAGTAATTCATTAAAATTACTTAAATAAGTAAGAACTTGGAAAAGAACTGATATATTGTATAACGGGAATACAAATAGTACATGCTGCAATTGTTCATGTACATCTTGGACTGAAAGATAAGCCACTGTAGCCCCCCACCTCTGGACCCCACTGTCCATTTTCAAACCCATCCTCTGTTTATATCAATTTGGCCAGCTGCAGCTTTGTCGTGTTATTAATTAGTTCAAACACTGTTCAGCTGCAGCTCGATAATGTCAATACTTTACAATAATAATCTGCAGTTAATACTACAGCATCATATACAGTAATCCCTCCTCCATCGCGGGGGTTGCGTTCCAGAGCCACCCTCGAAATAAGAAAATCCGCGAAGTAGAAACCATATGTTTATATGGTTATTTTTATATTGTCATGCTTGGGTCACAGATTTGCGCAGAAACACAGGAGGTTGTAGAGAGACAGGAACGTTATTCAAACACTGCAAACAAACATTTGTCTCTTTTTCAAAAGTTTAAACTGTGCTCCATGACAAGACAGAGATGACAGTGCTGTCTCACAATTAAAAGAATGCAAACATATCTTCCTCTTCAAAGGAGTGCGTGTCAGGATCAGAGACAGAGTCAGAAAGAGAGAGGAAAGCAAACAAATCAATAGGGCAGTTTGGCTTTTAAGTATGCGAAGCACCGCTGGTACAAAGCTGTTGAAGGCGGCAGCTCACACCCCGTCCGTCAGGAGCAGGGAGAGAGAGAGAGAGAGAGAGAGAGAGAGAGAGAGAGAGAGGGACAGAGAAAACAAACATGCAAAAATCAATACGTGCCTTTTGAGCTTTTAAGTATGCGAAGCACTGTGCAGCATGTCGCTTCACGAAGCAGCTGCACACAGAAGGTAGCAACGTGAAGATAATCTTTCAGCATTTTTAGACGAGCGTCCGTATCGTCTAGGTGTGCGAATAGCCCCCCTGCTCACACCCCCTACGTCAGGATCAGAGAAAGTCAGCGCAAGAGAGAGAGAGAAACAAAAGTAAGTTGGGTATCTTCTCAGCCATCTGCCAAGAGCGTCCCTTGTATGAAATCAACTGGGCAAACCAACTGAGGAAGCATGTACCAGAAATTAAAAGACCCATTGTCCTCAGAAATCCGCGAACCAGCAAAAAATCCGCGATATATATTTAAATATGCTTACATATAAAATCCGCGATAGAGTGAAGCCGCGAAAGGCGAAGCGTGATATAGCGAGGGATCACTGTATTCCTAAATACGAGGGACATTCGAAAAGTTTCCGCACTTTTATATTTCCGTTGGAAGCGGTGAAGGCGGGAAGAGTAGTAATTGGTCGTGTCTGAGAGTGTCATGTGACTGGGAAAATTGCATCGTAAATGAAGGTGACTGTGTAGGAAAGTGATGTCATTTATTGTTGAAATTCTTAATAAACAGAGTTAACAAAAAGTGTGGAATGTTCCTCGTAATTTCTTTCCCCTTCCATTTATTTCCAGAGAAGTGACATTTTTGGTGCTCTAATGGTTAACTATCCTAAAGTAGTGGGAGAAGGCACTGCAATGTGAGTTGTTTGTGTTGCGCTCCCTCTGCCCAGTGTTTGACTCACTTGCATTGGGCATCCGAGCGGCTGTTAGATGCGTGAAAGGGGAAAATCGACAAAATATACACGAGTTCAAGCAAACCACTCTCAAAGTAGAATTGAAAGAGTAAACAGATTCCTAGTTTAAGTTGCACAGAACGTTTCTCTGTTTTAAGATGGTAGAGTCTGCAAATTCGGCAATGGTTTTCAAAGTGAAATGTACCAATTTTTAAATTTAGTACAGCGCGATCTGTTTGAGATATCTGAACAAACACTGTACTGTCCTGACAAATTTCGTTGAAGAATAAATGCCCCTCATTGTATCAAAATTTGATCTATGGGGGGCCGAGTTGTTTCATGCGAACTGACAGATGGACATGGACTTTCACAATAGGTGTTTCGCACATTACATATGAATGCACCTAAAAATACTGGAGCACAAAGTAGTAACGAATGGATCAAACAGTGTACACTGGCATGCAGCAGCAAATAAAGTAGATATTATATGTTACTGAAAGAAATTGTAAGAGCTGAAGTTGAATCCTGGTCCAATGTGCACTTAGCATGTGTCTGAGTCTCATATCCTTCTGAGCTTATGCTTAAAAGCTGATGCTGTTATTTTATTATTCACTATAATAAATGCATTTCTTGTTATTTATATAGCCCCTTAAGAGAAAATATTACATTTTATGGCATAATATTTTTTTCTACATTTCCACTTAGTATTAAGTTTCCTGTTTTCAACCCAGCTGAATCATAAAAAAAATTAGATCTTCTTCCTCTTTCTTTTAAAAACAGGATGAATCTGGACAGAACTCACATGTCTCCTAAAATAAGAATAAAAATAATACATTTAAAATGTCACGTACATCCTGAGCTAACAGGACTATCAATCAAATTGTGGTCATTTAAGGCATTGACTTTGTCCTGTCCTGTTAGCAACTAGGTGTAACCAATCATGTGTGGCACCCGGCCGGGTTGCCCAAAGAGGAGAAAGATGGGGGAGAGCAGCTTCTGAGGGACACTACTTCCCCCCGGACGACAGATGGAGATGTCCCTGCAGCATAGCGGTACCCTAGATTCCCGCAGGGCAACGTGGGATTTGGAGTTGGGCTTCACAGCCCTGCTGGGGACCGTGAGTGCCGCCAGGAGATGCTGCAGGGAGACCCGAGAACCTTTATTTTCCCATATAGCCTGGAGGTACTCCCAAGTCACAGGGATGGAAATACAGAAGTACATCCCTGCTGAAGAAAAATATAATTCTCCATCTGACCCGGAAGTGCAGATGAGTCACATGGCCGGAAGGACAAAAGCACTTCCGGGTCAAGGACTATAAAAAGGACCCAACTACAAATTCAGCAGGACAACGTGGGATTTGGAGTTGGGCTACACAGCCCTGCTGGGAACCGTGGGTGCCGCCAGGAGATGCTGCAGGGAAACCCGAGAATCTTTATTTTCCGTATAGCCTGGAGGTACTCCCAAGTCACGGGGACGGAAATACAGAAGTACATCCTTTCTGAAGAAAAATATAATTCTCCATCTGACCCGGAAGTGCAGATGAGTCACATGGCTGGAAGGACAAAAGCACTTCCGGGTCAAGGACTATAAAAAGGACTGGTGGAGACCCAGAAAGCGAGCCGGAGTTGGGAGGTAGTAGGACAGAGCTTGCTGGGAGGAGTGAAGGAGAATTGCACTGATTTGTTTATTTATTTGTGTATGGTGGCTGTAGTGCTTAAAGGACACTTTGAAGAAGAAAAAAATAAGTAAAAGATCTTCTTTGTGCTCTTACTCTGTGTCTGCGGTATCTGTCTGTTGGGTTTAATAGGGCAACAGCGACCCCTGGTGTTCACACATGTTAAAAGTTTTCTGATTATTTAATGAATTCCTTTTTTGAGTAGTGGCCTAATCAATGGATTGTATAAGTATAGCACAGAGGACACTTTTTTCTTTGCAAAATCACTAACATGACAAGTTTTTGCCTCTTGCGAGATTTAGATAAAGAATAATGATTGACGCTTTCTCCTGTCTGTGTTTTATTGCTTAAATCGGGGCATTACAATGAGGGGTTCGTCTGTATTCATAATTTTCTTCCACCGAATGTTAAACCCCCTATTGACATCATCTACCCTAAGAGACTCCAAGAGCTATTAAGAGATTTAAAACAACTAAAACGTGCCACAATGCATCCAGGCTGGACTCCTTTGAGCTAATGGAACAGGGGAGCTTTGATAATTGACAAATGGAGGTAATAATAATAATAATTCTTTGTATTTATATAGCGCTTTTCTCACTACTCAAAGTGCTCAGCATTTGCAAGTTAAGGGCCTTGCTCAAGGGCCCAACAGAGCAGAGCCTCTTTTGGCACTTACGGGATTCGAGCCAGCAACCTTCCGATTGCCAGTGCAGATCCCTAGCCTCCGAGCCATCACTCCACCACTCAGGTAACCGTTGAATAGGCTTCAATTGAAAACAAGCTTCAGTAACAGCAGGTATTTGACTACATATGGTGTCAGCTCATGATGAAGGCCACTCCCAAGGACTTTGCATGTACACTACATCCGCTTGGTTGGCTAAATGACTCACACACTGTATCACTGAAGAGAAATAAAGTGGCAATACAACACCTTAGCTTACTATACCACACATTCTTGATTAAACCATGTAGTAAGAATTTCGAACCTGTACAGGAGTACTCTCATCTACACCTAAAGAACTTTAAAGATTTAATTTACTTAGACTGAGGGTAAAACAAAGAGAGAAACAGAAAAATCTTTCTTCATATCAAGTTCTCAACCTGATCCATTCATTCATTTTCTAACCCATTCACACAGTTCAGCATCACAGACAGCCATCGCTCATCTCATGGGTGCACAATGTGAACCAAACCTGGACAGGACTTCTGTTCACTCACATAGCCACCCAAAATGGGAGGCCTTACAAGTGGTAATTACACTTCACTGCATGTCTTTTGAATATGAAAGAGTACTGTCTCGAAATCCCACACAGGTAAGTAGACACTGCAAACCTTCACAGCGACGGTGCGTGGGCTCTGATTTGAACCTAGGACTCAAGAGCTGGGAAGCACAGCATTAACCACCGTGCTCCATTCACAGCTTGCTAAAAAAATAAAAATGTCTCATCCAGAATTTTCACCTGCATCTATGTCAAATATGATGTTGCCTGCAGCAGTTAAATTTTTTCTTTACCTAATCAGGTCACCTCAAACCTTGAGAGACTATCCAAGGATGTTGCCTGCCATATACTCTCTTATCACTGCAGTCAAAGCAGAACATAAAAAGCACTGCCACTTAAAAGCTGGGGTAAAGACAAGATATTAAGTTTCTCTTAAAAATATGTACATCACAGTACAGTACAGTACACAGCCAGCTGTATAATTTGGAAATGTCATTAACAGCGTTTTTTTTGCAGCATTTGGAGGCATTATTGTGAAATCAGTACAAATTATTTCCTCTAGTACTTACTGATGAAGTAAACCTTCTATTACTCATCCCTTAATTTTATACTTGTTTATCCTCCATTACTTAAAGGAACTGTTTCATATTTTTAAAGTTTTAACATCTGTTTGCTCCACATATTGGTATTGTGAGGTGAAGCATCTTTCCCACCTCCTTGCTTTCAAATCCATGCCTAGATACTGTCTGTGTGAACTCCGCACATTCTTCCTGTGTCCTGTGAGTTGGTTTTCCTCTGACAAACTCAAAGATGCCACTGCAGTGGACCAGCTTCTTGCCCAGTGCTGCCCAACCCTTTAAACTGTCTCCTCTTTTGGTATTCAGGCTGCATTTCACTGTTGACCAACTGATCAGAAATGATGGCAATGCCCACTGCTGGCCAAATCCCTTAGGTGAACTTGGCAGCCATCATTTTAGCATTGTCTCGAAATTATCATGCTCCTTGCACACTTAAGAGTGTGAGCCTTTTGCAGTTCTGGCACAGATTAACTACACAATGTGAAGGTAAGGGAAAAGTGTCAGGGCCGCTGCTAGGTTAGCTTGGTGTGACCCACCCACCCCTCCTTACCAAAAATACATTGCAAGTGAAGTAATGAGAAGAGCATGAGGACTTGTCAAAGAGTGTTTCAAAATGAAAAGGAAAAAGCCATCAGGGGTGCAATACTGCAAAAAGAAGAAAAGGAGAAGTGAACTAAACACAGAGGTACAGACATTCTGCCACTGCGTGAATTATGTTTGTGTTATTGCAGCATTCACTAGCAGTGTCACTATCACTATTAGTAGAGATGTAAGACAAAAAAGCTCACTGAGGATTTGCAAAGTTAGTATGCAGGCTATTAACTATCTGCTTGTACTTAGTTACCTGTGTGTTGTCACACACGAGCGCTTGGGAGTCAATGAAAGGGACCAGGAAACGCAGATTCCATGCCAGGCCAGGGGGCGGTGGGGTGCACTAAGCCTCTCTCTTTTCTCTGTGCAGGCCAATCACGAGAAAACCCTCCTGTCCCGGCCCCGAGGACGTCCCTTCCTGTCCCGGACCCGAGGACGTCACTTCCTGTCCCGGCCTCAAGGACGTCACTTCCTGTGAACCACCTATAAAAACCCCTCATCCTCCATACTTAGTCATTTCTGTTTTGGACTCTAACCTGTACTCATTGTACGCAAATTTAAGCCTTTTGCAGCCAGGGAAACTATACGCGCGGCTGCCCCAAACCTTTGTTGTGTGTCCGGCTATTTCTTTCACAATGTTTTTTTTTTTTGTTCACAACAGTGCTATTTAGACATCATCGACATCACCAAGTTTTGTAGTGATCAGAAACTTTTGAAGGAAAAGATAGCAGATTCACTCTGAAGTTAGTCTAATGTCATGGTACTTATTGTATCTAACTAATCCTACTACTTAGGTAGGCTCCCATGACCGTATCCCTGATCATTTAATGGCTGCAATCAGTTACATGGATCAGTAATATTAAAGTAAAAAGGCAACTACTTAGGTGTACTTTATAGCACTTTTACAATATCAACAAACACATCTTCCTCGGGTGTCCGGGACAATTTTGTTAAATGTCAGTTGTGAATGCTCTGCAATTATTATGGTATGTTCAGGTGATATAATGTATAATGTATATAGTTGCAGTGATAATTGTGTTCTTTAATTTACTAGCCAACCCGCGGTGTAGCACCGCATAATTATGTATTGATGGGTGAACACTTCCTGAACAACACAGTTGTCCAAATGGGGTGGGTTTGAGGATACGACTGTGAGTGAATGAAAAGTTGGAGAGAGCAACATACAATTGTCCGTGACTGAAAACTGGGTTTGGCAGATACAGGCATAGCGTTTTGAAAGTTTGTCCCTGTGCCTTATTAATTGTCATTGCAAAGGCCAATCTAACAGGAAATTGTCTGCGTGTAAAAGTAAAAGGTAAATGTGAATCTGATGGGGTCAGGGATATCCGGGGAATAAGGACAGTTTGTGAGGTAGGAGCTGCGATAGTTTTACACTCCAGTACATTACGGTGAATGCTGGTAACAGTCCATCTAGTGCCATCACAGAGACTTCTTGCTGGCATGAGGTTTCTGAGAAGCATGACGACTGAACCAGTTTTAATTTTGAGTTTATACGGAGGCATGCCAGTGGGAGTAAGACTGTTAAGAAATTCTTTGGGGAATGAAACTTGATCTCCGGGATCGTCTGTGATGATGGAGGCAACGCTGGTGAAAGTTACTTCGTCGGTAGGGATAAGTTTCAGTACTTGTTCATTACGGTGTAGAGAGTCTTCGTTGGTGACGCTTAATATACAGTAATCCCTCCTCCATCGCGGGGGTTGCGTTCAAGAGCCACCCGCGAAATAAGAAAATCCGCGAAGTAGAAACCATATGTTTATATGGTTATTTTTATATTGTCATGCTTGGGTCACAGATTTGCACAGAAACACAGGAGGTTGTAGAGAGACAGGAACGTTATTCAAACACTGCAAACAAACATTTGTCTCTTTTTCAAAAGTTTAAACTGTGCTCCATGACAAGACAGAGATGACAGTTCTGTCTCACAATTAAAAGAATGCAAACATATTTTCCTCTTCAAAGGAGTGCGCGTCAGGAGCATAGTCTGTCAGAAAGACAGAGGAAAGCAAACAAATCAATAGGGCTGTTTGCTTTTAAGTATGTGAAGCACCGCGGCACAAAGCTGTTGAAGGCGGCAGCTCACACCCCCTCCGTCAGGAGCAGAGAGAGAGAGAGAGAGAGATAGAGAGAGACAGAGTTTGTTTTTCAATCAAAAATCCATACGTGCCCTTCGCGCTTTTAAGTATGCGAAGCACTGTGCAGCATGTCGTTTCAGGAAGCAGCTGCACAAAAGATAGCAACGTGAAGATAATCTTTCAGCATTTTTAGACGAGCGTCCTTATTGTCTAGGTGTGCGAACAGCCCCCCTGGTCAATCCCCCTACGTCAGGATCAGAGAAAGTCAGCGCAAGAGAGACAGAAAAGTAAGTCGGGTAGCTTCTCAGCCATCTGCCAATAGCGTCCCTTGTATGAAATCAACTGGGCAAACCAACTGAGGAAGCATGTACCAGAAATTAAAAGACCCATTGTCCGCAGAAATCCGCGAACCAGCAAAAAATCAGCGATATATATTTAAATATGCTTACATACAAAATCCGCGATGGAGTGAAGCCGCGAAAGGCGAAGCGCGATATAGCGAGGGATTACTGTAGCTCGTGTACTGAGTTGTTCCGGAGTCACAGTTGAGAAGTCGATGTCGCCATATAGTTGTTGAACGGGATCAGAAATAAAAGGAAAACAATGTGAAGGTAATGGATGTGGGAGGAGTGTTAGAGTTGGTGGGCAGGGCTCTGTCGTGTGTGCCATGGCCGGCTGCTTAGTGAATTGTTGGTGTGCGGGGCTCTGTGAGTTGGCGGGCGTGGCTCTGTCTTGTGTGCATCTTGCTTGCCATGTCTTGCGTGTGTCTTGCTTGCTTGACTTAGTGTATTAAATATATAGATTCTTACATTCATATACTAGTAGTTGTGCATTTACCTCAGAGCACCTGCTTATGATTGCAATGAATGGCACACATGGGCTGGCATCCCAGCCTCGATTAAACAGGGACCACTATCCAGCCAGGAGGCCAGTGCAGTGGAAGGACCAGGGTAGTCCTCCTCCGATATGCTAGATGGCAGCATCCCTTGGTTTGAATTCTCACACGGACACCAGTGAGGCATGCTGAGACTTGTAGTCCCATAGGGCAGACCTGTAGGGTTCCGTGGGGGACTTGGCAGGAGGATGCTGCTGGAATTCACAATCCCTGCTTTCAGAGATTTCTGTTTGACCCGGTAAAGCTTCCAGTGGGCTATGCCCTAGTGCCCAAAGTGCTCCTGGGCTCATTAATAAAAGAAGCTGCTCGATCTTATCCAGGCAAATTTGGAGTTGGTAGAGAAGCTGGAGAACACTCGCCTGGGAGGCATTGAGGAGAAAGAAGAGAAAGAGTTTGTTTTGCTATGTTATGCTATAAAAGGAGAAGCCTATTAGAAGTACTTGTGTATTTGAACCAGAGAATCCGTCAGTGAGGTTGTGTTCAGAGTTTAGAGGGCACTGATATGCCCCCTACTGGTCACATGATATTTCTTCTTATTAATTTTATCAGGTGGCACAGTGGTAGCGCTGCTGCCTCGCATTAAAGACACCTTGGTTTGTGTCCTGGGTCCTCCCTGCATGTAGTTTGCATGTTCTCTCTGCATCTGTGTGGATTTCCTCCAGGTGCTCTGTTTTCCATTCACAGTTCAAAGACATGCAGGTTACATGTTATATGTTTGCTGGGACAGGTTACAGCATTCCATGACCCTGCTCGGGATTAGATGGGTTTAGACAATGTTATGGTGGTATTATCATTATTTAAAGTTACCTTGCGTGCACATTGCTCATGTTTAGCTCTATTGTATTAAATGAAGGTGTCTGTGTTTGTTGCATCTATTGTTAGTACATTTATTTTTTTTGGGGTGGATGCTAGCGTTGAACTTTGCCTAGGGTTTCAAATGGGCTTCAACTGACAATGGCAGCATCACACAGTGAGGAGTGGGCAGCCTAAGAAGGGGACAAACTTCCTCAAGCAGTCGACATGATGAGAGAGACCTTAGTAAGATGGCGTGCTCTGCCATTGAGTTTGCATAATATTTTAATATTTACATATTAGTGGTAAATTATTAAAGTTTAATTAGCCATTGTTTTCCATTAAAAAAAGACTTCACAAATGCAAGTAGGCTCAAATAAATTATCATTGAATGTAAATTAGGTATATGTAAGATAAGTGATAGCAAACTTCAAATAAGCTATACATATATTCATGATAAATTAACAAAAAAAAAAGTAACAACAGAATACATAATAAATAATGTTCATTTCACAATAATTGTGTTACTTGTTAACTCATTCCATTCTCACCAGTAAGAAATGAGGCCAGAATTACCTGTCTGCTGTAATGATCCAAGACCAGCTAAGGGAAAATGTGAAGTCCCAGCCGTGTGTCCTGGGCCTGCCTCTGTGTGTCCTCCCAGCATGCAGTGACCGGTACACTTCATACAGAAAGCAACCTGGTAGTAACCCCACTAAATGTGTACGCCAGCTCTAAAGACTCCATTTAATCTGAAGTTAATGGCATTTTTACTGCAGAGTCCTCACAGATTTCAGGTGCTCACCCAGTAACAGGAAGTGAGCTCCTCAACTCAGATACTTGCATCTGCCCTGTCAAGGAGGAGGATGAGGATGCAGATTGACCACCACCATGTGATACAACACTTACAATATTTTTGTCCCTTCACCAACCCATTAGCCATTCCGTCAATGAAAGTATCATTCTTAATGAATATTTTCATCACTAAAAACTGCTGGACACTGATGATCACAACTACAATACTTGTTTACTAGAGAGAACAATGACATCAGGTTACCGGGTGTTGATTCTTGTGACAGATAGGCCTGGAGTTGCACTAATTTATGCTCATATTTTCTATTTACTTATTCTAGTTTTATTAGCATAGGTAAGTGCTTGGTGTAGCAAAGTCTGGTATCATGTCCATTTTATTTAATACTAGGCATACAACCAGTGGAAGACAGAAAGTAGAATAATTAAAAAATATTTGCTATCTCTTGCCCTCCGTGTATCTTTAACACTTCACCTCTGTATCTGAATGTGTCTGAACCTCTCTTCACCAGTGCTCCATTACTCTGCCTGCTTCTCATTCTTTGCCATTGGTTTATGTTGATTCCTAACTTATGCTTATTGCTACATGAACAAATTTGGAAACAAGAGAAACAAAAAAGAGAAAAAGGACTAATGAATTGATTACACCTGAAAAAGGATGATTGTGCTTCCTGAACACTTGTGGGTGTAACTTCTGGACTTTGGCCTGCTGACTATAAAAATCACCTTTAAATTTTCTTATCGTGTATCATTTAATGTATCATTTAATTTTAACTGCCTATTTTTGGGATTTTATATAAATACATATAAATAGCTCATGGGTACACTACAAAACTTACTGAATATGTCCTCTTTGAAGTAGCAAAGGTTTCAATTTGAGAAAATTTGTCTCATGTATTTGTGAAAGAGTTTCAGCCAAAAAGCCATACCTCCAACGTGGAAACAAGGCCAAGCGACTCAAGTATGCACGAAAACATAGGAACTGGGGCGCAGAAAAATGGCAGCAGGTGTTCTGGACTGATGAGTCAAAATTTGAAATATTTGGCTATAGCAGAAGGCAGTTTGTTCATCGAAGGGCTGGAGAGCGGTACAATAATGAGTGTCTGCAGGCAACAGTGAAGCATGGTGGAGGTTCTTTTAATGTTTGGGGCTCCATTTCTGCAAATGGAGTTGGAGATTTGGTCAGGATTAATGGTGTTCTCAATGCTGAGAAATACAGGCAGATACTTATCCATCATGCAATACCATCAGGGAGGCGTTTGATTGGCCCCAAATTTATTCTGCAGCAGGACAACGACCCCAAACATACAGCCAAAGTCATTAAGAACTATCTTCAGCGAAAAGAAGAGGAAGAAGTCCTGGAAGTGATGGTATGGCACCCACAGAGCCCTGATCTCAACATCATCGAGTGTGTCTGGGATTACATGAAGAGACAGAAGGATGTGAGGAAGCCTACATCCACAGAAGATCTGTGGTTAGTTCTCCAAGATGTTTGGAACAACCTACCAGCCTAGTTCCTTCAAAAACTGTGTGCACGTGTACCTAGAAGAATTGATGCTGTTTTGAAGGCAAAGGGTGGTCACACCAAATATTGATTTGATTTAGATTTCTCTTTTGTTTGTTCACTGCATTTTGTTGATTGATGAAAATAAATGATTAACACTTCCATTTTTGGCAATGATGATGTCACTTACGGGCACGAGGACGCCACTTCCAGTTCCTGCACAGATGACATAATTTCCCTTCCAGGCCTTTAAAACTGCCATCTTGCCTCAGTATAGGCAATTCTGTTTTGGACTCTGTTGTAGGCACATTGTGCTACCATAAAAAACGAGTTCTGCTGCCGAGAAAATAATATACGGGTGGCTGCCCCATCCCTTTATGATGTCTCAGACTCATTCTTGTGACAATATATATATATATATATATATATATAGGAAAATAAATACCAATAGAAATTCGCCAGGATAATACAATGGAACATTTAAAAAAAATTCTAAAAACTCATTATTTTAACATGGCTTTCTCATAGCTTCATTTTAGTTTAATCCTGATATTCTGTATATGCATTTAATTATCATTATCATTCATGGTGGCTCCATAATCCGTACTAACCCCTACTTTCTCTGCTGTTCATATTCCAGTTTTCTGTGGTAGCGATCTGCACCACCATCACCCAATCAAAGCACCATGCAGTTCCTACATTGATGGATTGAAGGCCAGAGGTCCACGTGACTGTCATCATCAAGTTCTTCCATGTGAATCCCGAAAACTATGAGGACTGATTGAGGTCATTTAGATAGATAGATAGATAGATAGATAGATAGATAGATAGATAGATAGATAGATAGATAGATAGATAGATAGATAGATAGATAGATAGATAGATAGATAGATAGATAGATAGATAGATAGATAGATAGATAGATAGATAGATAGATAGATAGAGGGAGTTGGGTGGTCTCGTGGCCTGGAACCCCTGCTGATTTTGTTTTTTTCTCCAGCCTGTCTGGAGTTTTTTTTTTTTGTTTTTTTCTGTCCTCGCTGGCCATCAGACCTTACTTTTATTTTATGTTAATTAGTATTACCTAATTTTATTTTTTATATTTTGTCTTTTTTCTATTTCTTCATCAAGCAAAGCACTTTGAGCTACATCATTTGTATGAAAATGTGCTATAGAAATAAATATTCTTGTTATTGCTGTTGTAAGGCAGAAAAGCATGGTACATAAAGCACTTGTTGACCCAACAAAGAGATTTTTGACTCCTCTGCAAATAAAACTTGGACTGAAAAAAATTTTGTTAAAGCGATGAACAAGGAAGGAACGATGTTTGAGACTGATGTTTCCACAAATGACTGATGCCAAGATTAAAGAAGGCAGCTTTGTTGGTCCACAAATCAGACACATCATCAATGTCAAAGAGTTCGAAGAGCTTTTAAGTGGGGCAGAGGAAATCACATGGAAGTTGTTCAAGAGTCTTTTTTAAGAATATTGCTGGGCAATTACAGAGCACCAGACTACATCCATCTGGTTGATAACATGCTTTAAGTCTACCAAACCATAAAGTACAACATGTCGCTAAAGATTAATTTTCTAGATTCACACTTGGACTTCTTCCCTGCTAATCTTGGTGCAGTTGAATGCTGAACATGGTGAAATGTTTCACTAAGACATTGAAAAGATGGAAAAGCAGAATCAGGCTAGGTGGAATCCTTCAGTGCTGGCTAACTATCATTGGACACTAAAACAAGAAGCATCAGATGCTGAGGACATGAGAAAATAATTAACAAAACATTTTGTCACATCATTCAGCAATTAAACAGGCTAAATTCAATAAAGGTTGATTTCATGTTTCTCCAAACTCCTATGTAATTACAGTCAATCTGAAATTATATTTGTGTTCAGCATGGAGCTCTTTATCATAATCACTAAAACTTCTTCTGCATGCGTCTTCTTTGAGACACACTAAAACTCTAGAGTCGTAAAAAAGAGGATTGTCAGGTAAGAGTTGAAGGAGCTGAGATTGATCCTCACTTTGAGGTATCATGAGAAAAGGCAGGTGTTCTGAATGGGCATGTAATTCCAAAATACAATCTAAATGAAGAACGTTGTTGCTCTACACATCAAATATCTAATTAAATATTGTAAAACTTAAATTGTCTGCACTCTTTTTGACTAAAATATCTCAGATGAAATGACTGTAATTGCTTTCCCCTCATCATCTGTCTTCTTTTGATTGTATTGTACCATGGAGGAGGTGTATGAGAGGAAGTGTGCAAAATACCAGAAACATAGCTGGTAACAAGGACAGTGAGCTTGCTGCTCGCCTGTGAAAGTGGGTTGCTCAGGCCTTGCTGGTTGCTCATTTTGTAGAGCATTCACTCTGCTTGGCATCACAGGGGTCGGAAAGAGACAAGCCATTAAATCTATCATGAAAGCACCAGAAAGAGCTTCCAGATGGCTCTGGATAAAGGGGGTTGATCCATGGATGACAGTTAATGAGGTGCAAGTTGGTGAATGATCATTCTGGCTGGGTCACCTAGGCGAGAATGTCTGATGTTGTAAGACATAAAACACCCAATGACCCCAGGATACATCACTGATGATGCGGCCCAGAGCGTCCTACGGATTTTTCAACATTCATGCTTTTCTTTGTGTGCACAGGTAATGTCTATAAATAACAATTTGCTACTCAGTTAACAGTTTTATTGGAAGGACGTTTTCTACTAGTTTAAAAGCAAGTGCACCCATTTCCAGCTTTCCTAATGTGGCAGGAATTACGCACAATCTGAATCGTGAAACATCACTCATTCAAATTCCGCTTAAGTATTTTGTTTTTGTTGTTGTCTGGAAAGTTAATGCCCTATTTTTTTTAGTTTTCTTCATGATTTAATTTTTGGAGAATACAGTAATCTGGAATTGCATAATGACACTGATTTGCATTAATCGACAAATCATGTACAGTAAGTGCATTGAAAATCACAATAGGCAAAGTGAAAGGTTTCAGTCTCTATTTCTACACTCTCATGTTATATTTGTATGAATAAATAAATATGTAGCACTCCCACGTACTGAAGAGCAAGGCTTTAAACATATACAATAAATAGTTTTTCTTAGTTGACTGTTTGTAACGATCTAAATCATTGTGATTGGCTAATCACATTTCCCCTTAAGTAAGTTCTTCCAATCAAAACATGGGGCTGGCACATGACACTATTAGGCAGCCAGCTTTGGTTAAAATAAACTAATGGACATGGGGACATAAAATTGATTTTTTTTTCCAATGAAAAGGTCTTTCGATAAAATACTTTCAAAAGCCATTATAAAATATAGCCAAGTTAAGTGTATTTAATTTAAAAAAAAATTCTGCCATTTTATTTTCCTCTAGAGAAACTGATCAGTCATTCCTTTTTGTTCTTTTAAATATATGACTCGATGAGCTCTGTTTGGCTGAACGTGTACAAGCAGTTGTAGCAGCAAAATTGCTAACTCTCCAAGGTTGTCATTTTTCTTTCTAATGAGCAATTTTAAAAAGGGTAAGAACAGAAGGAAAAAAATCTCCACGTAACCCCCTCAACACAAGGGCATTATGATGACAGTTATTCTCCCAATATCAGCCACAAAGCTGGCCAGCCCAAATTACACCATTTAATATCACCACCATGGGCTGGAGACAGGGGTATGGGAAATCTCTAATACTACAAGAAGTAAGACTTTAATCAATGACAGTGCTGAGATTCAGAGTCACCCACGCGAAGTGAAGCTTTGATAGTTTTGGGCATTTATCCCAGGAAATGTCAGCTCCCTAGTGTTTATTATGACATGCTGTTAAAGACGGTCTTTTACTTAGACTTACTTGGAGGATTCAGGGCGGTTTAATGCAGGAAATAAATTTTAAGACTCTCGACTGAAAAACAACATCTTTCGTGATTAAATGGAGGGCTTGCAATCCAGGTGAAAACAGATTAGGAACTGTCTAACGTTCTTCTAAGTGTTGTACTAATATACTGCAGGCCAGCGATCTTCTGGCATGATTCTACAGTTAATCTCCAGACACAATTAGTTCAGTGATGAAGAATGTGTGGAAAGAGATCCAATCTTTAAACCGTGAGTCCGAGCAAACAAACTCCGCACGCAGGCTCCATTGAGACATGGCCTAAGACCCAGCTATGCCATGCTTTGAACACCTTCAGATCCACTGTCATGGTTACGGAAGCAGAAAATAAAGGCAAATCCAAGTGTGATGTACTGTAATGTTTACCCCTGAAGTGAAACATCAGTAGGTGAGATTAGAAAAAAGCAAGATGTTAACATTTTACTGTTTTTGTGAAAACCAGATGGGAACACGTTAATGCATTTACAAAGTTAAAAGACTTAGTTATCCAGCAGTTCTAACAAGGAAAAACATTTTCCGTGATTGTAGTCAGAGATATAAAATAACTTATAATTAGTGTTTAATTGGAATCTGTAAGGGCGGCACGGTGGCGCAGTGGTAGTGCTGCTGCCTCGCAGTTAGGAGGCCCGGGTTCACTTCCTGGGTCCTCCCTGCGTGGAGTTTGCATGTTCTCCCCGTGTCTGTGTGGGTTTCCTCCGGATGCTCCGGTTTCCTCCCACAGTCCAAAGACATGTAGGTTAGGTGGATTGGCGATTCTAAATTGGCCCTAGTGTGTGCTTGATGTGTGTGTGTGTGTGTCCTGCGGTGGGTTGGCACCCTGCCCGGGATTGGTTCCTGCCTTGTACCCTGTGTTGTCTGGGATTGGCTCCAGCAGACCCCCGTGACCCTGTGTTCGGATTCAGCGGGTTGGAAAATGGATGGATGGATGGATGGAATCTGTAAGCCTGTTTTTATGTTTTTCAATAAAAATTATATTTTACGAATATACTACAGTTTAACACATGCAAACTTTCTAGGCTACAAACGGGGTCATTTTCCTTCAAGAAACGTCACTGTTTTAATTGTTTTAAAGAAAACAGGTTCAGTCAATATACGCATACAAGAATACATTTTAGCCAGTAACCACTAAAATGTAGAATGACCATTGTAAATGGAGGCTTAAAGGGCAGATGGTCAGCAAGAAATTGAAAAAAGGTTAACTGGGCTTAATGGAAGGTCAACAAGATGAATAAAAGAAACAGAACTAATTAGTATATTTCTTGTCAATAGTAAGAGCTAATAATTAGAGATATAATAAGAAATGGTCTGTTAATAGTTAATACTAGGCAATGTCTTAATAGAAGATGACGTAATATCACCAAGTAAAGTTATAAAATATCATACAGCTCTGCCAGTCATTGAGTGTGTTTCCATGTGCTTCAACAGAAACCCAGTTTAAGAAGTTCCATGTGTACCCTTATTCCCGTTAGAGAAACTGGGTTAATTATCTCAGAGAAACTCAGTTAACATTCCATGAGTAACACATTTATGAGGCCATGGAAACCCTTCACTGGGTTACAGTTAAGGATTTCATAGTCTGTGCAGGTGATTGGATCTGGGCTCATCACATCACTCATCTTACTGTACAATTTTACAAATGCTCTTCTTGACATCCTGACATTTTCTCTCCATTCATTGCTAGCGAACACTTTTATCAACTCTGTCCCATTGGTCTTTGCTTGACGCACACACACACACCAAGCACCCATGAATTGAAAATGCTGTAAGCACCAACAAAGACAAACTTCTGGGGGCAAATGCTTGGCTGGTCACATTATTCCTTCTCCAGGTTTAAATATTCAATTTATGTTGATGAGTTGAATGTACAGTGCTAAGCTCAGCAACACAGTTTCGGGAGACACAGGTTTTATGCATGTTTTCAGATTCATGGTGGCTGTTGATTAAATTAAACTCTTTTTGTTTTGCACAATTCACTGACATTGGAGTGTTTTGTCAAGGTATAATTCCTTAAGTGGACTCGCACACATAAATGTGGGATTTATGGAAAAAATGGTTTTCTGCTTTAGCTGGGTATTGTGGTGTGAAAGTTTGCATACAAGTTGATAAATATTTTGTATGTCTTTATTTGTAACTTAGCCAAAGCAATGTAATATGAGTATCTCATTAGTGAGAAGCATTCATTTTTAACCTCACACCCCCCTAGACTAAGTCAGGATAGTGAATTTTACAACAGGGTTGGGAGGACTCTGTAGGACTCTATCAGTCAACCTCTGCATGGTGGCCAACTATCTAGCTGGCAAGCCTTACCTTAACAAATTGTTTTGGGGGCAGGTGTGAAGGTATTTTGTGCCACATTGGTCGCGAAGTATGGCTGTTTGGAATTGTCTTGTTTCAGAAACCTTTAAGTACCATGACACCCTATTGGCTGTAGGGTGTGGACAGAGAATCTATAAATTTGATTACTTTACCCCTCCAACTCTCTCTCTTACCAACTGATGAAGGAGCATCTCTCTGGCACACCATGAACTGAAAAGGACAACACAATGAAGAGCACAGCTTGGCAGCCATATTGAGACAGGCATGCGGCCTGTTCTGAATAAAGCTAGAAAATGAGGACTTCACTAGAGACATTTAAAGTAAATAACAAGTCTGTGTGCCGCCTGAAACTACACATTACCATCTATCAGGTTGTATGGTTGCCAATATTCAAATGCACTTTGCATATTGTTATTACTTATGAATATTATCAATAATACATTGTTTAAATTGTAACTTAACTCCTGCTTGTCTTTTACTACACCTAATTGCCTGAGGTTATAAATGTAGAAGGGAAGGTGGGGAGACGTTATATAGTACAATACCTAATAAACAGTGGTAAGTCTGGGAGATTTGAGGCACTCTGACAAATATTAATAATACAAAAGAGGAAAGTAGAGTAATACTCTACCAAGACAAAATACTGGGTTACCTCACCTTGTTATGTGCGCATGTAAACGCACTCATTGAAACCTTTCCCACAGAACAGATGGAAGACATCTCCTGCTCTCTCTCTCGCTTTTTGCTTAGGACCATGCCACAAACTCTTCCAAAAAATGGGCATCCAGTTGTTGAAGACCCCACTGAAACAATTTTGCCGTCCTATATACTTCCTTAGTTGTTTGTTCACAGGAGTAAATGCATCATTTAAATATATCTTTTCCTTTGTATCATAATTTCCTTGTCTGAACATTTCCACTGTGGTTACTGTCCCAAGTAGAACAAAAATTTTAAAAGAACGCATTTCCAGGAAGCATGTGCCCCCAGCTGGATATAGTGATTCAACTGAGCCATAGAATTTTTACAATCTGGTGTCATTTCTGTCAGCCCACCGTAGTTATAAAAACTGATCCCTAATACTCTATATAATATACTGTTTGCAATATTTAAATGTGTAGAAATAGCTTATCGATTTTGCTTTAATCAGTCTGACAAAAACAAAACAATCCTTTTCCCCTGACAAGGTTGTTAATGGCCAGAGGTATGACTGAGCCTGAGGTTCATCTGCTTGCAGTCTATAACAATGAAAAAAATGCATCTGTTATTTATAATTTAAAAAAAGGACGCATTTTTCAAGGCCTCCAAACAAGCACAATCCTCTTTTCCTCCACTAAGATTATAATGAAGGTTGTCAGTCGGTCAGAATTTACATGCAGCAGTTGTGTTTCATCACAGAAATAAAAGTGGCAACAAATTTCTAATGAGATTTAATTTTAAACCTGTTGAGTTTTAATAGTGAAACAGACACATTACCGCAGACTACAGAGCAGCTCATCTGTGTTATTACAAAGGGTTCAGGCAAGAAACCAGAGCTTTCATGGTCTTGAGCGCTTTGAGCGTTTTCCTTAACACTTTGAATATCTCTTACCCTTGAAACTCTTGGCAGTAGAGTGTTGTACCGTGTTAGCCATAGACTGATACAGGAGAAAATAGGGTGAAATGACACCTTTTATTGGCTAACTAAATAGATTACAAATGCAAGCTTTTGAGGCAGCTAAGGCCCCTTCATCAGGCAAGGAGTAACCTTCTTTTTGTTTTTGATCAGAAGTCTCTGGAGTCTCTTGTAATATAATTGCAACTCTTTAACCATATCTTGTCAGGTGTTTCCTCAAGAATGAAGTTGTAGACCTCTTCTTGGATATTCTTTTTGAGACTGTAGAAAATTTGTATTAGATGGTTTTGTAGCCTCTCTGAGCTTCTGATGCATAGCTGTTCTGCAAATCGGCTGTCATAAGTGTGTATGGTTGGATTTTGTATCAAGAGGCCTTTAGGAATGAGGTTTTCTTTTTTGCATTTGGTCAAGAAGAAGATATCGATGTCCAAGTGGGCTAGTTTCTTCCATCGGGTTTTCAGTTCCATGTGAATCCGGTACAATTGTGGTGTCTGGTATATCCATAGCAGTAGAGTGTTGTACCGTGTTAGCCATAGACTGATACAGGAGAAAATAGGGTGAAATGACACCTTTTATTGGCTAACTAAATAATAATAATAATTATTTGCATTTATATAGCGCTTTTCTCACTACTCAAAGTGCTCAGCAATTGCAGGTTAAGGGCCTTGCTCAAGGGCCCAACAGAGCAGAGTCCCTTTTTGGCATTTACGGGATTCGAACCGGCAACCTTCCGATTGCCAGTGCAGATCCCTAGCCTCAGAGCCACCACTCCGGCCAATGCAAGCTTTCGAGGCAGCTAAGGCCCCTTCATAAGGGAAGGTGTACACCTTAGCTGCCTCGAAAGCTTGCATTTGTAATCTATTTAGTTAGCCAATAAAAGGTGTCATTTCACCCTATTTTCTCCTTGAAACTCTTGTCCTTGATACAGAGGGCAGTTGCACTAGGCAATATCGGCTGAAATTTAGATCATCTCCATAGCAGCTGCCAGCATAAATCTTACAAGGTCTCCCTCGATCAGCTTTGCTAAACAATCAATTACTCTTCATCTATGACAGACAGCAGTCCCATTGTCAACTAAATCCTGCTTGGCCATGGTCAGGTTCCATTCAGCCGCGTCTAAGAAAAAGCAGGTCTACAGTCGAAATTTCCTTTCAAACTGAACTGGAAAGCAATAAATGAGGTTATGCTATCTTCTTATATAATACGCTACCTTGGCTGTCCGTTTGTCTATCCAGGATTTTAAATCACCCGTAGCTCGCAAACCGTTTGAAACCTGAAATTTGGTACACATATACTACATGACTTCTACTGTCCGCTTTTCAGAGTGATGGTTTTTATACTCTTTTTATTTTATAGTAGAATCAACTCTCGGCAGCGGGCAGCAGTGCAGCCGTGCAGTTAATTCCGGGCGCAGTTCTCATCCCTACCACCTTCGCCGTCACTTCCCCTACCTCTTCATATCTTAAATCATTCTTGAGGCAGATTGAAGGCTTAAGTGAAAAATTAAGGAAAACGTACTAAGTAATTGCAACACAAACACTGACTTAATCAGTTTTAATGCGAAAAGATGCTGAAGGAAGAAGAGAAGAAGCGGCCCGCTAGGGTGGAGAAAAGAAGAGCTGCTCAGGAAGCAGCAAGTGCGTCAACCTCTGAGCAAACGAATGGCAAACGATACGGAGAAAGAGGATGAAAACTGTAAGTCAAGTGTATTCACTGCACGTTATCGTGCATTACGCTGTTACTGGTATAATAAAATGTACTGCACATTTTTCAAATATGGCGGCACAGTGGCGCAGTGTTAGTGCTGCTGACTTGCAGTAAAGAGACCAGGGTTCACTCCTAGTGTGGCGTTTGCATGTTTTTGCATGTGTGTGTGTGTGTTTGCCCTGTCCAGTGTTTATTCCTGCCTTGTGCCCTATTCTAGTTGGGAGAGGCAGCAGCACCCCTTGCAGTCCTGTTCAGGACTAAGCGGGTTAGAAAATGACTGACTGATGACATTTTCCACATGAGGTAGCACTGCTGCCTAATGGTTCAAGCATCCTACAGTAGGTTCAAATCCCACACCTTCACTTTGTCTGGCCCGAGTTTGCACATTCTCATAGTGTTTGCTTGGGTTTCCCTCCAGGTGCTTCAGTTTTCCTCCCATATCCCCAAGTAAATATTGGTTAGGTCAGTGGCGTTGCGTAGTGGGGGCGGCAGGGGCGGCCCAACCCGGGCGGCACTTTTAGGGGGCGGCAAAATTTCACAATAAATAATAATATCTTGTAAAAATTTGAACCATACCTAAATAAGGGGGCGGCGGAATTTTCCTCTGCTCTGGGCGGCTGACACCCACGCTACGCTACTGGGTTAGGTTGACTGTATACTGCACAAAATGCAAAAACTAGACCAAAAAAAAATTCATATGGGAGTTATTTTGCTTTTATTTATCAAACAAACCTGCCAATGGGGTAAGCAAAATTTACTTGACATGATTTCTTAAAGTCAGCTAAATAATCATAAATATAAATTTAATATATCTTACAATAAGGAAAAATAAGATTTAATGTGATGGTATAAGTACTTTTCACTTGCTTAGGTTTCATTTTTTGCAGTGTGGATTCTAAACTTGTCCTGTCTAAAGTGCCGAATGAGCATGTCCTGCAATGGACGGCTGCTTTGCTCTCTGATTGGTGCTACTGGGGTTGCACCACCTAAGCAGTTTAAACTCTGAAAGAAAAATAAATGTTAGCTTTAATTACAAATATGAATCTACAAAGCATGGCATAATGAAACACCAAGTCCAACGAAAAATGTGATCACTTGCAGTATCTAGCATACCCTTTATGAACATTCTGCAAAATTAGTTCAAATCAACGTGAAACCAAAACTGTAATTATGTAATATTCTGAGCATTAGTTTAAATAAAAACAAAACTCAAATTAAAGAAAGTGATAGCTAAGGCTACAGTAAATGTAAAAGAGATCTCCATTACGAGTAACATGCATTATCTGGTGAAAGACAGCTCCCTGCTGCAGTAGTGGCAGACCTCGTAAAGAAAAAATCTCTTAGACGTTTCCTAAATTGTTTTAGACTGAACATGAGCAATCGTATGGCTATACATACACGTGTGTCCTCAAAGACAGTTTTGCTGCTAATTTTAAGGGTGTAAGCGCAGAAGGGAAGTTACAGTAAAAGACATTTCTCTCTTTTAAGCATGCATCTTGCTAGTAACACAATTTTAAATTACCATTCCGTATGGATCGATATGCGGACAGGCTTAGCTCACCTCGGAGACTGAGTAGTGCACAGAGCTCTGCAGCTCCACCTACACTGTCAGACTAAGCTGCATGCTATTTTTACAATTTAATAAACCTGAAAATTTTCAGATGGGCTTGTTAGACTGGGACTGGTAGAATTTCATTGTGCGGCCACTGAAGCAGATCGAAGCTAATGCACTCAGTAATTTGACAAACTGTGCCCTGATGGACAGCACTGTGGACTCTAATAATAGGGGGTAGAAAGACAGGAATAAAATTCCAAACCAGATGAGAGAACTGTAATCAGAATTGACAGAAATAGACCAGACAGAGGACAGTTTGATAGGCTGAAGGTCAATCTAGCCAAGATAATAATCTGGGGCTATGGGATGCTCTGGACCCTAACCAATTAAATTTCTAACTTTTTTTTTTTAACAAAACCAAGAAAAAAAAGAAAACAACTCAATAGTTTTCCTATTTTTTTAACTTATAGAGAGTGTGTTGTCATTATGTGTTGCTTATTCTGTTTCCCTGCTGTTTTCACACTTAAAGCCTGATCAGATGTGACTACTGTATATGAAACACACGCAGTGAGCTGCAGAAATGAAAAAAGACAAACGGCTGTCCTATGAAGCTCGATGCTTTTTCCACCAGCACAGGCAACACCATTAGTTACTTTTTCCCCAAGAATATGTCAGTAATAGTGTGGTTGTGGAGGGCATATAACCACATTTTCACAACTCTCCTAGGACTCCAGTCAGCTAGCAGAATATAAATCACTGGACCAGAACTGACAGTGCACCCAGAATTAAAAAAAAGAAAAAGAAGATATAGCCGACATTCTGCTTACTTAATTAATCCCACCAGAAGAAACACAATACATAGAAAGAAAAACGGTGAAGAAACTGGAAAGTGAAGTCATAGACAGTGTTTAATGAAATGCAAAATGCAGCAGAGACTCAAACTGGATTAATTTAGTAAACATTTCATTTAAAAAGGTGGTGGGCTGTAACACTGTATTTGCTTACCTCTTTATTATCACATTGCCTGTTGGATTGTTAAGGCAATGACTGTTTACAACAAGAGCTTTGACGCTTTATTAAGATGAAATCCATTTTAATAGGAATAACGTGAAAATATGTGTGTTGTTATGCTAGCAATTGTCTAAATTCAGCAAGAAAATCATTAGACAATAAAGTACAAAGACAGAAACAAGGACAGGAAAAGTGTACCACCAAAAAGAAATTGTTTATAGCCATATCATCATGTAATTGTACTTGGAAACAAAGACACTGACACTTTAAAAATGTTTGTTATCATATATTGTTATGTCGATAAATAAAAAGATGGAAGTACAGCTGCCTCTAGTAAAGGGACTTTAAAGGAATTCTCCATTGTCACACACCTGCACTTAGGAGGCAGTCAACAAGCCCTAAGGTGAGTGATCCATCGTGAGATGAAGGGTTGATTTCAGGTAGTAACGTCTCTCTCTCTCTCTCTCTTACACCAAACCCAAAGAAGAAAAATAACAATCCCATTCAATTACCTCCACCATTCCCGGGTTCTCAAAATGGCCATCAAACATAATTTCCGCATCCGACTCCAGAAGATGACGTCACATCCGGTCCCACACTGATGACGCCTCATCTGGCTCATTGTGATGACTTCACTTCCGGTTTCCCCACGGCGACATCTAATGTGGACGTTACAGGTCACTGTTGCCCCTTAAACCCAACAGACAGACACGTAGGACACAAGGTAAAGGCACTAAGAAGTATTTTTAATTCTTTTTCTAATTGTATAGTGCCCTCCAAGCACCTCAGCCACAGGTTTACATGCAAGTAAATAAGCACAAACCACAATTCTTTCTCTCTCTTTCTCCTCGTTCGCACCTCCCAGCAAACGTTGTCCATCTCCTCCCAACTCTGGCTCGCCTGCTGGGTCACAGCAGTCCTTTATACAGTGCCCGACCTGGAAGTGCTTATGTTCTCCCTTCCACGTGACCTGCCAGAACTTCCGGGTCAGATGGAGTACTTAACTTTTTAATCAGTCCGGTAGTGCTTCTGGGCTCCCGTCCCTGTGACTTGTGACGCTTTGTTCAGGATCATTCAACATCATGACAAGATAGCCAATCAAATATGTGCAATGTCACATGTCCTGAAACCCCATGTGTAAAATTTGAACATAAATATGGCTCGTCCAATGGGCCAAAACAGAAAAAAACAATAGAAATGCAATGTAAGATATGACATTATAGATCAAGAGATGTGAAACCATGCAAGAAAATCATTTCTGACCTTCAGTAAGGTTTTCTAAGACTGTTTATATCAAGACTTTGCTATCTGTTTTATTTTCTGTTATATTTTCTTAATTTTGGTATTGTTATCTATACTAATAAAAGGCAAAGCCCTCACTCACTCACTCACTCACTCACTCACTCACTCACTCACTCACTCACTCACTCACTCACTCACTCACTCACTCACTCACTCACTCACTCACTCACTCACTCACTCATCACTAATTCTCCAACTTCCCGTGTAGGTGGAAGGCTGAAATTTGGCAGGCTCATTCCTTACAGCTTACTTACAAAAGTTAGGCAGATTTCATTTTGAAATTCTACGCGTAATGGTCATAACTGGAGCCTCTTTTTTGTCCATAGACTATAATGGAGGAGGCGGAGTTGTGTATCACGTCATCACGCCTCCTACGTAATCACGTGAACTGAAAACAAGGAGGAGCCTCAAAGAGCGCTGAAGAAAACATTCTCCGTCAACCCCCACACTCCACCCGCCCTTCCGCACATCACGGCATTTTCGTTAATGAAGTGAAGTAATACTCCAGCTCCACCTTCTTCACAAGTTCGTTCACCAAATTATTTGTCAATTATATTTCACAGTAAGAATTTACAGCACGACTCAAACGTGGGAATGAAGGTAAATGACGTTAATTGTTGAGTGTCTTTTAATACTGTGTAAGCATACATATTAACACATGTGCAATTAAACGTGTGCATTTACGGGGTGATTTCTCATGCTTAAAAGCTCGCCTTTTATTAAAAAGGTAAATGCAAACTGTTTTCATTCTGAAGGGCACAAACCACGTTGGATTTCAGCCGTTAAACGCGCAAAAATGTCGGTACACCAGATAAATAAGCGCAACATATTATCAGTTGTATTGTATGCTTACAATACATATAGAAATGTGTTAATCGTTAACTAATAGTATGGGATGGTGTTTTTCGACTCAGCTACAGATGCCGATGTAGACCAGAACTGCTTTGGAAAAATATGAACGCCTTGGGGCCGATCTGGAAGAAGGTAGCGCAGCTCCTTGATTTAAACAATTCCATGTCTTAGTGGGTTTGCGTAGCTTATTGTCAATATCTTTACACCTGTTTTTTAAGACTTATTGACTGAAACGGGCTTTCACGAAAAAAGTTAGGGGTTTGCTACAGGATACACCCTCCACAAGTTAAGGAAGTAAAAATAAAGGTATATATTTCTGTTTTATTTAAACCTTGTATGCATAGCCTCATATGCATTTAAAGTTCGTATGCATAGCCCCATTCAGCTGTTTAGTTTTTTTTTTTTTTCTTTCTTCAGTAATATTTAATCTCCTTAAAGAAAAACAACATATGCATTTTACTTTTTTTGTATCTCTTAAGTAATATTTTAGTGTAAAAGGATAACCAGTATTTAAACCTTTTATGTTACTTTATAAAGTTATTTTACATAATGTTGAAAAATTAATAAGAAAGCTACATATTTTGGCAGCTGCTGCTTTAATTTTCAATGAAATGAAAAAAGCTCTCCAAGAGAAAACCTCAATGAAGAAGAAACAGTTTGCACTATCTAAAAAGGAGAAACCCTCATTTATAAAGGTTTGCTGCAGATGACTTAACTGAAAATAAATGAATAGTTCCTATGTGTATAATACATATTTATCTATTTTACTTATGCCTTTATTCCAGCAACTTGCAACATCTGAGGTACAATTTGTTACATTACTTTTGTTTTTTGCAGCACAGGCAGGTGAAGTGACTTCCTCAGGGTCACACAGTGGTGTCAGTACCAGGATTTGAACTGACAAGCTCCGGGTTTGCTGAAATATTACTGAAGAAAGAAAAAAAATGAAAACGGGCAAATGGGGCTATGCATACAAATGTCCATCCATCCATTATCCAACTCGCTATATCCTAAATACAGGAGCCAATCCCTGCCAACACAGGGCACAAGGCAGGAAACAAACCCCGGGCAAGGTGCCAGCCCACCGCAGGGCGCACACATCCACACACACGGGACAATTTAGAATCGCCAATGCACCTAACCTGCATGTCTTTGGACTGTGGAAGGAAACCGGAGTACCCGGAGGAAACCCAGACAGACACGGGGAGAACATTCAAACTCCACGCAGGGAAGCGAACCCGGGTCTCCTAACTGGCACCTTTCACTGCGCTACCATGCCGCCCGCATACAAACTTAAAAGGTTTAAATAAAACAGAAATCCATCCATCCATTTTCCAACCCACTGAATCCAAACACAGGGTCACGGGGGTCTGCTGGAGCCAATCCCAGCCAACACAGGGCACGAGGCGGGGAACCAATCCCGGGCAGGGTGCCAACCCACCGCAGGACACACACAAACACACCCACACACCAAGCACACACTAGGGCCAATTTAGAATCACCAATCCACCTAACCTGCATGTCTTTGGACTGTGGAAGGAAACCGGAGGACCCGGAGGAAACCCAGACAGACACGGGGAGAACATGCAAACTCCACGCAGGGAAGCGAACCCGGGTCTCCTAACTGGCACCTTTCACTGCGCCACCATGCCGCACGCATACAAACTTAAAAGGTTTAAATAAAACAGAAATATATACCTTTATTTTTACTTCCTTAACTTGTGGAGGGTGTATCCTGTAGCAAAGCCCTAACTTTTTTCATGAAAGCCCCTTTCAGTCAATAAGCCTTAAAAACAGGTGTAAAGCTAAACTTGCAGCACCGCTATTCAATTGCACTTGCCTAACGCCTCTCCTAAGGGGAGACACTGTGGAATCTGGGCATCAGTCAAAGCACCAATCACAGGCCCGATTAGAAAGCGGGAAGCTGTGATTTGTCGTCTCCCTCCCATGTAACAATCACAGCCCGTGTTACAACGCACTATGTATGTATGTGTATATGTATATATGTATATGTGTGTGTGTATGTATGGGTGTATATGTATGTGTATATATATGTTGATATGTGTATATATATATGTATATATGTGGATGTGTATATGTGTATATATATATATATATATATATATATATATATATATATATATTGTGACAGACGACCGGCTATGGACTCCGGTCGCCACCCCCAGGCCGCTAGGAGGAGCCCTCCGGACAGCATATTTGTGCCCCGAGTTCCAGCAGGGCCTCATGGACTTTGTAGTGTTGTGACACAGCCCTGCTGGATACCTTGGGGGCCGCCAGGAGTCGCTGTAGGGGGGCTAGTGGGCTCTGGCATGCCCTATAACCCGGGAGTGCGTATCAGTCACGTGACTGGAGGAAGTGACGTGCTTCCGGGATAAAGAAGAGGACTGTTTGCCCTGATCCGGAAGGAAATGGACTTGTGGGTTGTGCTTAGAACCACTTCCGGGTCAGGAGCTATAAAAGGACTCTGGGTAAGCCCAGACATTTGAGCTGAGCTGGGAGGAAGGTGGGCTAAGTGTCTGGGAGTGGAGGATTGTGGTTTATAGAGAGAATTGTGTTTATGAGTGTGTGGAGGAGAGTGCTTGGTGCACTACTATTGTATAATAAAAAGAATTATTATTATACTTTCACCTGGTCATCAGAGTGGTACCTGAGGGTTCGAGAGGTGGACAAGCGCTTCATCTGTTACAATATATATATATGTATATATGTATATATGTATATATGTATATATATGTATATGTAGATATGTGTATATGTAGATATGTATATATGTATATGTATATATATGTTTACATAACCTCTTTAACACACTACTTCTCCGCTGCAAAGCGTGGGTATTTTGCTAGTACATTAATAAATACCACATTTCTTTTATATTTTCTATACTTTCTTTTATCTGGAGTGATTGAGATAATAAGAAGGCATCAAGTGTGGGTACAATTGCCTCTTTCTTGTTCACAGGGTTCACAAGGCTACTGAGTTCACCCCTCAATAATTAGAACAATTGCTGTAAAAATGAGACATAGTTTGGTTAGTAAGTAGCATATAAACAAAAGAGTTGCTCTTTTATGTGTGTTGCAATGACATCTGCATGTTTGTTAGTGCTGGTGATAGTGAGTTCCTATGTAAAGAATCCTTTGCAGAACATTGCAGTGACTGGCAATTGGCATCACCCCAGACTTTGTCTGCCTAGGATCTCTATATGTATGTGCGTGGAAAGAATTCTATGTGGAATTTTGCTGGGCGACTGGAAACTGACACCACCCCAGACTTTGTCTGGATAGGGTCTCTGTGTATATATGCGTGTGCGTGTGTGTTGATCTTCAAGGGCCGGAGTAGATGAACTGAATAAATGTTCCTGGTAAGTCTCACAAACTTCACAATAATACAAGAAGGTTTTAATTCTTTGACCAAATTTACAGCTGTCCTCACTGCTTAAACTGTGCCAGTCTGATAGATCCTTTAAAGTTCAATGGCACTAATTGATTCATTTTCCAAAGTGCTTATTCCAGTACTAGATCATGAGGGACCAGAGCCTATGATCTGCACTGTCAACTAACCTTGGAATGGGGGCCATTTCTCATTTCACTCATGAACACAATCACTCATAGCATGTCAGTTTCGAGTCACCACTCAACCTAATCGCCACTTCTATGAGATACTGTATGGGTAATCACATGGAGAAAACCCACACAAAAAAAAAAAAGATGTCCAAAATGTGACCTGATGACCCTGGAGCAGCGAGACTACAGTGCTAAAGATAAAAGTGCTCTTTATTATTATAGAGTACCACGTTATATACCAACTACACTTGAACCATTAAGATCATAATTGATATTATATTCATTAGTCTATTGTTTTTTGTATAGTACATATACTGCATATTTATATATACACTGCCTATAAGTATTTATTACCTTGGAAGTTTGTGCACTGTACTGCTTTACAACACTGAATCACAAATTAAATCTAATAATAATAAAATGTGAGAACTTCCAAAGTATAAATGCTTTCTATAGACACCATATGTTTAAATGTGTACAGAACTCTAAGCTTCTCAGTAGTGGAGCTACTTGTCCAATTTCATTTTTGCAAACCCTTATAAATGCTCCTTTTGACCCCTTCATCAAAACTACTCTACTGAAATGCAATGAAGTTAATAGTTGTTACAGAATTCTAAAAAAGGGGCTCATTGAAGGCTCACCTTGTTTCACAATTTTAATAAACTGATAATCTGAAAAGCATGAACCGTTTGGAGATATACTGTACAAGTGTATAGCAGATTCAGAGAAGCATGTGCCTGCTGAAGTTACAAAAACAAAGGTTTACAAAGATGCCCCAGGGAAAATACTCAATGCATTCTCTCATTTTTAAACAGATCATCATCATGGTTCATTTGCTGTACATGAAATAAATTCACATCTTGAATATTGCTTAGCAGTTATGCATGTGGCTGAGGTAAGTGAGCAACTGCAATTGCCAAAGTACCAAATATCAGTTTATTATACTTGTATCTAATCAGAAAGATAGAAAATCCAAACAAAATCATAATAAACAAAAACAACTGCCTATAGTGTAAAAATATGATTTCAGTATTTCCTTCAGAATGCTTGAGATCTGAATGTAACTCTTAAAAGAGTAAATGACAGAAACAAACCAATCACACTGGTAAAGCCACATTACGATGCGGCAGTGTAATGACCCATTCAGCCATCAACACTACTACATGTGTCGTACAACTGTTAAGACTCTTTGTTTTTCTGAGCACCCACTGTAAATAGCTACCATCTTGTTGTTACCTGTGGTCTGACTGAACACTAATGGGTGTTCAAGTATTAACTGGGACACCATTTTCTTTTTTTTGATGCTCTCCAGAGCAAAAGAAACAGATATCCTTGTTGGACGTCAATGTATGCAAAACACAATCTTTAAATAAAAATGTTCCTATTTCTACCGAGTCAAACTTTCCAGTTGTTCAATAATGGAAGTATCCTGGGGTGACGCTATTTCCTGGGGCTCTTTATTTCATTGACCTAAACTTAGTATCCAAAATCCCCACTGTAGCCCTCATATATTTATATACATCAGTCTGTCACAAAGATGCCGCTGCAATCTGTAGCTCCACTTACAGTACAGGCTCCCTCCAATGCAGCAGTGCAATAGATGACATCTTGTGCAATAGTAATCATGTGCAATTAAGGTCTTATGTTGAATGTTTGTGTTCTACCTTATTTCTTCTTATCCTTTTTTTAATCATATTTTATTTATATTTTGACACCGCAGGGACTGCACCTAATTTCGTTGTATTTGTTACAATGACAATAAAGATATTCTGATTCTGATTTCTTACGTCTGTAACTATCAGGTGACAAGATAGAGCACCAAAACAAGCAAGTGACTACAAGCCGGTATCTGAATTCATACATTATAGATTAATGTTTTTTAACTTAAGGTTTCTAATGTGCCTAAAACAGAAGCAAAGCCAGATGAGTGTGACTAATCATAGCAATACAACCCGGATGGACAGTAATTCCTCTTTCTAGGAGTCAAGGCCTCCAATGTGTCTACATGGCCAGGTGGCTCTTTGATCTTAGTCATGTTATGAGATGGTCAGTTTCTGATTTAGCGTGGTCTCTATTTGAAAAGAATGGAATAAGAGAGACATTAGTCTTCTGTTAGGCTCTGAATTTATGTCGGCTTTGAGCTTCCCTGATGCACCTCTTGTAGCAATGGGATGTCATCATGTAGGGATCAACACCCCACTCGTGTTCAGGCCTCTTGCCCTTTGATCAATCCTGGGCAATCATGACGTATGTCCTTCAGTCTGCTACTAATTCAGAATGATGCTGGTATTCTCTGAGGACAATAGGCATACAAGGTCTACCTTATCTAGATAGATAGATAGATAGATAGATAGATAGATAGATAGATAGATAGATAGATAGATAGATAGATAGATAGATAGATAGATAGATAGATAGATAGATAGATAGATAGATAGATAGATAGATAGATAGATAGATAGATAGATAGATAGATAGATAGATAGATAGATAGATAGATAGATAGATAGATAGATAGATAGATAGATAGATGAAAGGCACTATCCCAAGGGGAAATTCACATACTCCAGCAGCAGCATACTGATAAAAAACAATATTAAATTAAAGAGTGATAACAATGCCGATAACAATGCAGGTATACAGACAGTTCGCTGATACATGGAAGGGTAAAAGAAAAGTTTTTCTTCTGAGTAGTGAAAGTTTCTCCAACTACACCCTTGGGTCTGATCTTGTTTAGTATCCATCCATCCATTTTCCAACCCGCTGAATCCGAACACAGGGTCACGGGGGTCTGCTGGAGCCAATCCCAGCCAACACAGGGCACAAGGCAGGGACCAATCCCGGGCAGGGTGCCAACCCACCGCAGTCTTGTTTAGTATTTTGCACTAAAGTCACTCAACTATGGTATGTTTGGGAAAATAAAATGGACTGTTCTGAAATATTCAAGAGTTGAAAATAAGACAAATAAAATGAGTAAATAGAACAAGAACTCAAAATCATTCTGGCTAATGTTATCAGTTGCAGATTAACTATTTATGACTTCTAGCTATGGATAGCAGATCAAAGAAAAGACTTCAGTGTGGAAGCCGCAGATCCGACTGCTCTAATGTAGTATCATCTGTTCAGCTATTTAACTCACATACAGCACTGACACCTGTATCAGCATCTAAAGGATATACACACACACAAATTTATTAACATGCAAAAAATGTTAGAAATATTATAAATGGTAATAATGTCACGTATCGATGTACAGTATCTTTATGCCTGAAACAAAGAAAGTCTTCAATTCAACCCTAGGATAGTGATCTTAAGGGAACTTTTGCATTCTTTAGCCGCCGACATTACTGACTTCTCAGCATGAAAGTGAATGCTATACAAAGGCCAGCACATTACCCTGAAATTATCAAAAACTTTTGTTTTTCTTCATAAGAGTCTGAGCCACTATGGAATATCATCAAATGAACGAGTATCTCTTGAAGTAGCAGGGAAGTGAAAACATTCTTTCTAGTATTTTATTTAACAGTCCATCATTAAATTCCCTGTTCTCTTCTAGGCAGAAATGCATACTTCCTCTCCTAAGTTAAAAAAGAATGAAAAATGAAAACAAATGATCAATGTTAAAGCAGACCTGAATTCCAACTTTATGCTAATGACTCGGGCTTATATAAATCATGGCTTCCTTAAATTTTCCCTGCCATACGGTCTCTCATGTTTTAAATCAAAAAGCACGTCTCGTTTATTAGATATCAGACTTTTAAAATAAATTGTAATTATATATTGCTATTTTTGGTAGTGAAAAACTAGTTGATAGCAGACGCTTACTAAAGTGTATGGAAATGGAATGTAATGAATGTAGAGTTTGTGCTTAAGAAACTGAACAATTAATGTGACTTACATATTATCCCCGATCAGAGGCACAGAATACATGCAGTTTTCACTGAAACAAGTCATTGTACAAATGTTTGACATCCATTTTAATAAAAGTGTCCATCCAGTTGCTATGTCTCTGTAATTCCAAAAGGTGGCGCATCACATGTAATAAAATGCACTGCATTAGTCATTCCAACCGATGGCACATCACAAACAATAACACTACTATTATGAATCATATACCAAATGGCATATAACAGAGACATAGGCATCTCATGGTGCACTGCAAATGTGAACGCTCAGGTCTACATTGAATACGTAGATTTCAACCCATCATAGATGGGTAGCACAGCTGGTCAATTAATAAATGGGTCACAACACATCATTGAATATATGACTTGACTTTTTCCAAGTGCAGAATATACAGCAGCAATAATAAAAAGAAGGAAAAAAAAGAAACAGTATAGGCATAGTACACGACTTGAATTGTGCTGTCAAACCTAAGAACATCTCTGCCATCGTTGCCCAGACAATGATCAGAGTTTTTCAGCTTAGTTTCAGTTTTCATGTAGAGACTTTGGGGAGCCCTCCTGCTATAAAACAGGAGCATCTGAAGGTGCTTTTCAAAAGATTTCTTTCATATTTTGCATTAAATGCTTTTAATAACTAGTAATAGCTAATGACTTTGCTTCCTCAGGTTCAGAAACTGTTACTTTAAATATGCCTAATTATTAACAATTCTTATTATTTTGACCATACAGTATAAGCCTTTATTTGTACAATACAACACTCCTTCTTGTTATTTCAAATAATGGTATATGTATGCCACACTAAATATCATATTCAGAACATCAGTAAACACACCGCTTGCAAAGAACCTGGTCCAATTTATACCCACAAATGTAACATTCATGATGGTCTTACCTTTTTAGCCGCGTTGATGCACTGCATGTACTCCTTTGCTAAATCAGAACAGTTTAGTGTTTGCTGCTGATTGTCTCTGTAACACTTTAAGATCCCCGACTGCAAGTCTGAACACAAAGGTTCAGTTCTTCTCTTTCTGTGTGAAAGAAAAAAGAAAATCTAATGTTAAAATCCCACCTGTTCAGATGTCTTTAAAGTTTACAGCAGGCCACACATGCAATTCATGAAATGTTTGACTTCTGATTGCTGGAAATGAGTTCCAACTACAGTGACTGCTCAAGATTCCAAACGTCTAATTAAATAAATGTTGAATGTACAATAAATAGTAAAAGATGTGGATGCAAGCTTCAGATTTTTCAGACAATACTGTTTAAAATACCAGTTGTCAAATGATTCCTAAGCTTCATTACTGCCAGTGCATGATTTTTAAAAACTCATTCATGCTTTTGAGGCAAATAAAAATAGAAAAGAAGAAAGGCAGAGGCATACTTTTAACTAAATATACTTCAGATGAATAAAGAGTACAATTGTATCATTTTTTCTTTCTACTTCTAATTTAAGTGTAATCCATTCATTGTCAGCAAACAACACTAAAGAATGCTATTGGGGATAAGAAAGTATAATCTATCTATCTATCTATCTATCTATCTATCTATCTATCTATCTATCTATCTATCTATCTATCTATCTATCTATCTATCTATCTATCTATCTATCTATCTATCTATCTATCTATCTATCTATCTATCTATCTATCATATAGTGCCTTTCGCCTATCTATCTATCTATCTATCTATCTATCTATCTATCTATCTATCTATCTATCTATCTATCTATCTATCTATCTATCTATCTATCTATCTATCTATCTATCTATCATATGGTGCCTTTCGCCTGTCTATCTATCTATCTATCTATCTATCTATCTATCTATCTATCTATCTATCTATCTATCTATCTATCTATCTATCTATCTAGTATATAGTGCCTTTATCCATTATCCAACCCACTATATCCTAACTACAGGGTCACGGGGTTCTGCTGGAGCCAATCCCAGCCAACACAGGGCGCAAGGCAGGAAATAAACCCCGGGCAGGGCACCAGCCCACTGCAGTCTATCTATCTATCATATAGTGCCTTTCACCTATCTATCTATCTATCTATCTATCTATCTATCTATCTATCTATCTATCTATCTATCTATCTATCTATCTATCTATCTATCTATCTATCTATCTATCTATCTATCTATCTATCTATCTATCTATCTCTATCTAGATAGATAGATAGATAGATAGATAGATAGATAGATAGATAGATAGATAGATAGATAGATAGATAGATAGATAGATAGATAGATAGATAGGCCTCAGCCTCTTTTCATTCTGATCAAAAATCTAATTGTAAGATTGGGCATTGAATATAACGGGTGGGCTTCTTGTTTGGGTGGAAGTTAACAAAAAGAATGGGGAACAATGTGAACAATGTGAATGTAGATGGAAAATTCACAAAAATTAGATCACTGGGTCTGGGCTCCAGGATAAGGTTAGGTTTTTCAAAAGGCTATGCGAAAGTAGAATCTTAGTGGATTTTAATTTTTATAAATCTATAAAGAATATGAAAAGGTTTATGTATGTCTGGTGTATAAATAATGTGCTACAGTATGTGAATGTGAAGAATATGAGTTACACTTGATGTTATATAGATTTTTTTTCCTTCCCCGAATTATGCTTAATTAGAGTGATTTAGGACATCTTTGAAATGTTTCTTCATTTGGTACAATGAAAAATATTATTTTTATGCTTTCTGTAGTATAGGTTTTTTTGCCTGTTGTGTGATGTTAAACACTATTTTCATAATTATCTCAATAAAGGTTGCTTTTTAAAAAAATGTCTATCTATCTTAAAATTGCAGAAGGCACATTTTCTTAAATTGAAACTTTTGCAACTTCAAAGAGGATGTATTCAATAAGTTTTAGGGAGTACCTGTGAGCTCCATTATAAAATGCAAGGGCAGGCTGTTTATTACAAAAAATGCATAAAACATGCTTCACTTTATTATGCAATTTCATGTAGTAAGTAATATACTGTATACCATAATTGCGAAGAAATAAGTTTGACATGAAAAATACTGAATTTTTCCTTTAATCTTATTCATTTCTCCTTTGAAATGCACCCATTTTTCATAAATGCCTACATGCTTTAAATGACGCTGACTGCCTATATGATGCTGTCACTCGCTGAGCTACAAATTGCATGGGAAGAGAAGGAAGGTCTAAAAAACGTGTTCACACAATGTATGTGTACATGTATATATATATAAATCCAATACATCTTTGCAGGAAGTGCAGCAGGTACAAAGTGTCATTAAGGTAACATAGTGGGTTTTTGTCATATACTGACAGGTCATAATATTGTGTAGGTTATCATAAAATCCAACAATGAGAAAATTCTACTTTAGAAAACAATTATTTAGTTTCAGGTTAACTTGGAAATGGTGTAGCATCATTAAATAGCTGTGATAATTATCACGCCATCTCTCTTACATTTTGCCATTCATCTCTGTTGAAAAGGTATTTTGCTATAATCGCACTTTAGGGAATTTCACAAGTCGTCTGATCAGATGGAGACTGATGCAGTCAATTCCTCGTGTATCAATTTATTCATGTGCATTTTGGGGTCTGCCAGGATCTACACAAGAAAATAAAATGTTGCTAAGCATTTAATACAAGAAGCATTCAGACCTCAGTTGCAATCAGCAAATGCCAAGCTATTCTGGGATTTTCCTCAATCTACATTTAAAGCAATTACACTATAACTAAAGAGGGGTAAATTAATACATATGATGTTACAGATTTATACTATATCATAAATTATTACATCTCTTAATGTGTAAAATCAGTAAGTGAAGTTATACTTTCATCTTCCTTTTTAAACTATATATTTATACGTGCAATCAAGTTTGATTAAAGCAAATTAAATACAGGGATGTACATTGTGTTGCTGACATTTTAAGAATGTCTTTGTACAACTTTCTGCTAAATTATCACATGCGCTTGTGTTCCTCAGTCCCTGGGGGAATCAGCAAGAGCTCACTATATTAAATCCATGCCAGATTTCGTAATTCTATATTTACTCCCGCAGACTCCCACCAACAAGCACAAACACCTTTTATTTAATAAACAGAATTTCATCAACTTATCTTAACAGCATTGCCACCGACATCAATTTGATAATATTAGTTTGGTTTAGGACTAGGCTACTTTACAATCCTCTGGTACTGTATTTATATTATGAAGAGGTCAACAGATACACAGGAGACTAAAAAAGAATTGAGAAAGGCCTGAGATGGGACATGCAGAAGTAAGATGAATATATAGACAGTTTTCTCATTACAAACAATATAGATACCCCTTGTAAATTAGACATTCATCTTAGTCACAACCAATCTAGGGCTTTCCAATAAGATTAATCAAACGTTTAACCCTTTGTGACCCTTTGGTAGTGGCACCGGCATTATGGGATTGATTTGTTCATTTGTGCTATGGGGAGGCACTTCAATAATTTTGAGGCCAACCTCCCATGAGACAGAAAGCACATGAGAATTTACCCTCACTAAGGCAAGAGGCTAATGCAACCCACTAGACTGCTGCGGGTTTCTTATTAATGGAATATTGTTAATATTTCTGACAAAAAGTCAAGTCAGGTCCTTGATCTTTGAAATGCATTACTGATTTTCAAAGACCATTAGTGAACATTTCAGAACACTGATGTCAATTATGCGTTCTACGGTGTGATGTAGGCCAACGGAGGGGATCTATACTCCAGACAACACATTTCAGCTCAATTCATATTTACTGCCCCGAGAGAGAAATGTGGTTTGTCAGACATCACATTAAAACACAGCAAAAAAAACCAACTCAATTATCAAATATACATTAATAGAAATAAACTAGAGCAGTGAACTTAATATTATGACATAATCTTCTTATATAATATGCTACCGGGGCTGTTCATTTGTCTGTCCAGGATTTTAAATCACCTGTTGACCATTTGACCTGAAATTTGGTACACATATACTACGTGAAATCTACTATCCTCCTGATTTATTATATATATATATATATATATATATATATATATATATATATATATATATATATACAGTATATATATATAATATCCACCTCTTCTAAGCCGTGGTGTGCTGGGGAGGCAGCATTAAGAAGAAGGACGCCTCATGCCTGGACAAATTGGTAAGGAAAGCAGGCTCTATTGTTGGCATGGAGCTGGACAGTCTGACATCTGTGGCGGAGCAACGGGCGCTGAGCAGGCTCCTATCAATCATGGAGAATCCACTGCATCCACTGAACAGTATCATCTCCAGACAGAGGAGCAGCTTCAGCAACAGACTGCTGCTCCACTGACAGACTGAGGAGATCATTCCTCCCCCACATTATGCGACCACCTGGGGGGGTAAATGTTAACATTATTCAAAGTTATTGTCTGTTATACCTGCATTGTTATCAATCTTTGATTTAATATTGTTTTTTGCATCAGTATGCTGCTGCTGGAGTATGTGAATTTCCCCTTGGGATTAATAAAGTATGTATGTATGTATGTATGTATGTATGTATGTATGTATGTATGTATCTATCTATCTATCTATCTATCTATCTATCTATCTATCTATCTATCTATCTATCTATCTATCTATCTATCTATCTATCTATCTATCTATCTATCTATCTATCTATCTATCTATCTATCTATCTATCTATCTATCTGCTTTCTGGGTGATGATTGACCTCCAAGGTTATTCCTCTATTTATTTTTATTTTATTTCATTTTAGAATCAACTCACAGCAACGGCCAGCAGGGCGGCTCATGCATACAGGCGCTGTTCTTATCCCTACCACCTTCGCCGTCACTTCCCCTACCTCTCCATATCTTAAATCATTCTTAATGCAGTTTGAACACTTAAGTGCCAGCTTAAGTGAAAAATTAAAGAAAATGTACTAAGTAATTGCAACACAAACAATGGCTTAATCAGATTTAACGCGAAAAGATGCCGACGAAAGAAGAGAAGAAGCGGGCCGCTAGGGTGGAGAAAAGAAGAGCTGCTCAGGAAGCAACAAGCGCATCTGAGCAAACGAATGCTAAACATACAGAGAAAGAGTCTGAAGAGTAACTAAGAATGCTCAAGTCAAGTGTATTCACTGCACGTTATCGTGCAGGGCACCGCTACTGGTATCAGATAATACATGTGAGAATTAAACCAACATTAAGATTTATCTAATAATTGACAAAAATGATATCTATTCAAGTTACACATTTTTATCAGATTAATGGCAGTTGGGAAGAAGGAGAAATTGAACCAGCAATTGATTCGCCATTTCGATGAACTAGGTCATCCCTTACGGTGCCACATTTTCAAGCCATATAGACCTATGAACATACAGACTCAATGCAACTGTCAGAGTGCCACTAACTTATTATTTCCTTTGATATTATTTTTTCATTTTACTTTTGGACGACGGCTTGTCATAATCATTGGTTTGGTAGGGTGGGTTATGGATCAAAAAACATATGCTACATCATAGACAGTTATAGTAATTAATTTTATTTAAAAGTGCCTTCCAGGATACCCAAGCACACTGTGAATAAAGAGAATATAGAAAAGGAATAAAAAAAATTAAACATTAAACAATCCAGAACTAACACAATGCAATGTTAAAAAGAGAAGTATTAAGTTTATACTGTGAAGATTGGGGCTGAACGCTCCCCTAGAAGACACGGCCGCTCCTCCGAAACCCCGTCTTAAACACTGATACAATGAGAAACAAATACAGTTTTTTACCTCCTCTTTGCCCGATTAACTGCTGGCTTGCTGCTGCTGCTGTGTGCCACATGATCTGCATCTCGTGCAGCGCTTCCAATATTTAAAAGCCTGTACAGCAGCTGTCCTTTTTTGTCTCATTGGCTTGTCTCTCTTCTCTCTCAGACATCCTCTGCTTTATTCTTTATGCTTTATTATGCTGTTTACGAATAAAGTTCATGTTTCTTGAAAACCCTGAATGAATCTGTGCAACTGTGTGACCCAAGCGTGACAATATTTAAACACAGAAAGTGTAGTACAAGTATGAAGCTCCAGAGGCAGGACATTCCACAACCATGGGCCCGCTTTACTTTGTCATCAATAGTTAGAATCTCCACTGTGGAATGGTTAACAACACAGAGTCAGCAGAACAAAGTGAGTATAATGGAGTATAACAGACAAGGTGGGGCTAGATCATAAAGGGCCTTAAAAACTAACAGGAGACGTTTATATTGAACACGAAAAAGGACGGGTAACCAATGTAATTTTCGATGCGTAGGAGTAAAGGTTTAAAATGTTGTCATGACCTTTGCGGATGAATTTTGCACATACTGTAGTCAGTTTAGCAGAGACACCAAAAAACATCTGCATTGCAATAATCAAATAATGAGGTGACAAAAGCATGAATACAGATCTCAGTGACAACATCTGAAAGAGAAGGATGCAGCCTTAAAGGCTACCTTAGTGATAATATTCACATGTGATTCAAAAGAGAATGTGGAGTGAAGAATGATGCCAAGATTTTTAACTCGGGCAGATAAAGATATAAACCTTGGATTTTTAATTAAACATTGTCCATTTTCCTCATAGTACCTGGGTATAAAATAATTATGGCCTATTTAATCTAAAACAATTTTCATTCAGCCAGTGTTTCAAATTAGCCAAACAGGTGACTAATAAAATGTTTGAGTGAGTCCTGTATGTACAGTAGATAGACCTGAGTGTCATCAGCATAACAGTGAAACTGTAAACCCTGCCATCCAGTAATGACACCAAGAGGAAGGAAATACATAATAAAAAGCAAAGAGTCAAGGTCTGATCCCTGAAGGACACCATGAGACGCATAAGATGAGTCAGACCTAAATTTACCGACAGCAACAAATTGCTGTTGGTCTGTAAAGGTGTGATTTAATCCAACCAAGAACACTTCAGTAATGTTTAATTAGACAAAGGAATATCATAATGTATAATATCAAAAGTGAGGTCTAAAAAGATCATACATGCTACCAGACCATAATTCACTGCAACCAGTACATCATCAGTCACCCTGACCTGTGCAGTCTCTATACTGTGATTGGTCCTAAACCCAGACTGCAATTCTTTAAACAGATTATTTGAGACAGATGGTCTTTCAAGTGACCCTTATCAGCACATGCTAAGATTTTACTAAGAAACAGGAGATTAGAAATAGGACTATAGTTTTTAAAGTCCCCAGGGTCAAGTCTAGGTTTTTTAAGGACAGGTGTAACAACAGCCATCTTATGGCAGAAAGGGACCAGGATGTGCTAATGATACTGGTAATACAAGAGAGAAGAAAAGGTAGAGTAGCCTTAATCAAAAAAAGGTACAGGATCCAGAAGACAGGCAGTAGGTAGTTATTGTAAGCTTATGGACAACAAGATCATCCAACACTGTAAAACTAGATAAACAGTTACTGGTCACGGTAGAAGATGAAAAACAGTTCTGTCTGAGCAGTTGGAACTTTTGAAACTCTGAATAAATCACATCTACTGAATCTTGTTATTAAAAAAGAACATAAATTCCTGATAGAGGTGAGAGTAGGCAATCAGAGGGAAAGTATTTGCAAGTTTGAGGAGCTCATTAACAGTACAAAAAAAGTGTTCTGGAATTACAAAGACCACATAGGATTCTAGAAAATCCGAGCACATCTCTCCAGTTCTGATGTCACTACATTGGTTACCTGTGCCATTTAGAATTGACTTTAAAATCCTGCTTATGGTTTACAAAGTCTTAAATCATCTCGCTCCATCCGATATCTCAGAATGTCTTACACCTTAGACTCCAAATCGTAACCTTAGATCTTCAAATGAGTAATTGCTTAGAATTCCAACAGCTAAACTTAAAAAGAAGTGGTGAGGCAGACTTCTGCTGTTATGTACCTAAAACCTGGAATAGTTTATCGATAGAAATTAGCCAGGCTAATACTGCAGAACAATTTAAAAACACTTCTAAAAACTCATTATTTTAACATGGGTTTCATTATCATTCATGGTGGCTCCGAAATCCATACTAACCCCTACTTTCTCTGCTGTTCTTTTTCTGGTTTTCTGTGGTGGCGATCTGCGCCACCACCGCCACCTGATCAAAGTACCGTGATGTCCTTACATTGATAGACTGAAGGCCAGAGGTCCACATGACCGTCATCATCCAGTTCTTCCATGTGAACTCTGAAAACCATGAGGACTGACTGAGATCATTTATGTTATGCTAGTGACATCTCTAACCTGATGGAAACAACTGGAATTGTGAATGTGGTGGGTGAGTTCTGTCTAAGACAAAATGCTTTGCTCTCTACAAAACTAATTAAACACTTATGTCAGTCAGATATGGCTGAAGAGACCTTATTATTTTACTTCTCTATGTTACAATTTGATTTGACTTATTTTTGCTACTAGCATTAAGAATTTCAAACCAAGACTACATAACATTTTGTTTTTAGCTAAGCTGTAGTGAGTTAAAGTCCATGAGAAGAATCACTTATAGCTTAGTGTGGGTTTCTGTATAACATTATGAACATTTATTGCTACTTAATATTTTACCATATATATATATATATATATATATATATATATATATATTAGAGTGATTATTCGTTAAAGATGACAATATTACTAGGGATTTTCAGGCCAGAACAAGATGTCTTGTATTGCTCAGTGTTTGGCTTGAGAGAAGGGTATTAACTAGAGGACAATGTCTCTTTTTTGAAGTGTACAATATAGACCTCAAAAGGTTTACTGGAGACCACTGCATGTAACAAAACAGTGAAGGAAAAGTGAAGGACTGTCAGTAAGTGCCTGGTCACTGCAACATGGGAACTACAAACACATATAAGATATTCCCTGACTTCACTTGAAGTGAACCTAACAGTGAGTCCAAATGGCCATTCTCAACGCACATTGTCATTAGATAAAGTAACTCCTAATAGTGGGATATATTGTAGCCAAGGTGTTGGAGTAGAGAGGATTATTTTATTAATATTTATTTATCACAGCAATATGCCAGCAGCTGCTGTGGTATCTTTGTCCCAACCAGGAACAACCTAACCCTATTTTACCCTAAGCCTAACCTAACCTAAGGATCAACCCAGAACTATATGAAAAATGTGAGTAGTTCCCATCAGTGCAACCTTCTGAACTTCTTGGGATATATGACGTTCTGGAAGCTCCTGCAACTCTCTTTTGGAACCTGTTCTTGATGGCACTTAGAGCCCCGGCCAACACAGGCACAACTCTAGTCGTGGCTCCCAACATTCTCTCAATCCTTAGATCTTAGAGTGCAGTGTGGCTGGAACAATTGGAAGAAGGTATCAGGAGTATTCTGTGATCAAAGAATTAAGGTGAAGGTTAAAGGAAAGGTTTAGAAGACTGCGGTAAGACCAGCAGTGATGAATGGAACTGAGACATAAGCAGTAAAGACAGACAGACAGATAGATAGATAGATAGATAGATAGATAGATAGATAGATAGATAGATAGATAGATAGATAGATAGATAGATAGATAGATAGATAGATAGATAGATAGATAGATAGATAGATAGATAGATAGATAGATAGATAGATAGATAGATAGATAGATAGATAGATAGATAGATAGATAGATAGATACTTTATTAATCCCAAGGGGAAATTCACATACTCCAGCAGCAGCATATTGATAAAGAAAATATTAAATAGTGATAACAATGCAGGTATACAGTCAATAACTTTGAATAATGTTAATCTTTACACCCCCGGGTGGAACTGAAGAGTCGCATAGTGTGGGGGAGGAACGATCTCCTCAGTCTGTCAGTGGAGCAGGAAAGTGCCAGCAGTCTGTCGCTGATGCTGCTCCTCTGTCTGAAGGGAGCACAGGAGAAGTTAGATGGGATAATAATGAGAATGTTGAGATGGATGTGTGGAGTTACAAAAAAAGAGCAGAATAAGAAATGAGACAAACATGGGAGAGATGTCCAAGAAAAACAGGAAAGAAGGTTAAAGGGGTATGGGTATGTGATGAGGAGAGACAAAGAAAACATGGGAAAAAGAGTGATGGGAATGGAAGTACAGGGGAAGAGAAAACATGGGAGGCCAGTGCAGAGCTGGATGGATAATGTAAAAGAATATCTGATGGAAAAGGGCTTTTACTAAGGAGGAGGTGCTGCAGGACAAAACTGTATGGAGAAAGTTGATCAAGCACATCAACTGCACATAGAAGTGGGACAAGATGAATTAGAATTAGAAAACGTGCCTTTCTCACGTTGAACACTCTTAAGGATGAATACCATAAAGATGAAATCTTTCTTTAAAGATTTTAAAATGGAGATGATATTTTATTTTTCATACGCTAAAATTGCAGCTAAGTACAAATACATAAATCAAACAGTGTACAAGTATATTAAATTTGATTTAATATTAACTTGCCTTGAACACAATATACAATATGTCTTGTAATATACACCTTGCAATGGGTTTATTTTTCTTTACTGTTACTTTAACACTTTTTAAAATCTATAAATAGTAGAAAACAACTTTAAAGAAGCATACTTTTGTAAAGAATGCTTTACATGGTTTATATCTATATTTTTTATTTTTTTTATCTGAACTGTAACCTTAAATGTCAAGAGACCTGAAAGGTCATTCATGTTTGAAAGAAGGATGTTCCTGCTCTAAAAAGTCTGTGGTCAGAGATAAATTTGATAGAAACCATAGCAACAAGCCACTCATTTGCTGTCACAAGTCACCAGTCCTATTATTTAGATTATTATAGGCTACAGTCAGTTTTTATTACTGAATGAACGTATTGCCGCAAACATGATTTGAACAGAATATATGGAAAATATAATAATGAATACATGCACGCTCAATAACAGTCAGGTTAGCAGAACAAAATGCCTCTCTTTGTTGTATTTCTATTTAGCACAAGCTGCATATACTCTTGGCATCACAGAGACTGTGTGGGCATCCATATGGCGATTTTCAAGGAATCCCTTCAGTCATCTGAAAACAGGCATATTAATGAAAAAAAAAAGTCAAGATGGGCTCCTGGAGTCAATGCTAAATAGGATGATACAGTCCAGCAGAATGTCCTAGATTAATCTCAAAACAGCATGGATTGTATATCTTTTAAGGTAACACAGCAAACCTAGGTAAGGAATTTCGGCAAGAAACTAATACTGAAAAAACCCTACCAGGCATATTACAAAGAAAATTAAGACTGCCAAGGTTTCAGCTGAATCAAAATTAACCACACACATGCATATGCAAGCTGTATTTATCTTTACATATCTGATGGGAGATTAAATGCAAAGCAAGTTAAGGCCATGTGTCCAGCAGGGAGCGCTAGTTCTTTTTTGATTGCAGCATGTTACGCAACCCAAATCTATATAGATATAAAATAAAAGATGATACCCCTCCCTAGTGATACGGCGGTAAGAAACCACACAAGAGAAATAACTTAGTTTGTTTACTGTCAGCTTACGCTGCATAACAGATGACGGAAGCCAACGACAAAACCCAGCTCGGGAGTTAGGGCCTGAGGTGTTGAGTCTGTCAATGTTTGTTGGTGCAGTGGAAGGCATTTTCGGAATTAGATGATGATATCTCCCATCCATCCGTTGGCTTCAAAGATGTGGCAGGCAATATTCCAAGGCTTTATACTCTTTCTTCACGTGCAGGGCCTCCTTTAGGTGAGCATGCACTTCCAAACAAGGCAACAGTGCTAAAACAAGGAAACAGTTCCTTGCTGACTTAAACATATTGAAATAGTACACAGCATCTGTACACTTTCCATTTGTTCCAATCTGTCTTATGTGATACTGATTGCCTAGCAGTTCGATATGATGAACCCCTGTGCTTAATTCTGGTAGAAAAAGGCAGATTTATAAGATATATTTGCACAGACAAAAGTGACATATTAAACTTATGCTTATTACAGGCCATGTGAAGTCAGATGACATTTTCAGGGATCTTCAGTTGTAGTCTTTATTTACATACTCAGTTGGCAGTGGGCACCTGTGAAGGACAGTAGTCTAGTCTGACATACCCAGTGACTCATTCAATTACTCAGCAACTCATCTCGACAAAATGAAATAGGTTTGATATTTGTCAAAAGTTGCAAGGGTGGGTTCTGTGGGCATGAGAGGTGATAATCAATGAATGCTCACCTGAAATTACAGCAAACAAAGTATAAATAACAAAGCCTTACAAACAGAAGAGAGGCTAGTCTGTCTGATGTCTCGTGTTTAATAAAAACTGAAAAAAAAGGGCCAAGGTTGTGGCTGAACTCGTACTTGCTGACCCTTTGTATAGCTTCGGCTCTGTCAGGCAGCATGCTGGTTGCCAGAAAAAAAGGAGCGAGTACAACTGTGCTGGGAAGCCGGCACACAGTTGTGCAATGTGACATGCCCAGCAAATTTCAAAGGTTTAAATTGACAGAGTTCGACGACAAGATTTGCGACAGAATGCAGTCGGCGAGTCTAAAATATACACAGTGCTAGAAGATGCGTAATGGAGCATTGACTTTACAAATCACAAGTGTGAAGTATATTACTAATGTAATAACAGTAGTCACAGGCTAGGAGACTTGCTCAGGGTCTTACTGTGGTTAGCTGTGGGGACTCAACAAGGAACCCTGAAGTTTCATGTTCAATGCCTTATCTATTTAGACACAGAGTCTACTCTATGCTCTACATCACATATACAGTATATCTATATGATACAGACGGGCATATTACATCACCACACTGCTTCTCAGTTTTAGCGGCTCATATTTTTGTGAAGAAGTGCTGCTACTTTTCCAAGGAATGCGTGCACTTACTTACTTATGTGAGTATAACTAATGTAAGATTAGAATGCTCTATTCTAATCTTATGAGTTGGCACTGTTTACTTTTAATTGTCCATCCTTTAATCTTCTAATCTAATCAAAGTGGACTTACTTTCATATTGGGATTCAGGTACCCATTAGCTTTTTTAAAAAACAAAAGCGAAGGCTAGTTGTTTTTTAATGTTTATAAAAATGCTTCACTTTAAAATGCAATATTATGTGGAAAATTAACTTTAACTTGAAAAATGTCAGACTTATTCTATAAGTTCACTCGGAACGGATTCAGACTCACAAATCAACGTATCATCAAACAAATATATGTTACCAGTAGAGGTGCACTGCTATAACGATAGCGTACCGTGAATACACTTGACTTGAGTATTCCTAGTTTTCACCCTCTTTCTCTGTACGCTTAGCATTCGTTGGCTCAGATGTTGATGCGCTTGCTGCTTCCTGAGCAGCTGTTCTTTTTTCCACCCTAGCAGCCCGCTTCTTCTCTTCTGTTGTTGGCATCTTTTTGCATTAAAACTGATTAAGTCAGTGTTTGTGTTGCAATTACTTAGTATGTTTTCTTTAATTTTTCATTTAAGCTGGCACTTAAGTCTTCAATCTGCCTCAAGAATGATTTCAGATATGAAGAGGTAGGGGAAGTGACGGTGAAGGTGGTAGGGATGAGAACAGTGCCCATACTCATGCTCCGCACAGCCGCCCTGGTGGCTGCTGCTGAGAGTTGATTCTACAATAAAATAAAATAAAAAGAGGAATAACCTTGGAGATCAACCATCACCCTGAAAGTGGACTGTAGGCGTCACATAGTATATGTGTTCCAAATTTCAGGTCAATAGATCAAATGGTTTGTGAGCTACAGGTGATTTAAAATCCTGGGCAGACAAACGAACAGCCACTGTAGCGTATTATGTATAAAGATACAGAGTCTTTTAAATAAGGACAGAATTCTATGGCACGTTAAAAATATGCATGTTTAGAATAAGCTATTTCTCCATTCTTACTGCTGGAGTGTGGGCAACTGAAATAATGTGCTCAGGGATGCACCGTGAGTCACAAGTGAGGACTGATCCTGCATCCTTGTCGTTGATAACATGTTTTCTTTGTCCGTCTCCACTTTGCCTGCCTTTCCAATGAACAATGGCAGGAAATTTACACAGACATACAAAAGGCAAACTCTTCCAAGAGTTTGGGAAGAGCACACAAGAATCGTGCCAGCGCTTACGTGTCTTGAGGTGGCAGAGCTATACCGAAGTGCCACCATGCTACTCTTTTCTCACACATTTGCAGCACACCAGGAGCAGTCATCAAACTGAATTAAACAGCTGCAAAAATAAAATCAGAGGACAAATGAGTTTTATTTTTTTTATTTTTCTTTAAACCAATTAACCCGGCTTAAAGGATTTAAAGATCTTGGAGGGTTCAGCATGCCTGCGGAGATATGTTAACATTTCTGTATTTTGAATTATCATCTGATTAGAATCTAGAAGAAGGATGTGTTCATGCTTGGTATTATTAAAGCAGGTTGGCTTTGTATTCCCTGGTGACAACATTTTGTGACTAGGAAGGCACACGGTGTAAAACTGCAACCGCTATGGCGTACGTGGCATCTGGGATAGCATTCCACAAGAGCTTGTTAAAGAATGTCATGATGTTTATTTAGCTTTATAATTTATTCTATACAGTACAATATTATTTAATTAAGCATTATGTACATTTAAAACAATCTGAGACCTAGAACTGAAGAAATAAATAATGAATCAGGTTAGGAGATTACATTTCCCAGAAGTATACTTGCATAAGAAGCCGTCTTTCATTAACTTAGGCTTCTCTTCCCTGGATGACGATACTGCCTATACAGCTTCCGGGTTTCTTTCAGCAACTTGATACAGTTTCTTATACAATTAAATATTGATTGTGCTGTCCTAACTAATCACGTTCAACTCTAACGGCTGAATTAAAATGCATATATTGTTAGTGCCTCACCTTAATTTATCTTCAGTTCAGAAACTTACAAATTTTCCCTTTCGCATTATAGAGATGAGATGCTTTATGCTGATGGGTTTTCAATTGATTGTTCAGTTTTGAAGATTTGCACCCTATAGATTAGTCACTAGAGGTATTTACTTTGGAGATATGCATTTTATTCATGGAGAAGCATCAACACTGACTTTAATTTAAATCTTAGAAACAGACACAGAAACAAAGCCCGTTATACTAACCCTTAGTTGAAATCCTCCTCCCCCTCCTATTGTTAAAGGTACATGGAAAACCCACTGCTTCATCAGCATGCTCTGTTCTCAAGTCTATTTGGATAACAGCATGACACAGACCCAGACATGGCAGCATATATCAAATGAAAACAAGATAAACCTCACTCTCTGCAATCTAAATGTATTTCTTCTACTTATACGGGAAGATAGAAGGCATTACTTTAAGTATGAAATTACTCCAGACTTTAAGTCTTATTCTCTCCCACTAAAATACAGTCATAATTCACATAAATGTTATAGTAGTTTAAATGCCTTGCCAGCTGTAATACTGTAGGAAGTAACTAAATGTGTTATCAGGCACAGATACTTCTGACTATCAAAAACAAATATTTTACAAATGACTACCAGATGTTGAACAGGTTTTGCTCTACATTCCATTTATTTAAATGTTACAATTTCCAAACTACAAAAAGCTTTCCTTATCAAGCTACCAATCAAGCAGAAACCCTGGTAATAGCAGAGCCAGAATCCTAATATTACTACAAAGGCAATGATGGGGTTTTGGTTTCTGTTTTCATTTTCACACTTTTTCCTCATAGATTTCTGAGATCAAACGTTCATTTTAGAGGCTTTTAAGGATCTGGAATATGAATTTGACATGAATGTCTGGAAATTCCAATCGCTTATATTTTTTTGATCGTTTCATTCTTCTCTTTTATATATTTTTCGTAATCACCACTGTGTTCAGTTCCCATTATTAGGATCACCTCACACGTTGCTGTCAAGATTTATTCCTTTTTTGCCCCCTAAAGTTTTTTTTGGAAGTCTTTGCTCGTTTTCATAGGTATTCAAGGCTATCACAAAATAGGGCCTGTTAAAGCCCATTGAGACATTCCTTCTGTGATTTTGGGCAATACAAGGAATAAATTCTTGTTGCTGTTGCCGGGTGTGTGTCCTCGGAGGTTGTGACCTTCAAGCATGACACAATGGGATAAAGAGTCACCCTTGAATGAATTGCGGATACAAAACTCTTTTCTAAATCACTCCTTCTGAAAGTTTTACAGTCCCATCATTCCTGGTTCTGACGTTTTGACCACAATTCTTGTTTCAGCTCTTCTTTTGTTTTTGATTCCCCGGTTTTTGCTATTTTTCTGTTTATTCATCTATTCTACCGATTATTTCTCAAACCTTGTAATTTTACTGACATAACATGCAAAGGGAAGTTGTCAAAAGGGAAAAAAAACAAAGTCTAATTGGCTAAAATACAAAACCTGAAATACATACAGTAAAATAGCTGAAAGGGAAGAAAAAAAGGAAAATTAAAAAATATAAAGTCAAAAAAAGTGCAAAGAACACAAAATGGCAAAATATTACCACTATTATAAGAAATCCTAATATGTAAATCAAAATTCAAAAGACAAAATAAAAAAATTAAAAATCTAAAAAGACATATCTGAAGGTCAGCCCGCCACATGAAATCCAGAGAAGAAGACACACCTAGAGTTAACTAATGCCACTGCCCTTAAGCAGTGGTAACTGGTGCCAACTATAGGCCTCAGGTATTACCATAAGGCCTAATGGGCAGCACCTGTTATCTAATCTGGGGTCCTGGCCCACAATTTAAAAGTTAACATACATTACAAAATACATAAAATAATTAATGTGAAAAAACAGTGAGAAAAGAACTACATGATTAACAATTATAAAATAATCACAGTGCGGCCTCTTAAATGTATATTATCTTAGGTGTGAAAGAACTCCTGTAAAGCTCATTGACTCACTTCTGCTGTTTAAAGGAATATGCCATCCAAAAATGAATGATTTTTTAGTACACTATTTACCACATGTGGTTTATTTTGATGACTCAGAAAAATGTTTAATCTGTTTTTATGTGGAATGGACAGCAAAGAGTTAATGATATAATACAAGCCAATCATGTCCAATTCTATACAGTGGCAACAATGTAAAAAAAAGTCCTTGAAAAAGACAAGAAAAACTCACATTACTTATGTCCACATGTCAGTTATCTAGTTGAATGCTCAAAATCTATAATAATAAAAGGCAAAGCCCTCACTGACTGACTCACTCACTCACTCACTCACTGACTGACTGACTCACTCATCACTAATTCTCCAACTTCCCGTGTAGGTGGAAGGCTGAAATTTGGCAGGCTCATTCCTTACAGCTTACTTACAAAAGTTAGGCAGGTTTCATTTCGAAATTCTACGCGTAATGGTCATAACTGGAACATATTTTTTGTCTATACACTGTAATGGAGGAGGCGGAGTCACGTATCGCGTCATCACGCCTCCTACGTAATCACGTGAACTAAAAACAAGGAAGAGATTTACAGCACGAGTCAAACGCAGGAACGAAGGTAAATGACGTTAATTTTTGACTGTCTTTTAATACTGTGTAAGCATACATATTAACACATGTGCAATTAAACGTGTGCATTTACGGGGTGATTTCTCAGGCCTAAAAGCTCGCCTTTTACTAAAAAGGTAAATGCAAAACTATTTTCAATCAGTTTAATGAAACGCTCCCGTTAAGGATTGCAATAACATATTCGCGAGATAAAACAACGAAGTAGGGGGAAATGACGGAAGAGCCGCAAACAGCGAAGAGCAAAAAATTAATTAAACAATTGAGAAGGGAGCGAGTGAAGCATTCAAGCATGTTCATAAGGGAAACAAAGCACGGTGTAAAACGTAAGTTTAAATTAAGTTTATAGAAACGCTCCTGCTGCGGATTGCAATAACATATTCGCGAGGTATAAACGAACCACACGCCGTGGCGCAACGTTAGGGGCAACAGTTTCAACCATTCTATGATCTGCTTCTCGCAACTGAAAGACGGCACATGGCGGATGTTAGCCAACTTGCTGACCGCAACATTAGGGGCTTCAACTCTGGCGCTGACGCCACATCTCAGTGCCAACACTTTCCAGACTCTACTTAAAACACACGCCCTCCTCACTGGACAGTTAAAAAGACCAATCAAACTAACGATGACATCAAGTATTACCCAATCAAAAGTAGGAAAGGAGGCATCTTCATAAAATGCGTGTGGGATGATTTGCATGAGACGCTGCTTTAAAAAAAAATGATAAAAAAAATACGGGAGAAATCCCGTCCAGTATTGATTCAAAACGGGACGCGCAATTTCATTCTGAAATGCGGCACGATTCCGTATTTTAAAGGACGGGTGGCAACCCTACAGTGCCAGGTAACCACCCATACAATCAGATTGTGATTCAGACTAGGAATGGAATGAATGTAATTACCCCGATCTACATACAAGCCGAAAGTCTTGCAACATTCAAAGATGATGGTTTGGGATAAGTACACCATACAACATAAAAGAGCTTATGAAGCCTTGAACCGAAAAAAGCAACATCTCAGAGATCGTAAAAAAAAAAATAGGAGGTAATGTCGTTTTACTCGCTGTAGATTTTATTCAAACATTACCAGTTATTCCACGAGGGAGACCAGCAGATGAACTCAACGCGTGTTTAAAATCCATGCTTCTCCCACGCTCGGTTATATGTCACGTGTTCTCGGGTAGGTACACCAAAAAATGTATACATTTAAGCATGTAATGGACAAACAAAAAATGAGGTATACCCGAGGGCACTGCAGTAGTACTTAATCTAACTTTACTTCTTAAATGTTAATGTTTTACTGTTTAATAATTTATACGCTTCTTATATGTTGTTCAAATTCTTTTATCAAAATACCAGTGACAGCGCAATGCACGATAACATGGAGTGAATACACCATACGCATCCGCCCACGGCCGCCCTGGTGTGCGCAGATAGGAGTGATTCTACAATAAAATAAAATAAACATAAAAAGAGTAATACAATCATCACCCATAAAGCGGATAGTAGACGTGACGTACTATATGTGTACCAGATTTCAAGTCAATAGGTGAAACGGTTTTGCGAGCTACAGGTGATTTAAAATCCTGGACAGACACACAAATTGCCACGGTAGCAAATTACAGAAGAAGATTTTACTGTTTAATAATTTATATTTATATGAAATGTGCTTCTTATATATTACTTCATATTCTCATATGATAATGATGTTAATATTTATATTGATTTCTATGTTATTGAAACTGCATGTATGTGTGTATATGTATGTGTATATATATATATATATATATATATACTAGCAAAATACCCGCGCTTCGCAGCAGAGAAGTAGTGTGTTAAAGAGGTTATGAAAAAAAAAGGAAACATTTTAAAAATAACGTAACATGATTGTCAATTTAATTGTGTTGTCATTGTTATAAGTGTTGCTGTCTTTTATATATATATATATATTATATATATAATATACACACACACATAAACATTTATATACATATACATATATATACATATCTACATATAAACATATCTACATATATATACACACATACATAAACACACACATAAGACTTATTGACTGAAACGGGCTTTCACGAAAACAGTTAGGGCTTTGCTACAGGATACACCCTCCACAACTTAACCAAGTAAAAATAAAATATATATTTCTGTTTTATTTAAACCTTTTAAGTTCATATGCATAGCCCCATTTGGCTGTTTAATTTTTTTTTTCTTTCTTCAGTAATATTTAATCTCCTTAAAGAAAAAGAACATATCCATTTTACTTTTTTTGTATCTGTGTAGTAATATTTTAGTGTAAAAGAATAACCAGTATTTAAACCTTTTATGTTACTTTATACATTTATTTTACACAATGTTGAAAAATTAATAAGAAAGCTACATATTTTGGCAGCTGCTGCTTTCATTTTCAATGAAATGAAAAAAAGCTCTCCAAGAGAAAACGTCTAAAAAGGAGAAACCCTCATTTATAAAAGTTTGCTGCAGATGACTTAACTGAAAATAAATGAATAGTTCCTATGTGTATAATACATATTTATCTATTTGACTTATGCCTTTATTCCACCAACTTACAACATCTGAAATACAATTTGTTACATTACTTTTGTTTTTTGCAGCACAGGCAGGTGAAGTGACTTCCTCAGGGTCACACAGTGGTGTCAGTACCAGGATTTGAACTGACAAGCTCCGGGTTTGCTGAAATATTACTGAAGAAAGAAAAAAAACGAAAATGGGCAAATAGGGCTATGCATACAAATGTCCATCCATCCATTATCCAACCTGCCATATCCTAAATACAGGAGCCAATAAGTAGATATGTATATATATAGTATATATATATATATATATATATATAGTATATATATATATATATATATATATATATATATATATGTGAATGTATGTATGTATATATCTATGTCTATATATATATATATATGTAGATATGTAAATTTGTATATGTATATATATGTTTATGTGGATGTGTATATACGTATGTATATGTAGATATGTGTATATGTAGATATGTATATATATATGTTTATGTATATATATGTTTATGTGTGTGTGTGTGCATATTATATATATAAAAGACAGCAACACTAATAACAATGACAACACAATTACATTGACAATCATGTTACGTTATTTATAAAATGTTTCCTTTTTTTTTTCATAACCTCTTTAACACATTACTTCTCCGCTGCGAAGCGCGGGTATTTTGCTAGTGTTAAATATTTACGTCCGCCTCCCCTCTTCATTCATTGGTCAAGAGTCCTGTCTGTAGTTCAAAAGCACAGTATTAAGGGAACATGTTTCCTTTTTGTGATGTGTGCTAATTTTTCTGGAAGGATGCAGCTAACAATATTTTAACAAAAAATGCATTTTGATCATACAACTGGATAAATAACATGTGCATTATGCGACACGAGTGACGTGTGACCGTTTTTTATACTGTTTGTGGACAGCATCGTCACCATTGGGTTCTATTATATCAAAAACTTTTTCTCTCCGCTCTGCATGAAAACAAAAGTTTAAAACGTTTTCTCGGCTACATACTATGTGAGTTAAGTGACATATAAAAAAATATAACATTTTGGGTGGAGTGTTCCTTTAACCTATGACAACTGCACTAAAGCAGGACTCAGTTCACAATGGATATGTCATGGCATCAGAGGAGGTTATTTAAATGGAATGAATTCTGGTCACAGCAACCTTAAACTTGATGTATGTAATAAATGCATTATAATATACAGTAATAGAATTCAAATAGAAAAATTAACAAATACGTTTTGAGATTTTGCAGGTAACAAATATAATCATTCTGCCAGCGAGTGTTAACATGTTGCATGTTGATCTCAGATGCAAAAATATTTCACTACAGTCTCGATAGGTGAAAATAATGACCCTATAAACCTATAAAAAAGGAACAAAATACAGTGGAACCTCGGTTCACGGCCATAATTCGTTCCAAAACTCTGGTCATAAACCGATTTGGTCATGAACCGAAGCAATTTCCCCCATAAGATTGTATGTAAATACAATTAATCCGTTCCAGACCATACAAATTGTATGTAAATATATATTTTTTTTAATTTTTAAGCACAAATATAGTTAATTAAACCATAGAATGCACAGCGCAATAGTAAACTAAATGTAAAAACATTGAATAACACTGAGAAAACCTTAAACAACAGAGAAAACTAACACTGCAAGAGTTTGCGCTATAGTGCTAGGAACCACTCGCAAAAAACACTTTTTTTTAATGAGTTTTAAGCACAGGGGAAAAAATTAACATTTGAAAAATCCGTAATTTAATAAACCACCAAGAAAAGTAACATTGCAACAATGCAGGCTACAAACCAATCACTGTAAGCAGAACTGAAAACAAAATCAAGCCGTCTCTACCTTATGCGTCCCTCCCTCTCTCGCTCACTCGCGCCTGTGTGTGTGTGAGCGTGTGTCTCTCTTTTGCGAGCCTGGAGCGCCTGTGTGTCTCTGTAGCGCGCTCCTGTGTGTGTTCGCGGCTCTCTCTCTCGCACTGCCTGTGTGTGTGTGTGTGCGTCTCTCTCCCTCTCTCTCTCTCTCTGGTGCTTCCTGTGTGTGTGTGTGCGTGTGTCTCTCTTTTGCAAGCCTGGAGCGCCTGTGTGTCTCTGTAGCGCGCTCCTGTGTGTGTTCGCGGCTCTCTCTCTCGCACTGCCTGTGTGTGTGTGTGTGCGTCTCTCTCCCTCTCTCTCTCTCTCTGGTGCTTCCTGTGTGTGTGTGTGCGTGTGTCTCTCTTTTGCAAGCCTGGAGCGCCTGTGTGTCTCTCTCGCGCGCTCCTTTGTGTGCGCGCGGCTCTCTCTCTCGCTGCCTGTGTGTGTGTGCGTTTGTCTCTCTCTCGTACTGCCTGTGTGTGTGTGTGTGTGTGTGTGTGTGTGTGTGTCACGCTCTTTCGCTCTCTCTCTTGTGCACAGGAAATGCACAGGGAGAGACTGAACATGTACAAACCGAAAGGGAACCTGGCTTGTTCGTATACCGAGTGTGTGGTCGTGAACCGAGGCAAAAGTTTGGCGAACTTTTTGGTCGTAAACCGATTTGTACGTGTACCGAGACGTTCGTGAACCGAGGTTCCACTGTACTAAAGAAGCAAAACACAACACCCCAGGACAAGACCCAAATCATACCCAAAGACTATATGGACAAGAATGGCAATTATTTTTACAGCTAACACGTCAGACTGAATGCATTTAACATTTCTTTTCCAAGCACCATATCCCAAATGCTTATTAATTTAATCAAAATGCAGCTAGATAATTTGAAGTTTTCTTCAAGAACCATCACTGAAAACAAAAGGTATGTCTGATTTCTTAGAATGACTTTACTGAAAATGTGTATCATCATGAACACCCAAGACAATACACACAGCAACATTTTCAGATAAATCAAATCAGCGTTTAGGTCTGAAGTACCAATTTTAAGATGGGCAGCACTTTTCTCACATAATAAATTGTCACTGCCAAAACACACAGCCATTTCTTTCATACATCAAAACTGCTTCCAAAGAAATCACTTTGTGACATTCGCCTTTAAAAGTATTTCTCTTGTCCTATCTGCAGTCCCACTTTTTATTTTATATTTAAATAAATATTTATGTCTTGTATTTCTGATGACATTTTCTTGTACTTATAATGACCTTTCTGTAAATAACAATGTGATGGATTTTATGATCAATTTAATATGACATCTGCCGAAACCCTCTATTTTTGAAAAATTGCCTTTGTGAAGAGGATGCTTTTTGCAATGTTACCAAGACCTATTGGTCCATTGGACATTTGTGAAAATTCTGATTTTTCTTATTTTAATGTATTTACATGTATGTACATTCTGTATTTGGAAAACATTACAAAACTCAAGCAAAATGACACCTTTTATTGGGCTAACTAAAAAGATAACAATATGCAAGCTTTCGAGGCAACTCAGGCCCTTTCTTAAGGCAGAGTTTCTCTCTTAAGCTTGCATATTGTAATCTTTTTAGTTAGCCCAATAAAACGTGCCATTTTGCTTGACTTCTCACTACATCCATAATGGTTGACATGGAACAACACCCTAGTACTGAAAACATTAGAATAAATTTGTGTTCTTTAGATTTGGAGCCCATCAATTTTGAAACCAAAAAAGACCACAGTGAAAAATGATTTTTATTTTTCCCAACATATTTTTCGTGTTGGAGTGAAACCCAAAGATACTGTTTAACAGGCAATACAAAAACAACAGACCTTGCAGTAAGGAAACTCTTCTGGGTGAAAAGGTCTTCTAAAACTCAAGAGACCAGACACCCATGTTTGACTGACACAGTCCCAGTTTCAGGGTATGTGTCCCTGTTTGGCTGATCAGACATCCCATTTTTATACATGGCATCCTGACTAGAATTGAACAAAGTTTCCCATCTTTAGGTGGCCAAAATGAGAAGGGGACAAACCAACACCAATCCGACTTTGATTTCATGTGTATTTTTTACAAGGCACACCATACTTCATGGGAAAATCCCCACCTGTCTACAATTTTATTTGCACTTGGCACACTGGCTGGATTAATGAGTTGTGTGTCATTTTGGAACCATGGCAGTCTGGGTGGCCTATATACAAGTGTTGTAGTTTGGAACTTGGACAATCTGGTCACCCTATTTAAAACCAAAACCCAGACAAATGCCTCTTTTGTGGAATTGCCATTATCAGAGAGGCACAGCACAGAGTACACCAGAGTACAGCTGAGCATAGGAAATACTCAACTAAATCATTTAACAAGATTGCATCATTTAAAAGGTAAAAACGTTTATCTATTTACTTGAAATATAGCAAGCTGTTTCAACATTGCAGTGACTTTTTAATATCTATTTTCTGAGGACACACTCCATCTTATTTGGCGCACTTCAGCTGTTCCCTAGTTTTAACGTATTTGTTCGTAAACATTTTTTCCAAGACTGGTTAGACAGAACAAGCAATAAAGCAGCAATTATACACCAGGCCTACACAAATAAACACCACTTCTATAGTCAACGGGAATTCTAGAGGCATCTACGCATTTATATGACACATTCTTTCCCCTGACATGGCCAGAGGTTTACTAATTATAAGAGTTCAGTAGCAGATAGGAAATGAGCAAACAGCTGTAGCCATGGCAGGAGGGGCTGGCTATCTCAAGCTGGGGTTCATTCAGTGCAGGATTTACGTATAAGCTACACAAGCTATAGCTTAGGGCCCCCGCCTTCTTGGGGCCCCCAAAACAAATTGTCCAAGTGAGCAATTGTCATATATACTTTAATATACTACAGCATTATTTGTCCCAATCAGGCCCGGCCTTAGGCATAGGCGAAGTAGGCGACCCCCTAGGGCCCTGGTGTCTGGGGGGCCCCAGATCGACTCCTTGGTCTAATTTTCACGCATTTCACAGAGCTTCCAGGGGGGCTCTGCCCCCCTCAGGGGGCCCCTGGACCCCCCTTTCGCATAGGGCCCCATAACACCTAAGACCGGGCCTGGGTTCATTGGTACATTCTCTTATTTAAAGAGAAAGTTCATAGGCCAAACAGGGTTGAAAAAATCCATTTGATCAATGTACCTACGGCAAATGCACATTCATTTTTGAGTGAGCATTGGCAATCAAACTGTATGCATGTCTTATTCTTGGTTGTACTAGGATGTTGTAATGGAGAGCAAAACACTGGAAATTTCTAGCATATAAATATTTTGTAGGTTTTCTTTATTTGTAAAACTGTTTATATGTTAATTTTAATTTTAATAATACATAAGCCAGTCCATTTCTCAGCAAAGACCGCTGCATGCTGTTATGATACCTCAAGGTGCACAGAGAAAAGGGGAGAAATGCCAGGAAGTAAGGATAAACAGAATACCTACAACAAACTGCAGGGAAACCAATTGCAACCAAAGCTAAAGTGAGAAAGCAAATCAAACTTGTAAGACATACAGATTTTGAAACCAGAATTTAGACAGGAACACTCTAAAAGCCTTTATCCTTAAATTATTCACAAAGTTGTGGTATTGTATGAGGAAGAGGGGAGTGGCAGAGAAGTACGTAAGAGTTGTACAGATTATGTACGAGGGAAGTGTGACCATGGTGAGGACTTCGGTCGGAGTTACAGATGCATTCAAGGTGGAGGTTAGATTACATCGGGGATCGGCTGTGAGCCCTTTCTTATTTGCAATGACGATGGACAGGTTGACAGAAAAGATTAGACAGGAGCCCCTGTGGACTATGATGTTTGCTGATGACATTGTGATCTGTAGCGATAGTAGGGAGCAGGTTGAGGAGACCCTGGAGAGGTGGAGATATGCTCTAGAGAGGAGAGGAATGAAGGTCAGTAGGAACAAGACAGAATACATGGGTGTGAATGAGAGGGAGGTCAGTGGAATGGTGAGGATGCAGGGAGTAGAGTTGGCGATGGTGGATGAGTTTAAATACTTGGGATCAACAGTACAGAGTAATGGGGATTGTGGAAGAGAGGTGAAAAAGAGAGAGCAGGCAGGGTGGAATGGATGGGGAAGAGTGTCAGGAATGATTTGTGACAGACGGATATCAGCAAGAGTGAAAGGGAAGGTCTACAGGACGGTAGTGAGACCAGCTATGTTATATGGGCTGGAGACGGTGACACTGACCAGAAAGCAGGAGACAGAGCTGGAGGTGGCAGAGTTAAAGATACTAAGATTTGCTTTGGGTGTGACAAGGATGGATAGGATTAGAAATGAGGACATTAGAGGGTCAGCTCAGGTTGGGAGACAAAGTCAGAGAGGCGAGATTGCGTTGGTTTGGACATGTGCAGAGGAGAGATGCTGGGTATATTGGGAAAAGGATGTTAAGGATAGAACTGCCAGGGAAGAGGAGAAGAGGAAGGCCTAAGAGAAGGTTTATGGATGTGGTGAGAGAGGACATGCAGGTGATGGGTGTAACAGAACAAGGGGCAGAGGACAGGAAGCTATGGAAAAAGATGATCCGCTGTGGCAACCCCTAATGGGAGCAGCGAAAGAGGAAGAATTCACAAATTAGAATTGTGCTTCATTCACAATGCAGATCTTTTATACTGTCACAGGTACTTGCAAATTCTGGGTAGCGCCTGAGCTGAGTAATTGGCAACTACTGGTGCAAGAGGCATGTTAAGGACCATTAGAAATGGATCCAATTGAGGCCGTCAGAGGCCGTCAGTGTCCCTCTCTGTATCTCTCTCTTTTGCTGCTGCCATATGAAGACAGCCATTCCATCCAAGGGCAATACCAGAACACACTGGACCACAGACCAATCAATATACTAAGACAAAGAGCCACCTGGTAGCCTATTATCCAGATTGTATTATTTTGTCACACTCATTGTACTCATGAATAAATGTTAAACTTTTTTTTCTTGTGCCTGTTCTTGTGACCTAGCGAATTGCCTGAGGTTACAGAAGCAAAAGGAAGAAGTAAGTACTGAACTACAATAGCAGTTAATCCTGACAGAGACGAGACTGGTAACAGTAAACATACTAGTGCTACAAATGGGAATTTGGGTATTCTGTTCAGGTCTACATAACAAATAGTCAGAAAGGGAAAATGGGGTCACCTATGGTCACCTACACTTGCAAGTTAACCTTCACTATTGCAGCACCTCTTTCCAGGAATTGTTTCAAACCAATGAACTCTTCTTAAACTGATTAACAAATAATGTTCATTGCTTTAAAAAATTGTGCAGCAGCTTGGAGAATGGAGGAGGAGGGTTTCTGACCTTTTTTCTATCGTTATGGGGGCACCTCTGGCATTCACACCACTTTTTCAAAGTGTAATCGAAAAAAAAGGCACAATTTATTAATAGCAGTACTATGTAAATATACAGTATACTGGAAACTGCCTGACAAGAAGAAAAAACAATTCAATCTCTGAAGTGAATTTTCCTCTCCTACAGAGGGCATGATCTATTTACTTTTAATTTTTGCTCACAGAATTAAAGCTTTTTATGATCCATCTATTAAATGCTGCTGAAGATTTTCTGATTATATTAAACAGGTTAACCGTCGGGTGATATTTATAAGTTCTTTCAATGCCTGCAGTCTTTTGCACTTCACATCACTGTGCCTTCACTCATGTCTCATGGATGATATAACACAGAACCAGTCTGAGGAGCAAAGCTCTTGAAGATAAGCTTACAGAAGCTGCATTTATCATTGAGGTCTCATAAACCTGTCTGTTTTATCCAAATTGGAGACTGTAAAGCTTGTGAGAGTCTTTACCAGAGTCAAATACACTAACCCTATCAGGTCACAATAACACCTATACCAGGAGTGTACAACTCCAGTCCTGGTGGGCCACAGTGGCTGTAGGTTTTCATTCTAACCATCTTCTTAATTGATGAGCCATTTTTGCTGATGATTAACTTGTTTTGCCTTAGTTTAAATTGACGTGACTCAGAACCCTTAGTTGTTTCTTTTTCCTTAATGAGCAGCCAAACAATAATGAGACACAAAACAAGCCGCCACATGACCAGCTAACCTGAAAATAAAGAAAGGTGAAGGTCTCGGTCATGTTGGTCTGCTCAGGCCACCAAAACGTCTTATCGGTGGTCTTAGAAAAAACAGAAAATCAACAGTCTGCTGTGGCAGAATATGAGCAGCAACAAGTCACGATATTCAATAACAGCTTTAATTAACCGCATGAATTGTCTTCTCATTAAGAAACTGGTTGGAGCAAAATTATCTGGAGTTTGGCGTTCCAATTTAGCTGGTCATCTGTTGGCTCGTTTCACATCTCATTCCTGTTTGGCTGCTATTTAATGAAGAAACAAATCAATTCAGAGGACTGAATCCTTAAAAACAGGGCTATTGAGATTGTAGTTGGACAGCTAGACAGAAGCAAGACCTGTTAGACCGAAATGTCTTCACCTTATGTACTAAGATCCAAGGTTTCATTTTGAAATATTTGGGAACCCTTGACAAACGCAGCTCCACTTCACTGTAAGTCAGAAAACTGCCAGCTGAAGTCACTTATAACGGAAAATGGAAAGGACTTGAGTTGAGTGAACTGTGCTATACGAGGTAGTGTGCTTTACTTCTTCACTTACTGTACATACTAGCTTGTTTGGTGAGCTTTCTGATTGGCCGATTGAGATCAAACATAGAAGCAGGGACAACTCTGTTTTGGGAGAACTGGGAGGTCACCCAGAGCACAAGGAGATCCCACCTTAGTGTGCCTGTGCCAAATCGTAACAACAACTAAAAACAATCTTTATTTATATAGCACATTTTCATATAAAAACAGGGCTATTAAAATGAAGGGAAAAGGATTTAATTAGCAGTGAAAACTGCTCACAGATTAGGGAAAGGGTTAGAATGAAAATTTGCAGCCACTGTAGCAAACCAGGACCGGAGTTGGACACCCCTGACCTCTACAAAAAATAATATGTATACTGTACATTAGTGGGCTGAGTTGCCTAGGGATCTGCGCTGACAAATGGAAGGTTGCCAGTTCAGATCCCATAAATGTGGGCCCTTGAACAAGGCCCTTAACCTGCTATTGCTCCATCTTGGGTATGACGTTAATCTTCATCCAACCCTGCAAGCAGGTCCTCCAACTTGCAGGGAAAATTTGGGGTTTGATGGTAGAATTGGCACTCCAGGCACCGTAAAAAACCTCACACTGTTCCATTCCATTTGAACTAGTGTGGTGCTGAGGTGTGTCACCCATTGCACAGCTACACTTGGATTTTAATTTGGGATTCTGAGGTGGTTTGTTGTGTGGTAGGTGCGGCAACATGCTGTATCAATGCTTGCTACCAACCTCTCCTCTGTACATTAGTGGCTTTCTGTCATAGCTAAGTTTATGATTCAGAACGGAAGAACTTTGACAAAGAAGAGGCGACCATTCAATCCATCAAGCCTGTTTGTTTAGCTCGTAGCTAAGCTGTCCCAGTACCTCATCCAGATTCTTTTTAAAAGTTGTCAAGGTTTCTGCTTCAATTCTAAGTCTTGGTAGTCTGTTCCAGAGTCCCACAACTCTTAGCATAAAGACGTGCATCCTGACTTCAGCCTTAAATGTACTTCACCTTCATTTCCACTGATGTCCTTCAGTACATGTTATCTCATATCCATATCATGCAATTTTCTTCACTTTTTGACATAAAGTAAATCTGTTACTCACCTTTATGACGGAAGAATGCGAGAAAAAAACTATGAACCACAAAAAAAAAAAAAAAATCACAAAAGTAATTATCTTAAAGCCAACGACTGCAAAACGTATTTGAAGACACTCGGCTTCAGATATAAAGGCCAAATGTGTTCAAATGTGTTTTTTTACTCCTGTAAAATTTAATTACAAAAAGCAGCTCCATACCCTCCCTACAACCTTACCATGCAATACACATCACCTTCAATAATATTCAATGTCTCATTTAATTGAATTGTAAGTTAAGCCACAAATTATATTTTTAATCATTATTATGCTAGTAGCTCCTTCTCAGTTGTACCATATTACAATTTTTACTTTAGCAAAAGTACAAGGAATGGCAAATAATTCACTGTTTAATATTTTCCTACAGCAAAGAGATCCTTCTAAAGCAACAGTGGGGGCTATTTTGAAAAGAAAGAATTGTATATTATTGTAAATGAACAACATGGTATCAGATTTTAATTTTTAACAACTGAACAAGCTTTTTCCATTTAATTACACTCAGAAAAAGATACAATACCCAAATTCTTTCTCCTGTTAGATAAGAAACTCTCCTTTAATTTAAAATAAACTCTACATTCATCAGAGAGAAAAGGGAACTGATAGCAGAGGCTTTTAATAATGGAGGCTCAAGCAGAAAATTACCTTCCACAAAACTTACCACTGTGCATCTTTAAAGCAAGCTGAATGTGAACTCTTTTATAAAAACACTGACATATTTTCAGGAAACAACTGCTAGGATGCCTTTCTGTGCTTATTTACCTAAAATATTATCTCTGACTCAGCATCTGTTTGTCAGATTTATATAGTATATGATATTTTGTCTACTAAACCTAAATGATAAACTCTTAAATAAGATGAACACTGAGTATATATGGTGTCGTACATGGCTGGGGCTCAGACCCGGCCGGGACGCCTGGAAGGACTGGGTTGTGGCATATTTGTCCTCCGGGCCACGAGGGTGCAACCGCCCTGGAGTAGAAGAGGGCCACGGAAGGGGAGCAGGGAGGCTCAAGACCATTGTGAGTTGTGCGTTATCCTTGAGAACACTTCAAATGTAAAGCAGGAAACAATTCTACTTCAGTGCTGATAAAAAAATGTATACAATATGAAAAGGCTGTTCACCATACAATGATTTATCATTATTCCATTTTATTTCTTCTTCTTCTTTCAGCTGCTCCCATTAAGGGTCGCCACAGTGGATCATCTTTTTCCATATCTTCCTCTCCTCTGCCACTTGGTCTGTCACCCCTACCACCTGCATGTCCTCTACCCCCACATCCATAAACCTTCTCGCAGGCCTTCCTCTCTTTGCTTGACCTGGTAGCTCTATCCTTAACATCCTTTTCCCAACATACCCAGCATCTCTCCTCTGCACATGTCCAAACCAATGCAATCTCGCCTCTCTGACTTTATCTCCAAACCGTCCAATCTGAGTTGACCCTCTAATGTCCTCATTCCTAATCCTGTCCGTCCTCATCAACTCTGCCACTTCCAGCTCTGTCTCTTGTTTTCTGGTCAGTGCCACCGTCTCCAACTCAGATAACATAGCTGGTCTCACTACCATCCTGTAGACCTTTCCTATCACTCTTGCTGGTACCCACCTGTCAGAAATTACTCCTGACACTCTTCTCCACCCACTCCACCCTGCCTGCACTCCTGTTTTTCACCTCTCTTCCACACTCCCCGTTACTCCGTACTGTTGATCCTAAGTATTTAAACTCCTCCACCTTCACCAACTCTACTCCCTTCATCCTCACCATTCCTCTGACCTCCCTCTCATTCACATACATGTATGCCGTATTGTTCCTACTGACCTTCATTCCACTTTAATGAATACACACAAAAAAATTAAGTTGATACTTTTTGTCCTCTGCCTTTGATTTCTAAAACTCTAGTTAAAAGCATGGCGCAGTGGGTAGCGCTGCTGCCTCGCAGTTGGGTGATCTGGGGACCTGGGTTCGCTTCCCGGGTCCTCCCTGCGTGGAGTTTGCATGTTCTCCCCGTGTCTGCGTGGGTTTCCTCCGGGTACTCCGGTTTCCTCCCACAGTCCGAAGACATGCAGGTTAGGTGGATTGGTGATTCTAAATTGGCCCTAGTGTGTGCTTGGTGTGTGGGTGTGTTTGTGTGTGTCCTGAGGTGGGTTGGCACCCTGCCTGGGATTGGTTCCTGCCTTGTGCCCTGTGTTGGATGGGATTGGCTCCAGCGGACCCCCGTGACCCTGTGTTCGGATTCAGCAAGTTGGAAAATGGATGGATGGATGGATAGTTAAAAGCACTGCGGAAATGTGCATCAGTGCACTAAATCAAGCTTCACTACATGGTATGAAATGAAATATGGATATCCAGTACACATTTAATATTTCAGAATTCTTCAAAAGAGAAGACTTTGAGTTCACAAATTTTTAAAAGCTATGACTATACTTTGTTGAGCTACTTTTTGTACTCCAAAAACCACATCAGAAACACTTTGCAATTTGAAAAAAAAAAAAAAAAACGTAATCACAAAACATAAACCCTTAGCTACTGCTGAGCAGATAGTGAAGAGTGTACTTATATTTTTAATTATTTAGGATTAATTTACATGCTAGCATTCCATGTTGTTCCCTTAGTGAGATAGCACATGTTTATTAATAAAACAAATAGAATTTTCAGATGGCTGCTAGTGGAAGTCATCTTGTACTGATTTAATTAGCATATTCTCCATAATGCCATGTCAAACATAAACAAAAAATAAACACTAGTCTTCATTTGCACTCTGTACATGCTTGTTTCTTTATTAGGATTTTCTTTTTTTATGCCATGTACTGTAACTAGCTCATTTATTTCTCACTTTTCCACTGTGCTTACATTGTTTGACCTTTTTTGCTTATATATTTGACCACAGGCAGCTTATATTTTGATGATGTACCGATCAATACTGCTGTATAAACAGAGCATGCTGCCAGTTTTCATAAACCAAAGAGCTGACACTATAAAAGTCACTGGGATATGCAAAAACTAAACAACCAGTCACCACTTGCAACTACTTCTAAGAATATTATTTGCAGTGGCACAAACCATCCTAAAGTCTGCAAAGAGTTAGCCAGCAGGGGACACGAAGGTCAATACATGTACAGAATGCCTGCAGATTTGTGGATCTGCATGGGTCCTGTCATGTTTCAGCCAGCATTTTCCCCCTGGCTGTTGCTCACAGTTGTGTTTCTTGTCTGATGTGTTTAAGTTTGTATCGTTTATTTGTATCAATGTTTCTTTTGTTAACAATGTATAGTTTTCTATGTGTGTGTTGGTAAATTGGTGTGGCCTAGTTTATGACCCTTGTGTTTTGTGGGTGGCTCCCCAAGGGGCGGGGCCACCTGCCAATCACCACCAGGAATGGCCCTCCACTCTATTTATGGGAGGGACTCCCATAGTTTCTGGCAGTTCATTGATTGTGCTTGGAGTGGAGTGTTTTTGTGCCTTTTGCTGCTACTGTTTTGTGATTCCCCAGATTTTTGAACCTGTGCTTTGTTTTAGATCTCGCCTCTGGATTTCATATGGGACTGTGTTATTTGACATTTTTGAACCTCTCCTCTGTTTCAATCACTGCCTTGGGATTCTGTTTTGGGACCTTTATGCTTTTCGGAGCATTGTGCTTGCACAGCCATTTTGTGAAAATAAACCTTTTATTTTTATCAAGATTCGTCTCTGCCCTTTGGGTTTCTAGTTGGGGTATTTTGACTATGTTTTCCCCCTTTAGTGAGCAGCCTTGGAAGTATTTTGTACCTGTGTGTGATGATGTGGGTTCTGCTTCACGCTTCCACTTCACTTTTGGGAGCCCTCGAACCCAACACCGTCAGTAATGTCACCGGATGAGCCGGACAATGAAGACATCACAACAAAGCAAGGGGAAGGTGCAAAGTGCAGAATTGCTTTTATCAAAAAACAAAACCAAAACAAAGTGTTCAAATAAAGTGCAATGCTCTAAAATTCCATTAAATAAATAATCCATTAAAAACAGGGTGAAATGTGGAGGTTAAAATCCAATAAATAAATCATTTAAAAACGAGGTTAAAACAATGGTTGGAAGCGCTCCTTTAAAAAACAAAACCCGGTGCTGCCTTCTACTGGTAGCTCCCCAGCTTCTCCCATCTGGGCCATGCACTAGGGGAGTCACACTACCTGCAGCTGACCTTCTTGTTCTAGTCTGTAGCCTTGAGGTCCATGGCTCCATAGGGCTCTCCAGACTGATTTGGGTTCCCCAGTGACCAGTGCGCTCACGCTGGGGCTTCCACCTCCCAAGTCTCCTGACTCCCGCTACCTTATGCAGCGATCCAACCACCTTCCAGTCACTCCTGCTCCTCCAAAGTGCTCAGCAGGAGCAACCGCTTCGTGCTGTCCCCTGGGTGTCGGCCAAACACCCCGTTAGGGCTCACTTCCCAGTTGCCTTCTCTGATCAGCGAGCCTGCCCTCTCGTTTGCTCTCTCAAGCACACACGCATGCACTGACTTCTTCACTTCCAGCATCTTCTTCTGTCACCTCCAACCTGAGTTCTTTCAATCAACATTCTCCCCCTTCACACTCGCGCTTATCCTATTTATTATGGAGATGTGGCACAGGTGTGGAGATTATCAGCTCTTGGCATCAATTATAGATACGGACGATTCCCTACCTGTGCACTTAAGTGAGGAAACTCCCGCATCATGTAGTGTCTGAGAACCACTCCGGCCACACTACCACTTCCCCTCTATAAGCTGCGAGTGCGGCGATTATTTATTTAAAAACTGGCCTTTTCATCTGAGTTGTGGACTCGCTATACCACATTGTGCTTCCGGGACTCCCCAGATCACGACAGTACCCTGGTATTCTACTACTGTACACCATCTTCTTCTTGAACTGCGGTATAAGATGCTCAATCGAGAAGCCTCACACTTTACATTCCTCTTATATTTCTCAAGCAGAGACAGAGACTGCTATAATTAACAGGCAATGCAGTGGACACAGAAAATATTCAGACTTCTTCACTTTTTACTTTCTCATATATGAAGTATAGGAAAAGTATGGTAATCATCCAAAAATTTGACTTCGAGATTTTGATGAATCTTGATATTTTAGACCTCCCTGAGTCTGAAAATACAATTTTTGGAATTACAGTATGTCTGTGTGTCTATCTGTGTGTATGTGTGTGTAAACATGGTAACTTGAGTATGCTTTCACGTTGGTCAACTAAATTTTACATACAAGTATTAGGTACAAAACGTAGATTTCTATCAACTTTTTGAGCTATTTCCACTAACCGGAAGTGGTACTTTTTTATTCATGCAGCTGCAGAGTCCAATTTATTCAACTTTACTTTTATAATAATTTTTCAATACATTATTAGTTTGATTTGATTTGTTGTTGATGGTTCTTTAACGTACATAATATAACAATATAATCATTGTCTTGCGGTTTGCTCCTCCCCATATCTGAGTATACGAGAAAGTCTAGGGGATACCACTCCTGATTTTTACACATTTGCTATTTTGCAGCCTTGAGCTAAAATTTTTTTCATTTATTCTTTCCTTTATCGAGCATCACTTGATACTCCAGAACGATAAAGCGAAAACAGGATTTTGGAAGCTTTTAGAAATTTATTGAAAATAAATCACTGAAATATCACATTGACTCAAGTATTCGGACTCTTTGCTATGATACTTGAAACCAGGCTCAGGTGAAAAATGGATTCAATTGACCATTGTTAATATTTTCTATGCCTTGTTTGGGGTCCACTTAAGTTAACTGATTGGGCAGGATTAGGGAAGGCACACACCTGTCTGTATAAGATATCCACAGCTGAGCAAAAACCAAGCCATGACATTGAAGGAACTGCCAACAGACCTTAAAGACAAAATTGTGTTGAGGGACAGATCTGGGGAAAGATACAAAAAAATATCCTGTAGCATTGAATGCTCGCATGAGAATAGTGGGCTCCCTAATTCTTAAATGGAGGAAGTCCAGAACAAAACCACAACTCGTACTAGAGTAGGCCACCCAGCCAGACTGCACAAACAGGGCCAGAAGGGTAAGGGAGGTGGACAAGAACCCAATGGTCACTCTGGCTGAGTTCCAATGAACCTGTGTGGAGAAGGGAGAGACTTCCAGAAGGCAACTCTCACTGAAACACTCCACTGATCTTGGCTTTATAAAGAGTGTCCAGACACTTGGAGTTTGCTTGGCCTGAAGAAACCAAGATAAGCATCATGTTTGGAGGAAATCAGGCACCGCTCATCACCATGCACAATACCATTGCAAGGATGAAGCATGGTGCTGGCAGAATTATGGTACTGGTTTGTTTATCAGTAACGGGGACTAGTCAGAGTCCTGGGTATGACGTTAAACTGCATCCGGCCCTGCAAGCAGTCCTCCAACTTGCAGGGAAATCATGGGGGTTGGTGGCAGGATTGGCCGTAAAAAAAAACTTCACAAAGCTCCGAGACTACAGAAAGGATTCCTTTTTGCTCCCCGCGGGAGTAGCTCTGCTACAGCCGCCCAAAGGAAGGCTGCTCGCATCATGAAGGGGATGGGGGAAAGCCCTCAGGAGCCCCATCTCCAGAAGAGTCGAAACCGTTGGAGAGCCAACAGGGTCGTGTCTGTTGGGGATCAGAACTGGTGTGGTGCTAAGACGTCGCCCACTGCACGGCAGCACTCAGGTCCCAAACCGGAATCCCAAGTTGTTTTGCTGTGTAGTGGGTGCGGCAACGCACTGTAGCAGTGCATGCTCTCCAACTTGACTTGGACTAGTCAGAATTGAGGGAAAGCTGAACAGAACAGTGTACAGAAATATCCTTTTTGAAAATGTGCTCCAGAGCATGCAGGACTTCAGACTGGGCAGAATGACACCTTCCATCATGAAAATGAACCTAGGCACAAAGCAAAGACATCATAGGAGGAGAGGAAGGGATTAATGGACAACTCTGGGAATGTCCTTGAATAGCCCAGCCAGAGGCTCAGATGTTTGAACTCAATCAAACATCTCTGGAGAGACCTGAAAGTAGCAGTTAACCAATGGTCTCAACCAATCAAACCTGACAGAGCTTAACAAGATCTGCAAAGAAGAATGGTAGAAAATCCCCAAATCCAGGTATGCAACACTTGTTTTGTCATACCCATGAGGTCTCCAGGCTGGAATCGCTGCCAGAGCAGCTTCAGATTAGATTAGATTAGATTATTTATTTATAAAAGCACATTTAAAACAGCAGAGGCTGAGCCAAAGTGCTGTACAATGAAACATTAAAATAAACACAATACAAACAATCATGCAAAAGCAGATTAATACAACAACTAATTATAACATCCACCACAACATCCATCAGCTTCAACTAAGTACAAAGTAAAGAGTTGGACTACTTGGGTCAATGTGATATTTCAGTTTTTTATTTTTAATACATTTTTAAAAATTCCTAAAATCCTGTTTTCAGATTGTCATTCTGTGGTATTGCGTGCTGCCTGTTGTGGTGGAAAATGAATTTAAATGATTTTAGCCCAAGGCTGCAACATAACAAAATATGGAAAGAGTGAAAGAGTCTCAAAATTTTCTGAGTCCACTGTACATGCTAAGAATTCTGTATGTGATTATTGAGAAGTTAAGCAAAATGACTCCTTTAATTGGCTAACTAGAAAGATTACACTTTGCAAGCTTTTGAGGCAACTCAGGCCCCTTCTTCAGGCGAGATGTAAACTTTTTGCTTGACGTCTCACTACAGCTATAATGGCTAATACAGTATAACACCCTAGTATGTGAGTATTAAATGAGTAAATCTATACTAATAAAAGGCAAAGCCCTCACTCACTGACTCACTCATCACTAATTCTCCAACTTCCCGTGTAGGTAGAAGGCTGAAATTTGGCAGGCTCATTCCTTACAGCGTACTTACAAAAGTTAAGCAGGTTTCATTTCGAAATTCTACGCGTGAAAGTCATAACTGAATCCTACTTACGTACATATAGACATCCATAGCCTGCAGCTCGGTCTCCGTGTGAGGCGGGGTTGCGTCCTGTGTTCTGCGTCCCCCGGCCTCCCACGTAGTTGGCTGCCTGCCTATATTGCGTCCCCCATCCCCACGCCTCCCATGTAGTTGGCTGCCTGCCTATTTTACACATTTGGAGAACTGCCAATGACTCTTAAAAATCTTAGATTCACAGGTGACGATTTGAATAGTGGACACTTTGCTGTTTATGAATGTTTAAACTCTCAAAAGCTGGATGCGAAGTTATCGATGAAACCGGTTGTATGCTTACAACGCTTGACAGATGCCGAATGTCACTTCAACACAACAAGTCCTGCAAATACTAACGTAATTGAAACAAACCATGAAACTCAAACCGATTATGACAGCAGCAATCCAAGCTGTGAGAAAACAGTAAAAAGGAGGCGTGTCAGACGTCGTGGTACATTTTCGGATGCAGCTAGGCGGAAACAACAACAACGCTGCCGCCAAATACTCGCAGAAAAATCCACAAGTTAATAGACACGCTGTCGCTAAATACTCACAGCCAAATCCACAAGTTAATAGAGACGCTGCCGCTAAATATTCGCAAGCAAATCCACAAGTTAATAAAGCTTCTGTTTCTAGGTACGATCCTAATAATAAAAAGCGGCTCATACGAAAACAACAGGTTTGGCTCAAAAAAAAACGATCGTGGATTTGCGTACAGCCACCGAAACTTTGTAATGGCATGAGACTTCAGGTCACGTGTCTGCAAAAGAGCCTAATTGAGGCAACTATTTTTACTGGCAGTGGCTCAGGGGAGAGAGTTTTTATTCCTCGCGTCCCCGTTATACCCTCTGATCTCCCATTTCAATTCAAACACCTCCAATTTCCAGTAAGGCTCTGCTTCGCAATGACAATTAATAAGTCTCAGGGACAGACCCTACAAAAGGTTGGCATTGATTTGAGGCAAGATTGCTTTTCACATGGCCAACTGTGCGTTGCATGCTCAAGAGTAAGCTCAGCGCACAGCTTGGTCATATTACAACCGGAGGGCCGAACTGACAACGTGGTATATAAAGAGATCCTTAACAAATAATTATTTGTATATTTTCCCTCAGTTTAAAAATGTTTACTTTTCTTCTTAATAACAATTTTAAGGCAGTACTTCGCCGCTGTGAAGCGTGGGTGTTTTGCTAGTAATAAATAAACTACAAGACTAATGGCAGAGTGATTGAGTAATACTGAATCAATTGTATTATACTGTCTTTGAAATTCCCTTCATAAAACAAGACAGAGAAAGAAATTGTAACTTGAGTGACATGTGCTGTATGGTAGGTTTATCAAGGTTCAAGTTCCAGTCGGTACTTTGACTGGATTCAAAAGCAGCACATTGTAGTCGGCATAACCATTTGAGTTGGGATTAAGCCGTTTTTTTAATGAAGTATTTTTTTTTTCCCTTGAGCAGAAGATCACAGATGAGGCAGTTATAGTTTGAATGTAGTGAAGATAATGCCACAGTTTCCATGACCCTCTGAATTCACCCAAGAACAATGTATGGCTCCCCTTTCTTGTTAATTATATTCTACACCTGAGCGAGAGTCCCTTTCAAATGGTTTATCACGACAGTATTGAAAGCAGCTCAATAAGACTTCACTTTTCAAAACTATTCACTGTTTATAATGAACTAAGTCAGTGGCCAGCCTTGTGTTTTGACGCAATTCATAAACACACCTTTATTCTTTGTATATTTAATTTTTTCCACATTATTCTAACAAGATCTACAGGTATATAGTACTGATCAGCTAAGATAACTTCTTGAATAAATACTTTAACTTCACTGACAGATATTAACATATTCTACGGCTTTCTGTATTCAGTTTTCTTTCTTACAAGGCAAATCAAGGTGGAATCAATATGAGCACAAAGGATAATGCGGTTAGCGGAGCTGCTGCTTCAATAAATATATAAGCATCATAGCTTTACAAAACACAGTTTTGACACTTTTAGACCAGCAAGCTCACACACCAATATAAAGATATGTTTTATAGATACAGGAGAATCTGTAGAATGTAGTCTCCTATGAAAATTGACATCTTACAAGTGAAAGCAGTTTATTACTCTCAGTATGGAATAACAATTGTGCAGAAATGTGGTGTTGACAAATGTTTCCAACTTCCACTAAACCTTGTTTCCCTTCTCAAATTCCACATAAATGAAAAGAGAAGACAATCCAGCAGCAAATCACTAAATCAAAGTCCTATGAGCATCAGAGGTGCACAACTAGATGCTCACTATTTACAATTCAGGACTCTAATTAAATTATTACAACTTCTGCTAAAATACTTGCTTCTTCCTGTCTCAAATGGACAGATATTTTTGAAATGTTAAAACGATTAAGGATTTCTTTTAACCTCCCCAACATAATTCTGCACTTTGATTCTAAGTACTGACCAGATTTGACAGCTGTGAAGATCAGTAATAGGATATGAAGCCTGTCACCTTTGGGTCACTGGTTCAATTGATTTGCTTGTCAGTAATGACAGCATTATTTCTCTCTTGACGATGTGGTGACCTCTGTGAAATTAATTCTTTTGATCTAAAAACACCTTTTAATGTTTAGTACTTTAAAACGCAAGCTTAACATCATACACACATTTTTTTTTAAATAAAGTATTCCTGAGGCACAGCATAAGCAGCATGGTGTCACAATGGTTCAGAATCCTAAGTTGCAATCTTTGCTTAGGCGTAGTCTGTTCAGAGCCTGTCCATCCTTTCAATGATTGCTTGGATTTTCTGTGTCATGCCAAAGCTGTGTGTGTGTGTGTGTGTGTGATTAAGAGAGCAGGGACTCCACCGGACTGGAACACTTTGGCAGTGTTAAGTTTCTGATTTGACTTGTATTTCCAAAATACTCTATAAGGGTTCAGAAATTAAGAGTACACCTGAACAAGTGATACAGAAAGAGGGGTAAGGAATACATCAGGTATGCTGATTTGGGTTTTCTCTCATACAAAATGGAGTTTTGTCCTTTAATACAGTCTTGTTTGTCAGGGTAGCATATAGCGGTGACATGTTGCACGTTTGTCAAACATGCAAATAAAAATGTCACTGTATGCTGTGTATTTCACAATACTACCACTACTGTTCATGCTAAATTGTGTGTGGATATGTGTGTGAGACTGCCCTTCGATGAACTCTGTATCCAGAGTTGGTTCTTGACATGTGCTCAGTGTTGCCAAATGAAAAGATATAAGGGGTATGGTCAAAATATAGAGGTAGTTGCTAATACTATCATCATCTTCACTCAGCTTATCCTGATGAATGCCACAGTAGCAACACGCTGAACTGGGCTAACAGGCCACCTTATCCTCAGTAACTTCCACCAAAAGCTCCCAGGAAACTATTAGAAACCACTAGGCCTGCTGAGAGGTATAATCTCACCAATGTCTCCTGCAAGTTCTTCCAGTGGGCCATGCCTTGTCCTCCTTCCATGTGAAGCACTGAAGGGGCATTTCAAATACATACCCAAACATCTCCAACTGGATAGGCACTTGACTTACTCTAAGTTTCCTGTGGTTGTGAGCACCTCACCCTATCACGGAGACTGAGCCCCGCGTGTAGGATCCTCCTTTTATCCTCTTTATACTTGTTGTCCTGTTCTTAGTGTCATTACCCAGAGCTTGTGACCATAGGTGGTGAAGGGAACAGAGGCTTCCCGTTAAATCAAATGCTTCATTTGGACTGTGGGAGGAAACAGGAGCACCCAGAGGAAACCCACACAGAACATGCAAACTCCACGTATGGAGGACCCGGGAAGCAAACCCAGGTCTCCTTACTGCGAGGCAGCAGCGCTACCACTGCGCCACCGTGCCATCCACTCCAACAGTACAGGTACTGAATAGTAGACATGGTGAACCCAGAATCCAATACTCTTCATTCAAACAGTATAGGTTACAAGGTCATGGAGGGTTACAATTTGGTACAAAAAAAACATTAAAATCCAATAAGGACCTCAAAACAGTACTGGCAAATTCCCTTGGCAAGCAATAATGAGTTGGGCCTATTGGTCCACGGCCCAGGAAGGACACTGCATTATTCCTCCAGAATCTGAGGTTCAGCTATTGGATGGACTCTCCATTCAAGGACCCTAGCATACGCTTTCAATAGAAGGTAGAAAAGTGAATTGCTGTGGAAAAGGGAATGACCCCATTGTCTCCCTTTTTCATAAGAGGGACCACCACTCCTGTCTGCTGCCTTCGACACAACCACTAAGAGGTGTGCGAGACAAACATCTTAGCAAAAATCCAGTGCTTTTACCATTTATGGTTGAACTCGTCCACCCAGAAGCCTTCGCACTACAGAGCTTTTTAATCACTGCAGCCACTTCACCCACCGAGAAAGAGCCAGCATAGCGAAGATGAAAAAGCAGCTGTCTCAAATTTTACTTCCAATTGTCAGCATTTATGGCAAAAACAATGCTAAATTGTCAATCTTTAAAAAGAGTGCCTTTGATTAGTGTAGCCTGTTGAAAAGTATAACCTCCACTGCTCTCCATGGTTCTGGCAACATTTTAGTTGGTAACATCAGTCTTGATTTAGTAACCACCCGGGGCCGTTTCTAACCCTAAGATGAAGTTGGGTTGTTGTTCAGTACAGCAACCTGCTGGCAAAACCACTCACACACCTGCTTCCTAAGCCTCCCTTTGCCACGATGATTGACCTCTTATTGTTTTAAATCTTTTTTTTTCTTTTTAATGTTTTTTGTCTCAGGAGTCTTAATTCTTTTCGGCTTCCCAGTGAATTTTGCTCTCACATTTCATATTCACTTTCCCTTCTAGACTTTATTTTCAGTCAGAGAGATCTCTCCTTGTTAATTGTCACTTTAATAAGAACTGCATCTTTTAACGTGAATCAGATCAAATCTCAAATGGCTCAGACTTTCTTCTCACCAGCCTACTGGTCATTTCATGCAGTAAGCAAGCATGTCATGTGAACTCCCGTCAGTGTATGACTGTATCGTGCTGCGGGGTACAATGGTTACCTGCATGAAAGACCTTCAGTCTCAAAATCGATTCATATTGATTTTTGATTTATTTACTTTATACAGCATACCCTGCAAACAAAGAGCCGTTGCCTATAAGTCTAATACTTAAGGTATATTATGTTACAGCTACATTTAAATAACCATCAGAATTAAATGAACTATTCTCCTGAATTGGGATTCTCCTCCTTTAAGTAGGAGATCCATATTTTACATTTTGTTTATCAAAATTATTAAAAGGACATTATAGCAATTTTCACCTTACAGCGAGTGAGATATTTCAGTGTATTAACTTCTAAACTGGAAAAAGCAAATGATACATTTTAATAAAATTCAAATACTGTATATTGGCAATAAACTAAAGTATATGATATAACAAAGATATCATTGTTACATGAAAAGGCAAATAGAAATGAAAACTGCATGATGAACAAACCCTTCAATTTTGTTTTGTTTTAGACTAGTTTTCCAAAGGTCAGTCAAACCTGCAAATTCTGATGTGGCCTAAGAATTACAATGTAAACGGAAAATTATTAGGAAAAATCAAATGAACTTTCAAATTTTATTAGGTGGAACATAATGAATTTGACACACGGAAACTGGGCAGAGAGCTATGAAGACCCCGGCGTCTGCTTCAATCACCATTAATTGTCATTATTAGCATACAATTAAGAAAGAAAACACCACAAGACAAAGATGAACTCATAGACGAATGACAAAGTGAGTTAGGAACTTAAAACTACAGCAAAAGCACAAAGATTTCTAAATTTCTTTCAAATATTAATCTCACACCACTGCTCTTTTCCAAATGCAGAATACTGTGAAATCTTACTCCCATCTCTCAAAAAAAATGATTGCGTTATTTGACAAAATGATTGCATTTTCTTTCACAATAATTATTCCGTTGTTTTGCAAAAGAACTGTGTTATTGTCACAATAATTACAGTATTGCGTTTTCTCACAAAAGTATTGTTTTTCCATAATAATTAATGCATTATTTTGCAAAAGAACTGTGTTATATTCACAATAATTATGTTATTTTTGCAAAAGTATTTGTTTTTTTCACAATAATTGTTATATTATTTGCAAAACAATTATATTATTTCACGATAATTATTGCATTTTTTTGCAAAATAATTTTACTATTTCAGAATAATTATTGCATCATTTTGCTAAAGTATTGTGCTTTTTTGTAATAATTTTTGTGATCTTTTGAAAAGAACTGTGCTATAGTCATGATAATTACTGTGTTATTTTGCAAAAGTATTGCTCTTTTATAGCAATTATTGCATTATTTTGCAAAAGAACTGTGTTATATTCACAATAATTATTGCATTATCTTGCTAACGAATTGTGTCATTTTGTAATAATTATTTCATCCATCCATCCATCCATTATCCAACCCGCTACATCCTAACTACAGGGTCACGGGGGTCTGCTGGAGCCAATCCCATCCAACACAGGGCGCAAGGCAGGAAACAAACCCTGGGCAGGGTGCCAGCCCACTGCATAATTATTTCATTCTTTTGCAAAAATGTTGTGTCATTTCTCAAAGTTATTGCCACTTTGGTCAGTCTCATTATGTACGCACATACTCTGGTCACCTAGTAACAGCTAATGAGTGAGAGGTTAAATACTGTACGTGCATAGCTTGCATTCACGTAATGAGGCACATTTTGTACATTTAATCCTATATGTGCTCAGGGTAAATTTAATCTGTCCAGTTTAGTGTCACAGGGCACCAATGATTATCGCATTATTGAGTGTAAGGCAAGGAGCAAATGTGATGGACGGTATGCTGATCCTATACAGGGCTCATTCTCACCACCAATCAAAGGAGATTGTGCTATGTGAAATCCAGTAAGAGAAACCAATAAATAAATCATCTGTTTAATTTTAATCCAATTATTTGCTATAGATTTTTCTAACCTGTATGATTGGGTGATGTTCATACCTTCAGGTTGGAGATGGATGTTATTTACAGCACATGAAGGAATAAACGTTCCGATAATTCAGAAGTACTACTGACACATGTGTAGTATTCAGTTTTAAACAGGTAATCATCTGCAGTTAAACACACTCACTGATACCAATCAGTCCAAACATGCACAGGGAGAACATGCATATTCTGAAATTATGAGGCAGGAATGACAGCTCAGCGCTACCACTCTGCTAAACTTTATAAACTTTAACCTTCAGTGCTTTACTGTCGTGTTTGGAGCAAATGCTGTACCAGGAAGAGTTGCAGTCAGTGAGGATGTATTCCACTGTGCACCTGTAGAAGTCCATGAGAAAAGATGGTGAAATGCGAGCTACACTCAGATGTCTGAGGAAGTAGAGGCCTTTTTGACAAGAGCTAAAACATGTCATGCCCACTTCAGTTCATCAGTGAAAGTTTATTTAGTTTTTAACAACTCTATTGAATAAGCAAACTTAGAATATATATAAATATATATAATTTAATATATTTAATATATAATTAAAGTTCTTTTGTGGATCTTGGGGAGCTGCTATCGTAGCAGAACTCTGTGTGAGGCAAACACACACCATGGAAAAAGCAAAAGCCTAATCAAGGTCACAGTCATGTATGCATGTACTGTAATAACTAACTAAAGACATTATCTATAGTTGCCAATCAAAGTAAAACTCGTATCTTTTTAATATGGGAGGAAAACTGGAGTACCTGGAGAAAAAAAAAACACCCAGACACTGAGAAAAAGTACAAAATTCTCGCAAATGAAACATGGGCTGAATTTCAACCTAATTTCCTGGAGACAAAATCAGTGGGAATGTGGAAACAACATGCAGATTGCCAGGAAAGGAAAACAAAGAGTCTTCTTAAGGTAAGACACAAAAGGGTCATCTTATTTTCCACTGCCATCTAAAAAGTCCTTTGACCCCCTCATTTTTATTGTTCACACAATTGTTTGACTAAATACATATTAAAAAAATCTCTGCTTAATATTGAGAAAAGTGTCTTATATAACGCCACTTCTATAGGTTGATGAGCAGAAAAGCAAACTCAAAACATGATACTGTCATCATAATCATCATGCTTAACAGTGGGCCTAAACCTATTGTGGCAGATGGCTGGGCAGGAGTCCTGTTAACACCTGGAGGATAGAAGGTCCAGGAGAGAGACAGTACCTCCCTCGGGACACAAGAGGTCAGCCCCCTGGTTTGCACCGGTCCCACAAGATTGGAGCTTAGAAGCTCAACCCTGTTGGGGCCCATGGCTACCACCAGGGGGACGCCCGGATGATTCCGGAGCCATGGACTGCAGCACTTCGGCCGCACCAGGAAGTGCTGCCAGAACAGGAACCAGATACACCCGGAGTGCTTCCAGGTGCCCATCCAGCACTTCGGCCACACCAGGAAGTGCTGCAGGAAGGTCATCAAAGAACACCTGGAGAACATCCGCATATAACATAAAAGGGGCCGCCTCACTCCATTCAGAGAGCCAGAGTCGGGAGGAGGTGGATGAAGCTTGCCGAGGAGGAATGGAGAAGGAAGGAAAAGAAAAGAAGAAAGAAAAATTAAAGAGAAGAAAAGCAAAAGAAAAGTAAAGAAAGTGTGTTTGTGCTTGCTGGAACTGTGTAAATAGAAAAATAAATCACATGTGCTTGGACTGGTGCCTCCTGCATCTGTGTGTATCGGGTCATAGCGGTCTCTATCGTCCACACTATCTAGCTGTAGGCATGGCATGTTTTGTGTGGCCAAAAATACAGAAAAAAATTTCAGAAAAGCACAATTTCATTTTCATGACCTTTACCAAAACATATTGTTAGCAGCAAAGCTCATTTTGATTTAATCCTGGCAACACCCAGGACGTAAATCAGTGCATGCTCCCAACCTCCTTCCCCTGGCAACACTCCCTTGAATGCTACTACCATTCCGGCCTTTTTGGTGTTGTCGATCTAGGAAAGTCTGGTGATTCTTAGACGTTGTCCTGAAGAGCATTTGAACAATTCAAACATTTTTTTTTCCTTTGTTAGTACCCTGTGAGATAACGTTTATTATGTCCACAGCAAGGTAAACAATCTTCATTGAAAGGCCATTTGTAACACAGTGGACTGATGAACTCCTAAGTTCCTTATTATGGCTTTGCAACTCTCTGCACCTTCATCCTTACAGCGTTCTTCCTACAGTCCTGATGTATTATCCTAACATGCATGGGTAAATCCAAATTGACTAAGCTACTTAGCGCTACTGTGCATGACTCACTTTCAACTGTTTCAAAGGAAGATGTGCTTTTATTAATGCATGGAATCAGGTAACTCCTTATTTGTAGTATGCATTTTAAAATAGGAAAAATTTCAAACATGTCTAATGCTGTATTTAAATTTACAGAACAGGCCCTGTATATATTTAAAACAATATATGAAAGAACTATTATTTTGTGAGATGGACAATTTCCCAAACAACTAAAGTGCACAAAATAAATCAGTAACAGAGCACTTTATCATTAACATACCTATCAGACATATGCGCATCAAAGATTTCATTAGCCAGCAGTCTGTCAAGCAGCATGATAGCAATAAACAGAAAAACACTAAGTGAATGCACATACAAAGACGAAAGTAATCAATTATCTGTAAAGTGGGAGCAGATTCACTTTATCTTGACATTCAAGATTATTGCTACCAATACATACAGCATCACATCCAATGTGACCTCTCCGGGAATGAAGTCAGTCCTACAATGGAAAGTTTCTAATGGATTAAGATCCTCACTGCTCACATAGTCATATCTGCTAATGAAGAAAACTCTTCTAAATATGCAGGTCTGCATTTCATTCATTTATACTTCATGCTTAGTAAACTGCAATTTTTTTTAATATATATATATAGTTTATGCCCTAGTATTAACAGTAAAATAATTAAGTCACCTGTCTTGTAGTGACAGACAGACAGGCAGGCAGGCAGGCAGGCAGGCAGGCAGGCAGGCAGACAGACAGACAGACAGACAGACAGACAGACAGACAGACAGACAGACAGACAGACAGACAGACAGATAGATAGATAGATAGATAGATAGATAGATAGATAGATAGATAGATAGATAGATAGATGAAAGGCACTATATGATAGAAATGTGAAAGGCACTATATACTAGATAGATAGATAGATAGATAGATAGATAGATAGATAGATAGATAGATAGATAGATAGATAGATAGATAGATAGATAGATAGATAGATAGATAGATAGAATATATTCCATAAGAAATAGTAATCTTGATAGAAAATTAAATAATATAGCATGACAGCATAACTAACATAGTAAAAAAAAGTTACAGTCCCAAAGGTATTTTCATTCAGTACAGTAGATTTGCTTATTTAATCAGAGCCCACTATAGGTGTATTTAAAACAATTTGGAGTACAGACGTAAGTGTTCATGGGTCATTGGTGCCACGCTACTGTCACATGTACAAATCTCCAGCATGTGTCACCCATCCACATTTCCTTATGGATGTTCTTCCTGGAACAAGAGCTCTATGAGAGGCCGTAGAAAGTGATGCTGCTTGAACATGCAAGAGAAGATGATGTAAACTGTACAAATGGAACTGATTTGGTGATTTTCAGAGTCACTTCATTAGCAGCTAAAGTCAAAAACAGCAGGGGGTCAGTAGCCATGAGCTGAGAAGAAGCAAAAGGTTTGTAAGCAAGTAGATAGAAAGTTAAAACTTAAGAATAGATGAGTCAAAGTGAAATAATGTTAGGCCGGAGCAAAGCTGAAACAGCAAAAAAATAAACATCTAGATTGTGAAAAAGAAAGAAAGAAGCAAACAGAGAAAAGCAGTGTCAGGGTAAGCAATGTGAGAGGGGCAAGGCAAAATGCTAAAGGTACAGGAAGGGGTGGTCAACATTAATTAGCACTAAGAGGGCATTTCTGGAGGCAGGACTGTGGCAGGACACCATGACACAGTAATTTCTTCTACTTTTACAACGTGATTCTCAGCACTTATTCCTATAGTGTGCAGAATACTGGAAATCATTTATGGAATAATAATTCCTTTTGGCTTTGAAATAAAGAGGAGGTAAAACTGTCTTCCCAATATGTTTCTTGAACTTGAACATTTTGTATTGCCAGCCATTTCTCTTGGTGTTACATCCATACACATAACAAAGTAAATACAGTTAAACAACACAATACAATACATGACACCATCACAACAGTCTACAGTAGTAGTTAAAAATCTATTGCGCAAAACTGATATATATAGCAGTACTGACCTGCACTCCTGCCCAGTAATATATCAAGTAAATCCTCAGAAATTAGCCTAATCTAGAGGACGGAGGATTTAAGAAATCAGCAAAAGATGGAGATGAAACAGAGACTGCGTTTAAACCAGAGTGACTGCAGTAGGACAGAAACTCTTTCTATGTCTAGTAGATCTTGTGTTTAGTAATGCTTCCTTGATAGTAATAACTGTAGAGATGGTTGCCCAAGGGAGTGTAGTCTTTGATTATTTTTCTAGAGGGTTTCCTGACCAGTGGTACAATAATAATAAAATAATTCATTTTATTTATAAGGCACTTTACATTTATAGTAAACCTCAAAGTGCTACATAAAAATGTAAACAAAGACACAACAAGATAAAAACAAAGATAAAACAATAATTAGAGGCAATTTTGTTAATATGCTTTCCTAAATAGAAAAGTATTTAACTGTTTTTTAAAACAGCCCACAATCTGCTGTGTTCTCAGGTTCTCTGGTAGGGCATTCCAGAGCCGTGGAGCAGAGACTGCAAAGGCTCAGTCACCCATTGTATGAAGTTTGGTCACAGGGGGGCGAAGGTGATAGGTATTTGCAAGATGAAGGTGTCTTGTAGTGGATTGTAATATAAGAAGTTCCTTAAGGTATTGTGGAGCATTTCCATGGATACACTGGTGAGTGAGCAAAGAAAGTTTGTATTCAATACAGAGGTGAATAGGGAGTCAATGAAGTGACCGAAGGATTGGTGAAATATGTTCATATTTCCGCACCCTCATTAGGATCCTTGCAGCACTATTTTGGTTTTGTTGGAACTTTTGAAGGCTCTTGCTGGGGATCCTGATGAGGAGTACATTATAATAGTCCAGCCTGGTGGAGACAAAGGCATGAAAAGGCTTTTCAGCATCACAAAGGGAAAGGCAGGGATGGAGTTTGGCTATGTTTCGAAGATGAAGGAATGCAATTTTACAGAAGTGATGGACATGTGTATCAAATGACAAATGGGAGTCTAATTTGACACCCAAATTAGTAACAGAAGGGGAGAAAGTAATGGTATGACCAGAAAAGGAAATATAATTTCCAGGGGGAACGAAGTTGATGGGGGGTATACCAATTAAAAGCTTCAGTTTTGGTGCTGTTCAGCTTTAGAAAGTTCTTGGACTTCCAAGCAGGAGTAAAGAGTTGATAGAGGTGTAAAAGAAGTCGAATCCAGTCTCACAAAGAGCTGCGTATCATCAGCATAGCAATGGAATGAAACTCCATGCCTGTGGATGATGTGACCCAGGGGTAGCATATAGATATTAAAAAGGGTCGGCCCAAGGAGTCCAGTTTCTAAAGTGGTGCATTAACATTATGCAGTACTGTACATTTTTTCCTTTATTCTTTAATTTCCAATTCAAGAGGACCCAATGGATAAGGCAGCCAGTGGGCCTTGGTTTTGCAGGTCTGTACATTTTCTTTAAACAGTAAGATGGGTAAAAGAAGACACATGTTCAAGCCTGGCTCCAGGAACTAACTACACAGTAAATTAGTCAAAACCGCTGCTCTAACAGGGCATAAGAATTGCCTGTAAGATATATTAGAACAGCACAGCTAGTAGCTGCTAAACAAATGAGCTTCTCAGACAGATTGGCTTTTCTTCATTTAAAAAAAAAAAGCCAGGCTGAAACTGTCAAGGGGAACAAACATATCGTTAGAAGCAAACTATACTACTGAAAACACTCACCTAAGGTACTCTTATTGTCAGCTGGGAACAGATCAATTTAAAAATACAAGGAATAACCTCAACGGTTATGAAATACCATATGACAAGTAACTTCAAATCGACAAACTAAAAGAGATTTTTTTAGAATGCTGGGCTTTTTCAATGTACAGCATCAAACGTGCAGTAGGTTAACATCGAATAGGCATACAAGAAAATCTACAATGAAAAAAACAAAGAAAAAAAGGTCAGCGCTTAACTATGCAAGTCTATCCTTTGTTTCTGAAAAGATTTTTTTTTTTATAGACACTTGATCATCTTAAGCTATACATTTTGAAAGGAGATGTATTAAAAGTGATTTCTCAAAGGTATAAATGCACCTCAGGCCACAACATCCCAGACAGCTCAGTGGTATCCTGCATTGCAAGCAATAAGACACACATGTATCTTTAGTAGGATAAAAAAATAAAATCATACAATACAATCACCACAGAGGTGCCAGTTCATCTGTGATATATTCTACATTAAAAAAAAAAAAGTTGTAAAATATATAAATTACAGAAATGATCCTTTCCCAAGATAAGTCTGATTTCTTTTCATTTTCAGGGAATGAATTGCTTTCTGGTGCTAAAGCTGTACCTTCATGTTAGCAACACTGAAACATGACTAATTATAAACTGCATACTATGCAGCGACTATAAATATATATATGTCATTTAGTAATGATGATATAGAATAAAGTACTATTTATTGGGTAAGGAGGATGAGCTATAATTTAAAAAATAAAATATAAATCTGTGTTGTTAAGTGTGTGCAAAACGACTTAACTCAGGAACTGATATGCCTGCAATAGCGTATGAAAAATGTACTGCTTTTTGTAATGCGTCTTCAGTCTCGGAGTTCCTTTCATTGAGAAAAATATGAAGGATGATCTGACTTCTGAAATGAGGACTTGTTCACTTAATTAACAACTACTTATATTTCAGATTGCTGAAAATTGTTTTAATTCTAATAAAAAAAAAATCACTGACTGCAAGGCACATACTGAAAGATGCTAAAAATTATATTAAATGTTTAAATGCTATAAATTGCTGTTGTACGAAATGACAAATGCCTAAAAGTCGCATTACAAACATATAGATTGACATCACTTAAGCCCAATGTCACGTTACATGACTTCTAGACGTGGGGTCTGTTAGATGTTCAGACTTCCATTGCAGATCTTGTCGCCGGACCATGTCAGTTTACATGACTGACAAACCACTGGGCATGTCACATTTAGTGACCGTGTGATGACGTTCCAGCACAGTTGTGCTCGCCCTTTGTTAGTGACTGCCGATAATGTGCTGCCCAACAGAGCTGACTCTCTACGATGTGTTGACAGGTAAGGCATTCTGCCATGGCATGTAAAAAATTAGATATATCAGATACAGGAGCTTCTTTTCTGTTCGTGAGGTTTGAAGCACACGGATTCCTTATTCCTCATTGCTGCACTATACGCATTGTGCTTCCAGCTGAGCATTCATTGGTTATCAGCCGTCATGCAGAGTCCGCCCCTTCGACTCAAGACAAAATCTTTTGACAGAGCAAGTTGTGGACTAGTGGTAGTGAGTCGCTGGGCATGTCACATTACGTGACTGGCCTTCGCAGTAGCACACCACTGACTGCCTCCGACTTGCTAAGATTATGTAAATGAAGCTGACAACTGAAAATCGATGGAAAAGCCGTCTGATGTGATATGACCTTTAGTAGTACAATGTCTCAAGAACTAACTTATTCAACTGTCATTTAATACTATTTGTCACACTACTCTTCTTAATAGATTATCTTCGATTGGCATTACCCACACACCACTAGATTGGTTTAGATCCTATCTCTCAGGCTGCACTCAGTTTGTTCAGCTTAAAAATTTCACATCCCAACCCACTGCTGTTACTTCAGGTGTGCCACAGGGCTCTGTCCTGGGGCCTCTCCTTTTCATTATTTACCTCCTTCCCCTTGGCAATATCTTTCGTAAATATAAAATTAGCTTCCACTGTTATGCTGATGACACCCAGCTCTACATCACTAGCAAACCTACTTTTTACTTTCCATCCTCCTCGCTTATTGATTCTTTTTCTTCTTCTTTCTGCTGCTCCCGTTAGGGGTTGCCACAGCAGATCATCTTCTTCCATATCTTTCTGTCCTCTGCATCTTGTTCTGTTACACCCATCACCTGCATGTCCTCTCTCATCCATAAACCTTCCCCCTCACCTGGCAGTTCTATCCTTAACATCCTTTTCCCAATATACCCAGCATCTCTCCTCTGCACATGTCCAAACCAGCGCAATCTCGCCTCTCTGACTTTGTCTCCCAACTGTCCAACTTGAGCTGACCCTCTAATGTACTCATTTCTATTCCTATCCATCCCCGCTATGCCCAGTGCAAATCTTAGCATCTTTAACTATGCTACCTCCAGCTCTGTCTCCTGCTTTTGATAAAACTGAGGTTCTCCTCATTGGTACAAAATCAACATTATCCAAAACTGATCATTTTTCATTTGTTATTGACAATTCCTCTGTCTCCTCTTCTCTACAGGTTAAGAGTCTGGGTGTCATCCTTGACAGTACCTAATCCTTTCAGTCCCATATCAATAACATCTCCCGGTCTGCATATTTCCACTTGCGTAACATTAATCGTATTCGCCCCTCCCTCACTCCCCACACCACTGCTATTGTTGTTCATAGCCTTGTCACTTCTCGTCTGGATTATTGCAATTCCATTTTCTTTGGTCTTTCTCTTTATAAGCTTCAACTGGTCCTGAATTCAGCTGCCCGCATCATTACTAGAACCCCCTCTATTCACCATATCACTCCTGTCTGGCACATTCAATTCAAAATTCTTCTGTTAACTTTTAAGGCTCTCCACAACTTTGCCCCTCCATGTCTGTCTGACCTCCTCCATGTTGCCATTCCATCCCGTACCCTTAGATCCTCTTCCTCCATCCACTTGACTGTCCCCTTCGTCCGTCTTACCACCATGGGGAGCAGAGAATTCAGTTGCTCTGCTCCCCAACTCTGGAACTCACTACCATCTGAGCTTAGAAATATTGAAATCATTCTCACTTTTCAAATCTAAACTTAAAACTCATTTGTTTAAGACTACTTTTTTCTTTGACTGCAATTGCTCTGTCTGGTATTAAATTTTTGTAATTTTAATTTTGTTTATAATGTTTGTTTTATCTATTGTTCAGTGTCCTCGAGTATTTAGAAAGGCGCCTTCAAATAAATAAAATGTATTATTATTATTATTATTATTAACTAGACAAAGATCCCGTTTTGACAACATAAGATGAAACGGGCACGAGTTTGTGTCAGCAGTGTATGAAGAACAAATGATAAGTAACGAACAAGTTGTTTTGTAATGATTGTAGTCCTCTTTACTCATTACTGTACAGGCTTGTACTGTTAGTTGATGAATTTTCCAGGCCTATAGTATAATATTGAATGATGAATGTTCCAGTACAATATGGAATAGTAATAAGTATAAGCACCACAAACCTGATATAGGTTTATTGAATGAATGCGTAATTGAATCAGAATGTGTAATTAGGCCTCGAGCCATAGTCGAAATCGCCTTTCAGGCTTCTAGAGCTTTAATCGAAGTCGCCTTTCTCTTTGAATTTTTGCGGCCGTAAATCTGCCGCCTGCCGTAATGTTGGGGTTGGATGTCAGTCTCGTAAGGTTTTTCGGGCAGCTGTGCAGAAGGCGACTGCGCATTCGGCTTCGGACGGACGTGAGTGAGTGAGTGAGTGAGTGAGTGAGTGAGTGAGGAGGCAGGCGAATTATGAATTAGGATTACTGCTGCTGAATAAATGCATTTCAATAACACATATGGTACACCAACACGCTGGAAAAGCAGAAATGCATCCAAATTTTGGCTGAAGAGTTTTGTTGAAGATTAATTAAGTTTTATTTTATTTTTTTTACCTGCTATTGAAAGACTCCAACACTCTTTCTACAAATTCAAAAATAAAGAGTTTGGAAGAAAACTGTTTATTAGTTTTGTTTGTTTGTGAGTCCAGAACACGACTACGCATATAGTCATAGAGGACACAGGTCTGCTGGCAACCTGTCTGGGATGGATGGCTCCTTACTCAGTCGGGAAGGCTTTATAATGGAAGAGTGGAAGGAGACTGCCTCCCATTGACGTGTGGTCCTCCAACACAATAGGTGGCAGCATCCCTCTGGTGGATCTCACATTTGCACACCCTCAGGGCTGCATTGGAGATCTAATCTTGATTGACGGCCCAGTGGGGTTTCTTGGGAGTCATCATGGGAGTGCATGCAGGAGGATACCCTGATCCGGAAGTGCTTCCTGGGTGCAATGTGGTAGCTACAGAATTGGCGAGCTGGAATTGAGACATGAGAAATGAGTAGAATAACAATCACCTTGGAGGAGAAAAGAAGAGAGATGTTTGATGGGGGTATTTTGTTTTTTTAATAAATTCTTATTTGTACCCAGGACCTGGGTCTGTGAGTTTGTGTCATAAGATATGCTGTTTAGAGGGGCAAAAATGCTGGCCACTGAATGATTATTATTTCATATTTGTTATTTCACCTGTCTTTCTTTTAAACATCTATTATTTTAACAAAATCATCATTTAATTATACTGTACAATGCATGTTCAGCTAACTGGAGAGATGTTGTGGGAGTATGCATGTTGCTATCAGAATAGGCTTCAGCATCTTACAATCCCATAACAGAAAATAAATAAATAAGGATTTTAAAATAAGAAAAAGTATTTTTTGCAGAGTTTACAAGCTCACCATGAATTGACTGGCTGGATTTAACTTCAGGAAGAAAATTCAAACTACTCGCCCTACAGGCTAATATCAGTTTTTGAATATATTTATTAGAGAAAAAGAACTCAAGGGGTGAAAAGTTGAAAGTGTTGAAGGATGAAAGCGGCTCCCTCAGTCAGTACCATCTTCATACACTGTACAAAAAGTAAAACTTAAGAAGAGGAAAAGCACATTAAAGAAAGAACAAATGACAGCAGACATTGCCGTCATATCCCAGACACCTGGGAAAAAATACATCAAACAATGTTGGTTTTGATTTCTTTTCAAAGATTAACCTTTGTAATCCAAGCATGGCTTAATCTAACACATAAATGTAAATGTAAAAAGAATTAATTATAATTTGAATTTAAAAGATAATTTAAATATGAATCCAATTTATAATAATTGACCTCATCCCCCGTCTATATCAATGGCTCTATAAAGATTACTTTCTTTTGTCTTTGTTTTTCAGGATAATGCAGTGCAGTGCAGCTAATCTCTTTAATCTTCAACATTCAAGAGCCAGTTGTAAAAATTTTCTCATGACTGAATAATGTGACTAGTCCTGAAACAAGGACTGTGACCTCACTGTGGTACCTACTGGAATATGTACCAGTACTTAAATCAAACCAGCCTAAAATACCACACGTTTGCCAATTTGTCATCCACGTACAATCATAAAACGGTTAAACAAGTTAAGAAATGGTTGGATGGATGGCAGTATATTACAATGTCTAAATTACATTACTACACTGTCAGTTGACGCTATTACAGCTGCAGTACACACTAGCAGGTATTGTGGTGTGGTAACTCAGGCACTTGACCTAAACCCCAAAGCCTCTGAACAAGTCACACAGCATGGCGTTTCCCACACAATGAAAATTTAGTAACAGACATTTGTTGTAAAAGTTTCGGCTGCCGCTGCTTCTATGAAATTATATTAATAATAAAAATCCATCACCGTTTTTCATGCAGTACATAATGCTTTTTGAAGTTCATGCCATGAAAATTGTGCATGGAGAGAGCTATTTTTTGTTTAAATCATTTGTTAGAGCTCTTGTGTGCCTGTCATATAGAAGCACTACAGGAGCACCTTCAACGCTAAAAGCAGGTAGACACAATGCCCTTGGGGAAATGAAACATGCAGCCAGTAATCACTTCTTCCTTTTTTACCCACGGAAAGGAGGACGACTCCCGAGAGGATGCATGACGTCACTTCCAGTGCCACGGTGGACGGCACACTCTTTTTGCCTTGATGACTATATAAGAAAGCAAAACCCTGCAACTTATGAACCAGTGAGTGACTGTGACAAGATACATACAGTACCTCAAAAATGACTGAAGCTTCGTTATTCCAAGACCACAATGGCCTCTACCCTCGTTTCAATCATTTTTCTGTTTGCACTGCCAAGACAAATACATGGAGCTACACACAGTAACCACCAAACTTCATGTGGTGTGCTCTCTTTTCTTTTACAAGACATACTTTAAAGGTAACACTGTTTACTTTGGGTGTTTAAGTGGACCACATAAAATGAATGTAATACCATACATTAATTAAATATATTTAGTATCACTAATGAAATTATCTATTTATTGTTTTGTGTATTGTATCATTACGCAGCCACTGATTTTATAACCAGATCTTCTTGTGATCCTCCCAAATCAATAAAATGGTCAAGTTATTCATTCATTATTGTGCAGACCCTCAATCCAAGTGATTTGTTCAGCTAAATGTCATAAATTTCTTTTGAATAAACTTCATATACAATGAATAGGTTGTATTTTCCAAATCAGCCTTATCCATTATAGGACTGTGCACTAATAGGGTAGATTAACAACAAGAAACGGTTTTAAATATTTTGTGGTCCAAGCGCGAAATTTCTTATAGTTTTTTAGACCCATTTGTATGTCTGTCCGCTTTTCGCGAGAGGACTGCTTAACGGATTTAAATCTGTTTTGTTTTCTATAATTCATTCCGTGGATTTTGCGACTTTCTCATTGTGCTAAGTATCATAGTTCGCTTGCAGTAACGATTTATTAGCGCGAATCCGAGAGAGACTCATTGGGCTGTGGGGGGTGGCCTCCTCACTCATGCATCTGCCTCGGGGCGTAACCTTAACTCCGCTTAGTTAGCGAACAAAAGAACTACTTAATGGATTTGGATCTTTTTTTCTCTATAATTTGCTTGAACATTCTGGTTGATTTTGTGACTTCTCTCATTGCGCTAAGAATCATAGTTCTCTTGCAGGACCGATATATATTTGCGCTAATCTGAGACAGAGGCTGCGGGCCAAGAGTGACGTCAGGAGTAGAGGGCTGAGTTGGGCCCTCCTCTCTGTCCTGTTTCACTAATACACGGGTGAAGCCGTGGGGGATGGCTAGTATATATATTGTGAGGGATGGCCGGCCTGTCATCCCGGCCAACACCCCCAGGTCGCCAGATGGAGCTCTCCCTGCGGCATAGAGGTTCCCCGAATTCCAGCAGGGCCTCATGGACCTTGTAGTTTTTACAACCAGCCCTGCTGGATACCATGGGGACCTCCAGGAAATGCTGTAGGGAGGCTCAGGGAATTCTACATGCCCTATAATCTGGAAGTACATCATAGGCAAAGTGACAAGGGAAATGACGTGCTTCCGGGATGAAAAAGAGGATTTTTATCTGACCTGGAAGTGATAGGAGATCACATGGACTATGGGATTGGAAACACTTCCAGGTCAGGGAATATAAAAAGACTATGGGTAATCCCAGATGATGAGTTGAGTTGGGAAGCAGGGTGGCTAAACGTCTGGGAGAGTGGAGTGGAGGATTGGTTATTGTTATTTGGTTACTGATTTGTTATTGAGTATAGTGGAGTGGTGGTGCTTTGAGCACTTTATTATTATAATAAATATTCATCTTTGGACTTTTACCTGGTGTCTGACGTCTGGTCTGAGGGTTCAAGGGGTCGACAGTGCCTCTATTTGTACGCTCCAACGTCAAACGTTAGCACTGTATGTGATCGTGTTCAGCTTGACAGGAGAGCATCCCCCGCATGGGGAGAAAAGCACGTGGCCGTGATATCGCTGGCAATGAGCAGTTACCTTCTAAAACACATGTCGCTGTGATCTCTCTCTCAAAAACGTCAAATGTTACTCCATTTAACAATCTGTAGATGATAATGTTTGTTGAACAAACAGGTATCTCTAGATAGGCAGAGGCAAGGTACGCTCCAACACATGGCAAGAGGTAGAGTGACTCGAATGGAGGCTGGCACATGAGTGTGGAGGGCCCAACCCCCCTGCCCTCGGCCCACAGGCACTCTCTCGGATTCGAGCAAATAAATCGGTACCGCAAGTGAGCTATGATACTTACTCCAATGAGAGAAGTTGCAAAATCAACTGGAATCTTCAAGGAAATTACAGAAAAAAACCCAATCTAAATCAATTAAGTAGTTCTCTCATGAAGTGGACAGACAGACAGACAGGCAGACAGACAGACAGACAGACAGGCAGACAGACAGGCAGACAGACGTTGGATTTTATATATACAGAGATGTATTGATATACTATCAATTAGGGGTCGGCACAGTGGTTCAGTGGTTGTGCTGCTATCTCACAGTAAGGAGTCCAGGGTTCGCATTCTTTATCCTCCCTGCATGGAGTTTGCATGTTCACCACGTGTCTGTGTGGGCTTCTTCCAGGTGCTCAGGTTTCCTGTCACAGGTTTGGTGAATTGGCGATCCTCAATTGGCCCTAGTGTGTGATTGAGGAGAGTGTGTGTGTGTGTTTATCCTGTGATGTGGCGCGCTGTCTATATTTTGTTCCTGTCTTGTTCGCTATACTAGCTGGAATAGCAGACCCCCACAACCCTGTTCAGGACCAAGAGGGTTAGAAAATGACTGACTGAGTGACTATGAATAAGGGCTATCAACGTTTTTTTTTTTTAACTTTATATTGACTTCTTGCAGGCATTTAAATTACCTGTGCTATTTCGCAAAACTATTGTGTTATTTTACAAAAAAATGTATTGCATTATTTCTCAAAGATGCTACCTTCTGAGGTTGGCAATCACATTGTGCATGCACATGCTCCAGCTGTCTAGTTAGTTAGTGAAGACAATGGTTGAGCTCATGTGTGGTGTGCAATCATGTGACAAGAACAGAACAAAAGTTATAGGTATACATTAAATCCTGCATGTGCTGAGAGGTATATTTAATATGTCCTGTTTAGGGTCACAGGGAGCCTGTGATCATCCGAGCAACACTGAGTGTAAGGTAAGAAGCAAATGTGGTGGATGATACACTGGTCTTTTGCAGAGAACAAACACACAGCCATTCAGAAGAGCCTTCCTGGCTCTGCCAAGCAATATCTCTCCCAGACAATAGGTGCGCTCACGCTAACAGTCTCTCCTTTTCTGCCAGCAGCCCTGAGAACCCACCCAACCCAGTTAGGGCAACTTAATCCAGCCACAGTTTTCAGAGCTGGCCCCAGAGGATAGCATCTGACTTCAGATCTGCAACCTGACTTGGACAGAGCTTATAAGAAGACCCTGCGGTTCACCACCCTGAGAGATATTACTTTATTGGGGCTTCTTAGCTGTCCATTTTTTTGTGTTTGCGTAATTGGGCACTGTTTATGTTTACTTCATTATTAAACGGGGTCACATGACTGACACCCCAGCATTCATGGCAACTCTACTCCTCTGTTCCAGTCAAACAAGTTATTCGCAAATAGACATTTTGAAATAGTGTGATCTAGAAACACAGTGTCTAGTGTTCATACTACAAACCTTTGCAGGTTTGGGTGGTAGATATTATTTACTTCACAGCACATGACAGGCTAAACATATACTGTTCATTCAGAATTATTACTGACACATTTCCAGCATTCAGTGTAAATTATGACACGGCTTAGCACATTAACTAGTACTAATCAGTCCACAAGCGCATGGAGAGACATGTAAACCCTGGTGCTGTGAGGCAGGAATGACAGCTCTGCACTACCACTGTGTGTAAAAGCAGCTGTACTAAACTTCCTAAACTTCATCCGGATTAAAACTAAAAGTATATTTATAACATCTGCTCAGTTCATGTCACTTGATTGCTACATGCCTGCTCAATCTCTCCCTCAAAGTTAACAACAGCAGCACACAGTGTCTTTGTGAAATATTGCAATACTTTTGCAAAATAATGCAATAATTATTGCAATACTAGACAAAGAGCCCGTTTCGACAACGTAAGATGAAACGGGCACGAGTGCAATAGTAATAAGTATAAGCACCACAAACCTGATATAGGTGTATTGAATGAATGCGTAATTAGGCCTCGAGCTGTAGTCGAAATCGCCTTTCAGGCCTCTAGAGCTTTAATTGAAGTCGCCTTTCTCTTTGAATTTTCGTGGCCGTAAATTCGCCGCCTGCCGAGATGTCGGTCTCGTAAGGTTTTTCGGGCAGCTGCGCAGAAGGTGACTGCGCATTCGACTTCGGACGTGCGCAGAAGGCGACTGCGAATCACGGGACGGAAGGACAATCCCGACCGCTTTTATATAGTGAAATAAGGGAATAATTTTGCAAAATAATGTAATTTTTTTTGTTATTGAGTGGGGGGAATAAGCTTACGTACATTCCAGCAGATGGCACATCTAAAACATTACCACTGCTTCAGAGACTGCATTAGCATGCCAGACAATTGAGGCTAAGCAAGTACACAAACAACACTATAATTCAATAAAATGTTATTTTGTTCTTTATAGAAAATAAATAAATAAATAAATAAATAAATAAATAAATAAATAACGACAATATGTGAGGGAAGTATTTTGGCATAGTGTTTGGAACTTCTGCCGCAAAACTCCAGAAATACGAATGCAATTGCTGGCTAAGATACAATTATTAAGAAGTTGCATGTCCTCTTGATGCTCATCTTCTGAATACTCCAGCTTGATGTTCAGAGAAAATGCATTTATATGAGTTTAAAAAACTGTAACATAACACAATTTGAAAAAAGCAAAGGGGTCTGAATACTGAATTCATTGCATATACAGAAATAAAAAGTACTTCCACATTTTGATTGCTAATTTCTCCAAGTCAGTATACAGTAGCTGCTTTTTATGAAGGATTTCAAAATGTTTTTTTCAAAAAATGAGAGAGAGAATAGAAAAAAAATATTACAGCTGCAAAAACTGTTAATTATTGCCTTGTTCGAGGGAAACTACTGTATATGTCAGTGCTGCCTGGTAACAGCAATTTAAACTAATAGGTTGCAAAGTTAAAGGTTTCTAAAGGGTCAAAAGCACCAAAAGCAAGAAAATGCTGTGCTGGTTACAGCTATGCATGAAGGCAATTATTCAAAACTCACACTCCATTAAGAAAAAATTCTTCCAAAAACTGAATGTGATGCTTTATAATTGCTGCCATACAGATAACCTTGGGAATTAACCACAACAATTCAGTTATAATTGGAAAAAAAATGTTAATTGCAAAGAAAAGACTTTCTACTAATTCTGGCTACATTCCTAGAGCTCTTAACATCCATCCATCCATTATTGAACCTACTTAATCTATTTCAGGGCAGCTCTTAACATATCATTATATTTTGAAATTACATGCTGTATACAAATACATTTCAATAAAATACTGTGAATTCTGCCAGTTTCAAGTTAAGCAAAATTAAAATGCTTTTTACTTTAGTGTTATTAAGTCATTGCTTTGTTGTCTGTAATCCTATAATCAAAGTACAAACTCTGGCATCTTCAGAACAGAGCAGAAGTCAAAAGGTTACGTGCAGAAGCTTAGAGTCGTTATTTCAGTGTCAAAGCAAATTGTTTTGGCAAAACATCACAATAACTTTAAGCATGGAATTATGATCATTTTGACTATTTTATATTTAGCATAATTCTTTAAAATTGATGTTTGAAGATTTAACTAAAACAACAGTTAAAATATGATATGTTTTTTGGAATATCGTAAGTTATAATACACAATTTCAGCATTAAAATAATTCGGTTTACAGGCATTGCCACAGTAGAAGGTTCATTGATCTTTGTAGCTCCTTGTGAGAGGCACTGTCAACGATACTATTGAAGGTGCCAATGAAAACCTACCTTTGCCATCTAATATTTCATCTGTCGCTTATGGGGTGTGTATTGATAAGGGGGGTGAGATATAGCAGAAGAGTCGGGGTAGAACTTCGTTTCTTGGTGCAAAGAGAATTGTCTGCAGCTTAACATCAGCAAAACCAAGGAACTGCTTATTGACTTTCACAGCACCAAAGAGCCTCTATGTCTGGTCACGATTCAGGGAGTGATTGTGGAGGTAGTCTACTCCTATGAGTACTTGGGGGTCCACATTAATGACAGGTTGGACTACTCATGGAATGCACAGGAACTATAGAAGAAAGGGCAGAGCAGGCTCTTCTTCCTTAGGAGACTGCATTCCTTTAATATGGAAAGTGACATCCTTCATGTCTTCCATAGCTCTGTGATGGCCAGTGCTGTTTTCTACACTGTGTTGTGCTGGGTTGGTAACATCACTTCATGAAAGGCCCACCGAATCAACATGCTAATTAAAAAGGCAGGCTCAGTTATGAGATGCATTCTGAACCGTTTGGAGCTAGGACAGGAAGACAGTGTGTCTGTGTCTTCCGGTGAAGTGCGCATGCACGGGGCACGGTGCAATGCTTCAAAGCAGATGCTTCAAAGGCCGCCTGACGCGTCACACAAGATAGAGAGGGCAGGACCTATAAAATATCGCGCGGCAGATCCAATCGGATTTTGGTAAATGAGGAAAGACCTAAAACAGAAAACACGAAAAATACTGAGATGCGGAGACCAGCTTCCCCATTGTTGTGCAAGTGTTCACTCCGAGGATGTCAGATTTGCGATTACGAAGCTTGGCCCGGTAAAGTGTAAAGTAAAAGTAGATTTATTTTCGCGCACATTACATCAGTTGCTGGGGAGAATCTGCTGATTGCTCACTGTTGTGACAGAAAATTAAACGCATATTATGGACAGCAAAACCAGTATTTCTGTCAGAGAAAAAATTTAATGAGGTAAAAGGTCCCTTGCCATTTAATATAGACTGTTCCTACTAATGTTTATGGACTACTGTTCTAGTGCCCTTTATTGTAACGGGTTTAATGTCTAGTATATATATATATATATATATATATATATATATACACACACACAGTGAAACCTCGGGTCACGAACGTCTCGGACCACGTACAAATCAGGTTACGACCAAAAAGTTTGCCAAACGTTTGCATCTGTTCATGACCACGCACCTGGGTGACGAACAAGCCAGTTTCCCTTCCAGTTCGTATGTGCCGATAATTTCTGCACGTGTTCAATCTCTCCCTGTGCATTCCCTGTGCAGCAAGCGAGCGAGAGAGAGAGAGAGAGAGCGCGCATATATATATTTACATGCAGCTCCTACGGTCCGGAATGGATTAATTGTATTTACATACAATCCTATGGGGGAAATTACTTCGGGTCACGACCAAATCGGGTTGTGACCAGAGTTTTGGAATGAATTACGGTCGTGACCCGAGGTTCCATTGTATATATATTTATTGTGGCAGACGACTGGGGACGCCTGGAAGGACCGGGAGATGGACAATACCTCCTCCACGCCAAAAGAGGTCAGCTGCCCTGGTCTGCGTGGGGGCCACGGGAACAGAGCTTGGAAGCTCATCCCTGTTGAGGCCCGTGGTCACCGCCAGAGGGCGCCCAGATAATTATGGAGCCCTGGAAAGCAGCACTTCCGCCACACCAGGAAGTGCTGCCAGAAGATCATCAGGAAAGCACCTGGAAAACATCCAGGTGAACTATAAAAGAGGTCACCTATTTCTATTCAGAGAGCCAGAGTCAGGAGGGGGGAGCCGAAGCTTGTCAGGAGGAGTGAAGGAGGAAAAAAGAAGAAAAGAGTTTATTTGTGTTTGTGTTTTTGGGACTGTGTTGTGCCTGCGGGACACGGGGAAGACGTGGTCCACTGGCAAAAAAAATAAAACTTTTCTTTGTTTTTATATATTTTATATATATATATATATATATATACATATATATACACACACCATTGGGCTCAACAAGTTCTTGTTTTTGGCACACATATTGGCCATGCCAGGAAATGGTGGCATGGGACTGAATCATTACATTATTTGAAGCTGAGGATGCACAAAGCTGGAACGTCTTTTTTGTTTCCAGTCTATCTGTACAGATGCTTTGCATTTTGTTGAGATGGAAACTCCTTGTAAATATTAACAAATATTATGTTATTTTTTCACAGGATCTGATCTGTTTTCTGACCTGGGGAGGGAGAGTGTTATAGTTTTGACTAATCAGTGCACCGCATGCCATTCAGCCAGCATAATAAGCCCTGAGGTGTGGTGGTGAGATGATTGAGAGCACAGGGATCAGTGTTATACACAGTATGTGCAATGGCAGGACTATAATATTCTAGTTATAATTAGCTAAAGTGTCCCTTAAATTATTATTCTTTTTATTAATAAACACACGAGGGGTCCATATCTTGACACCCCGCACAGGCAACACAGATTGGGAAGCAATATATGTAAGTTGTGAGGTGGAGTAGAATTACAGCACACATGCATTATTGCTTAGATTTCTACTTATGCCATCTTTGAAAAGCACCTTCTGATGGCTCTCATTTGGTATGTGGGGATCCATGCAGTTTGATAAATGTCAATGCAAAGAACAACTTGATGAAACATGTATTGCATGTGTTCTGGTAGCTGGCAGGCCAAAAGTCAAGGGGAAGGATCATGAGATGAAATGAAATCAGTAAACAAGTAGAGATCAAACCTGGAAAGACAAAAAAATGTGCATCAAAACCCAGGACAAAAAGCTAGGCTCTTAGTTGAAGGAGCTAAGCGGAAAGCCATTAACCAGAACAGCTAAGAATTTGCATTTAAAACGTTTGTTTTATTCTTTTGGGAAATATCCATCTATATGAACACCACTCTCAAGCCATTGGAAGATTATAAAGTGTTAATGACGTAACAACAAGAGGCGATCAGGGCCACAATCTTAACAACGGCTCATCGCATAGCAGCAACAGACTAAAGAGAACCACACTGGCCACTTTCAAAAAAAACATTACCTTGTGATTAAAAATTAATTATAATTAATTTTAACCTTTTCCCTAAAGTGAAAAACAAGAAACTAATAACACAAATGTGTTCTCTGACCTTAAAAACTATCAGAAATCACTAAAAACAAACACTAGAAAAAAATGTATTTTATATGCAAAAAAATAATAATCATAACAGAATGGGGCAAAACTCATCTTAATTGTTTCTGCTCAGTGAACACAGTAAAGCGCAAGAAAAGTTCAGACTTTTGCTACTAAAATCTCTTCTGTGCTCTACTGAGCAACAGGGAATCAATTCAATTTTGGGTACTCTTAAAAGTTTGACTTCAGCAGGAGTTCTGACCTACCTGCACTAACATTTCCATTTTTTCCTGAATGTTCACTTTACTTTATTTTACTTTACTTTAGTACAGCAAAAATGTGCTACAATGAAAAGAGGTGGTAGGCAGGTTAGAATTAAGAAAAAGAAGCAGCTGGCATGAAGACATGAAAACGCAGTACAGCAGATGCACAGGCTGTACACCACACAATAGAAGATAATGAAAATAAAATAGATTTTCTCAAATTTTGAACACCTGTATATGCAACATTTTTTTGAGCAGCCTGTTTTTAGCCGAACCGTTATTTTCCCCCAAAATGGTGGAGGAGATTATATGGGGACCTAATCCAGGTCTTCAACATTTTTAGTATTAATAATAATAATAATTCTTTACATTTATAGACGGCTTTTCTCGCTATTCAAAGCACTTTACATGGTGAGTGGAGAGTGACCTCAACCAACAGCAGTCATTATGCGCCAATACGCTCACCACACGTTTGCTATTAGGAGGTGAAGGCGTAAGAGAGATGTTAGCCAATTAGAAACAGGAGATGATTAGGGGGGTAAAATGACTAGGCCAAGGTGGGCAATTTATCCAGAAGCGTTTAGTGATAAAGTAGTGTTACAGTTCAGCCAGGGTGTTCCTGTTCAAGGTCTTTTTTCTTCATTTTTGATTCGTTTGTCTATGTTCATATTGTTACTTTTGCGTTTATTTGCATTCTGTGTTTTTTTTTTTATCAATTTTTTGTATTATTTCTATGTGTCTATGCTTGTCCTATTACAGTGCATCCAGAAAGTATTCACAGAGCATCACTTTTTCCACATTTTGTTATGTTACAGCCTTATTCCAAAATGGATTAAATTCATTTTTTTCCTCAGAATTCTGCACACAACACCCCATAATGACAACGTGAAAAAAGTTTACTTGAGGTTTTTGCAAATTTATTAAAAATAAAAAAACTGAGAAATCCCATGTACATAAGTATTCACAGCCTTTGCTCAGTACTTTGTCGATGCACCTTTGGCAGCAATTACAGCCTCAAGTCTTGTTGAATATGATGCCACAAGCTTGGCACACCTATCCTTGGCCAGTTTCGCCTATTCCTCTTTGCAGCACCTCTCAAGCTCCATCAGGTTGGATGGGAAGCGTTGGTGCACAGCAAGATCTCTCCAGAGATGTTCAATTGGATTCAAGTCTGGGCTCTGGCTGGGCCGCTCAAGGACACTCACAGAGTTGTCCTGAAGCCACTCCTTTGATATCTTGGCTGTGTGCTTAGGGTCGTTGTCCTGCTGAAAGATGAACCGTCGCCCCAGTCTGAGGTCAAGAGCGCTCTGGAGCAGGTTTTCATCCAGGATGTCTCTGTACATTGCTGCAGTCATCTTTCCCTTTATCCTGACTAGTCTCCCAGTCCCTGCCGCTGAAAAACATCCCCACAGCACGATGCCTCACCACCATGCTTCACTGTAGGGATGGTGCCAGGTTTCCTCCAAACGTGACGCCTGGCATTCACACCAAAGAGTTCAATCTTTGTCTCATCAGACCAGAGAATGTTCTTTCTCATGGTCTGAGAGTCCTTCAGGTGCCTTTTGGCAAACTCCAGGCGGACTGCCATGTGCTTTTTACTAAGGAGTGGCTTCCATCTGGCCACTCTACCATACAGGCCTGATTGGTGGATTGCTGCAGAGACGGTTGTCCTTCTGGAAGGTTCTTCTATCTCCACAGAGGACCTCTGGAGCTCTGACAGAGTGACCATCAGGTTCTTGGTCACCTCCCTGACTGAGGCCCTTCTCCCCCGATCGCTCAGTTTAGATGGCCGGCCAGCTCTAGGAAGAGTCCTGGTGGTTTCGAACTTCTTCCACTTACGGATAATGGAGGCCACTGTGCTCATTGGGACCTTCAAAGCAGCAGAAATTTTTCTGTAACCTTCCCCAGATATGTGCCTCGAGACAATCCTGTCTCGGAGGTCTACAGACAATTCCTTTGACTTCATGCTTGGTTTGTGCTCTGACATGAACTGTCAACTGTGGGACCTTCTATAGACAGGTGTGTGCCTTTCCAAATCATGTCCAACCAACTGAATTTACCACAGGTGGACTCCAATTAAGCTGCAGAAACATCTCAAGGATGATCAGGGGAAACAGGATGCACCTGAGCTCAATTTTGAGCTTCACGGCAAAGGCTGTGACTACTTCTGTACATGTGCTTTCTCAATTTTTTTATTTTTAATAAATTTGCAAAAACCTCAAGTAAACTGTTTTCACGTTGTTATTATGGGGTGTTGTGTGTAGAATTCTGAGGAAAAAAATGAATTTAATCCATTTTGGAATAAGGCTGTAACATAACAAAATGTGGAAAAAGTGATGCGCCGTGAATACTTTCCGGATGCACTGTATACTGTAAGAAACAGTACACTAGAAGCATTGTATCAGGACCTTAGGTTACAACTTGATGATGTTCTGAAAACCTTACATCAATACAACTGAATTCAATGCAGTTTCCGCTATGCCACCCTCTGCCTCTCTGGACCCTGATACAGACAGGCATATTTACAGTGATATCCTGTCAACTGACTACAGCGACCACCACAGGTGAATTCTGAGTAATCTCACAAAGGAATAGGAGAAAATCAATTTCGAGTGTAATAGGAAAGGGAGAGCGTACTATTCAAATTAAAACATTTTACTTTTTCATTACAATTTGTATGTTAAAAATAATCACCTCAATCTAGAAACTGCAATTTATGTGGAAGTGTGACAAAAGCACACATTTTTAATTTAGGCTTACAATATAAAATGGGTGTGAATTCATTGTTAATTGCAAAGAGACCTCATATACACGCATGCTGCAAAAGCTTTGCAGTGGCTCTCATCTTACTTACTGAAAAAAATGAGAACTACAGGACAGAATTATATTTAAGACACCACAGGGACCACTTCAGACTCAATCAAATGCAAAGACTGCTGCTGAAATGCTTGAAACCCTTTATCATCATATTTCATAACTTCTCACATCCAGGCTATAAATTAAAGCCTTTCATCTTTAATTTCTGCTAATTAGGCTGAAAAGGGTAGTGGGTTAAACAACTCTTAACTAAAAAGCACTAAAGAAGGTACACAAGCAAGTCACATCTGTATAAGTCCACCAACCATTCCTTACTGTTATAGAGGCCAGAAAACCGTTAAGTGCCTCTAATCCCTAATAGAAAATGATGTTATTGTTAAAAATAATTTTGGATAATGAGAGCGAAAGGAGGGTTCAGGGAGATGATGGAGCATGGTAAGCATTTGGACTCCAGCCTTCTGGGAATCTTTATTTATTAATAGAGTTCACAATGTGATGCTATTTCACAGTGAGATTACGCGGTTGTCTTTCCTAAATCCTGTACGTTATCCCAGACCTCTAAGTGGTTGTAACTAAATTAAAAATAACTTTATCTAGTTCTTATGAACTGTTTAACATTGAAACAGATGCTGCACGGATAAAAAAAGGACTAAATCTAACAGAATCAATTTAATAAAAAAAAAAATACCTGATTTGGCAAATGTTACTACAAAGGCTTTAAAAATATATGCTGTAATTTGCTCTGCTGTTGGAATTGTCATGTAGGCAGCAAAAAGCTAATTTAAGAAATAGCAGCACACTTCAGCTGGTAATACAGACTGTACTACTAGGCTGCTTGTGTGATTTAGAATTATTTAAAACTGAGAGTGCGTTCAATAGGGCAAGGTCAGTTCTGCACAGATAGGCAACTGTGTGCATGAAATGATCTCTCTCCAGTTTGAAAAACCACAATACTCATATTTGACAGTGTTTCTTACACTAATGTCTTAAGTAGGTTAATGTATATTTATTACAATAGGTCAATAAAAAGCCATATTCATGTTTTAATAGTGTAAGAGTAGGAACATTTTATGGCTGTCACACTGGGTATTACAAGAAAAATATGTGACACCTTTCTGCCTCTTTTTGATCTTGTATTTGTCTTTTGAATTTTTTTTTAGTAAACTCTTAAAATTAAGTATCATTTTTTGGGGGGCAGATGTTTCATGTTTTTTCTCTTTTTGAATTTTGAGGTTTTGAGTTTAAAGTCTTTTGTCCTCTTCTTTTGTGGTACTATATTATAGCCCAGGGATCCTTCCCTGGATAGAATTCAAATCTTTGTTTTATGTCTTCTTTGTTCATTTTTGATTATTTTGTTTATGTTAATATTGCCTGTGTTTATTATTTGGACCATTCATTATTTTTTATTTGGTCTATGTATGTTAAGAGTTACCAAAGGAGGTGAGGTCACCTGACAATCACCACAAGGTCCTGCCCTCTTCCCTATAAAGGTGGATGGTATACCACAATACACATATTTTACAGTGTTTCTTACACTAATGTCTTAAGTAGGTAAATGTATATTTATTAGAAAAGGTCAATAAAAAGCCATATTCATGTTTTAACAGTGTAAGAGTAGGAACATTTTAGGGCTGTCACACTGTGTATTACAAGAACAATATGTGATACTCTTTTCTTTTGCTTCACTCTATAATCTTACAAATATTAGAATTACTTTTCTGGAAAAATTTCAAATGCTGTTCGGTCTGACTCTTACAGAGAGAAATACAAATGCATTCTTCAAAGAAACAAACTGTTACTATTTAACCTATACTGGAAGGCCTGGAGGAGAAAGCTTATCCAGGACATTACCTCCTCCGGAACACTAGAGGGCAGCATCCTATGGAAACTCATGGGTCACCTGGAGAATCGGGGAGCCCTTGGTTGCAGAACTTGCGTCACACCCGGAAGTACTGTCGGAAGAAGGTCCTCAAGCATCTGGAGCACATCTGGGTGCCCTATAAAAGGAGCCGGCCACCACTACTCCGAGAGCCAGAGTCGGAAGGAGGTGGACAGAGCTTGTTGGAGGAGGAGTAGGGGCGAAGAAAGAGAGAAGTGAAAGGAAAAGAAAGAAGAGAATTGTATTATGTGCTGAGTTTTGTACTGTGCTTTAATTGTGCTGTGCCGGTTCGAGAAGGGGGAAGGCATTTCCCACGTGAAAAAAATAAATAAACCAATAAAATGTGTGTGCCGAACTTGTGTCCTGCATCTGTCTATGTCAGGTTTGGGCAGCAGAAGAAGCCCTCTGCAGGCCACACCTGACATTGTGACTTGCAGCCACGTTTCACATATTTGAAAGGCACAGTAGAAATCAGATGTATTTATTTTAGGTGAGTTTCATTTTTTTTTATTTGTGCTACCAAAAAGGACCTCCTGCATCATTGCAGCTGGAATGCAAAATGTTGTTCATGTGAAATGATAAAATGCAAATCAAGAAAAATAACAGAATTACATTATATAAACAGCAATGTACAAGTACATGGAGAGTTCTGGATGCTCTCATACTTCATTTTGGCCATTAACAAGTTTACCCTTTACTCTCAAAGCATACTGGGTATTAGAAAAATCACATCGTACTGTATACAACAGCACAAAAAGATATTAATAATGGCAGTGCAGGATCATCTGTAGGGTACTCTAGTCTTGGAGAGAATCACCACTGTCAGGATTTCATTCTGAGTGCATTCTTAATAAAACAGATAATAAAAATAATCAATTTTCATGAATGCCACTATTTAAATTATTCTTCTGTACTGTACCTCCATGATAACTCTCTCTTTTGTTATTAGGGGATACTGCAGAGTAAAATATTCTTATAATCTGCACAGCACAGCAGTACACAATTTATTTTTATTATTGTACTTTTCAAGCCGTTACACAGTACAGAATTCTTAAATGACCACCAAACTACGAGCTAAGCTTCAGACTCACAGAATACATACTCTATGTTACACATACACGGGAAATGCTTAGACGTGGTGGAAGCAGAGAAGATCAAAGCATTTAATCCAGCAGGATGCTAATACTGGTAAAAAAATAAAAAATTAAGTTTCATTGGCCAAGAAATCTAGCATAGGATAAATATCTTGATGAGCCAATCCAGTTGGCAATAGTCTACCCATACATGGAAAAAAACACCCAGGCAAACATGTAAAGCACTATACACAGTGTGTCCACGTATGTGTTGTGTGTGCCGTGTGGGACAGGCGGGCGTCCTGGCTGGGATGGAGGGTGGTTTCCAGTGAGAAAGGGAAGCCACAATGGAAGGACAAGAGGTATCTATGCTGCCCAAAGTTATATTCTTCTCACATACACACTGTAGCAGCATCCCACTGGTGTGACACCCATAGGAATATCTACAGGGCAGGCTGGGAATTGTAGTCTCATGGGACAGCCCTGTTGGGGTTGTTGGGTGCCACCAGAAGGAGCTACAAAGAATCGTTACGACCTCTTTAATAGACTTCTGCCTAACCTGGAAGTGCTTCCATTGTGCAATGCTGTGGCACCAGAAGTACCCTCAGGACTGGTACGAGTGTGAACGAGGCTTCAGGGTGGTATGGAAGGAGGGTAAAGATCTATTGTCATTATTGTGTATTTCCAGAAGAGAATTTGGATCTTGTGTTTGAACCCAGCGTTGTGTAGTTGTGTCGAAGGGGTTTTGGATGCTACTGTGCCCCCTTGGTGGTCTCAGTATATATGTAAGTATGTACTATATGTGTGTCTATATTGTCACAGGTGTACACATTGGAGGCGTAGGGGCTCTGGTTAATGTAGTTACCCACTAAGCCAGGGGCTGACACTGCTTTCTGATCCTTTAACTCTTTCTGCCTCTGCAGACGACTGGGTGATTGATGGCCCTTGCTTTACTGACGTCATCTCTGGTATCCATCTCCTTCAAAAAGTCCCGTTCTGCCGTCAGTTTTCATAACCCAGAAAACCAGTTACCTGTTTTAGCTCTGTTTTCGACTCATGATTGCAAAGATATCTCTGCAATTAATTGAGTGTTTATTTTTCTCAAACCTTTGAAATTATACAGGGTCATCAATGTGGTATTCAAACTCTTTATCTGTGTTCTTTGTATCATTTTACAATGAAATATAATTAAATATATAATGTAACAATGTATCAGAGGCATCCATCCATCCATCCATTATCCAACCCGCTATATCCTAACTACAGGGTCACGGGGTACAGCAATTTAGAGGTAAGGAACACAATCACTACCTGCATCTTTCTTTTCACATGCAGCCAACATGGCGAAGCCCAGAGGCTCCCAGCTCTTTCACCCCACAGGAAATTTAAAGAGCAAAGGTGATGGAAGTTGCCATTCAATTGCAAACCAAATAAGATGACAGTAAAGAGATGACAATAAAGCTTAGGAAGAGGCAGCTGCTGAAGGGCAATGTCCACAATTCCCTTTGTTTATTTGTATTTTTTCTTTTCTTCTTTTACTGTATGGTATTAAACCATTCACCCTCTCATTTTGTTTTCATAGTATTACTATGTATATGTATGTGTATATCTATAGATATAAAATCCAATATCTGCCTGCCTGTCTGTCTGTCCATCCGCTTTTCACGAGAGAAGTACTTAATGGATTTAGATCATTTTTTTTTCTATAATTTGCTTGAACATTCCGGTCGCTTTTGCAACTTCTCTCATCGTGCTAAGTAGCATAGTTCATTTGCGGTGCCGATTTATTTGTGTGAATCCGTGAGAGAGACCCTCCTAACTCATGCAGCAGCCTTTGTTGGAGTCAGTCTACCTTTGGCAACATGTTGGTGTATACCTTGTCTCCGCTTAGCTAATGATACCTGTTTGTTCAACAGACATTATTATCTACAGATTGTTAAAGAGTAACGTTTGATGTTTTTGAGAGAGATCAGAGCTCCGTGTGTTTTAGAGGGTAGCTGCTGATTGCCAGAGATATCATGGCCAAGTGCTTTTCTACCCACGCTATGTGGGTGCAGCTGCGAGGAACAGCTAGTATATTTTATATATATATATATATATATATATATATATATATATATATATATATATATAAATCTTGGGTTGAGACGTGATCATCTCGGAGAGACACTTTGAAGTCCCGCAAGACTTCTTGCACATCACGCCCTACTTACAAACAATTTCTCGACGACACTTTAACATCTCACGAGACAAGGAAGTGAGACAAAAGGACAGCTGCTGTACAGGCTTTTAAATGATCAACACACAGTGCGACATGCAGATCACGCAGCTCAGTAGCAGCTAGCAGCTGATCCATCTTTAGTGTACGTTCAGCCCCACCCCACCCCCATTCACAACGCGAGTGGCAGAGACGGCTAGTGTGAAGTGTGCCCCCAGGGGTGGGGGTTGTGGGGTGGGCAAGCTAAGCAATTAGGGGGCACAGCCCTCTAGTGTGTGTGTATATATATACAGTTATTACAATTACTTTTGAACCCCTGAAATGAAGGGATTGTGTTAAAAAATGCTTTAGTTGCCTCACATTTTATGCAATCGTTTTGTTCACCCCACTGAATTAAAGCTGAAAGTCTGCACTTCAACTGCATCTGAGTTGTTTCATTTAAAATTCATTGTGGTAAAGTACAGAACCAAAATTAGAAAAAAGTTGTCTCTGTCCAAATATTTATGGACCTAACTATATATATGTGTATATATATATAATTTTTGAAGTTAGCTATCAATCAACAAGTATTTATTCACCTACAAAAATACTTCATATATTTAAAATAAATGCTTTAACATTAATGTGATAAAAACTAACAAAAATAAATTATTTTTGCCAAAAATGTATTCACAGCTAGAACAACACAGACTTGAAGCACTCCTTCTACTGCATGTATTTTTAAATTCCTCCAACAGCACATTATTCATATTAATCCGGTCAAGAGTATCCGAAACTGGTGTGTGAGTGATGAAATTTAGCAGATAAATTCATGAACTCTTGTGGACACTAGGGGGCATCAGAGGTCCCAACCCAAGAACACAACTACACAGACCCAAGTCCTGGGTTCAAATAAACTGTTTTTCTTTACCAAAAACACATTCTTTCCCTCAGACTCTGGCACACTATCCACTACAAAGAGTACAAATAATAAACTCTGCTCTCTTTCTACCTTCATTCCAGGTGAGTGTTGCCCTACTCCGCTCCCAACTCTGGCTCAACTGGGTGAGATGAAGCAGCTTCTTTTATACTGGACCCAGGAGCATTTCTTGTGCCATCACATTTCCCCAAGGGAACACTTCTGGGTCAGGTGGAACAGTTAAGTGTCATAAGACAGAAATGACCATGTAGGGTGTGCTGCAGTTAAGACACCATTACTGAAGAAACACAACAAACAGAACAGACTGCAGTGTGCAAAAGAGAATACAGCATTGAATAGTGAAAGAACGTTTTATGGAAAGACAAGTCCAATATTACATTTTTTAGTTCACAAAGATGTCAGCCAATGGTGAAGAGGATCTGGTCAAAATCTATGTCATGACAACTACACAAAAGTGCATATTTTGATTTATCATGCTGCATGTTTGGGAAAATTTTATTCAGTGTTGCTATGAGCAAATCAACGCTTACTGTTCATATAATTAACTTTAAAAATGATTTCTTGGTTAGACTTTTGCACAGTCTTACTGTATGTGTGTAATCAAGTAATTGAAATGTCAGTTGGCCAATTAAAATGTCAGCCAACATTCCAATTAGGTCCATACATCGTTAGGCATCATCTGGTGCTTACAATGTGCAGAGGCGACTGAATCCGATTAGCGAATAGCAAAGACAATGGCAGAGAACAAAAGTAAACTTTGGGAGTAAGAAGTACAGAAAGGAAATGCAAACAATGCTGAAACAGACAGATCACGGGAAAGGTTAAAGAAAAAAGCAGCCAACCACATCCTGGGAGAAGCTCAAGTGATAGGCCACTCTACGGATGATGAGTTTACTGATGCGCAACTTTCTATGGCCTGGGCAGTTTACACAAATGGCAGACTTAATTGGAATAAGGTGCTGTAATATGTGGGGCAAGAACATTCTAAGTAATTTCAGCTTCACCTCACATTACCAAAGAGATTTAAAGTATAAGTTTGATATTTCTTCACAATCATGGTTTATATTAACTTAGCACTCTAAGTGGAAGCATATTTTATACATTTTAAAAAATAACTAGCCTGCTCTTGCATTTTATAATAGAGCTAATGGGTACTGGTGTCCTAGCGTTAACAAAGCATTAAAGCTAACTGAATATGTCCGTTTTCTAAGCCAACAATGTTACTGAGTGTCAAGGAGCATCTTGTGATTGCATACATATTGCAAAACAGCATATCGATATTGTTTTAAGAAGGAAAAAGGGCAACCAATGTTGTGAGATAGAGCCATTTTAAAAGGAGACTTCGGTGCACATCTTTCAAAGTCAAGGGGTGTGCATTCCCTTCGGGAAGTCATCACTTGACGCCGTTTTTAACACTGAATGTTAAGATGTCCAGGTGTCACTATTCTGTGAACATCTGAACAATAATCACCATGAAAAGTCACACGATTGCTTTAATTCTTTCACTATATAAGCTTATTTATTTATTATTTTGCAAAGATATTGCCTGCTGGAATGATAATGTACAGTACAAGCTTTGGTGGTCTAACGACAGATGCATTCTAATCAAGTGGTAAGAACTAAACAGATGTTATAGCCATACATGTAGTTTTAATCAGTTTGAGGTTTAGTGAGTTTAGTACAGATCTTTTAGCATTGGCACAGTGGTAGTGCGGAGCTGTCATTCCTGCCTCACAGTGCCTGGGCCAACATGGAGGTAAGTTGTCGCCGTGTATTTCTCTTTGAAATTAATAAATTTAAATTTATTGTTATGCGTATAAAGTACAATGAAACTCTTGCTTGCACTGTTCCTCACAATGCTGTTACTTGGTGTGAATCTCACTCAGTAAGCTATGCAAAATAACAACACAGAATGTAACAGGTGAAAAGCAATTTAGGAAAAGTACTGTTTAGGAAAAAAGCAATCAGATGATAGGACTGTGCATCTGCCCGTTGTTACAAGCCATGGCAGAACATAATTGCTGAAGAAACAGAACAGCAGAAGCAAAAATCGGATAATAAGCTTGGCTAAAGGGGGTGCAGGGGTGCTGGGATATGTGGGGTTGTCATAACTTCACTCACAACGCATACTACAGGTAGACAAGTAGGCAAGAAACATATCTCTACCTCGAGAAAACTGTACTAAGAATTTGTGATGAAATGTATTATTACGTTTGTTGTCATAAGCCAACAGAAGATACGTTTCATTAAACAGAAACCTTGGCTACTTCAAAGTGGACGTCCAGGCTGTTTTTTACACTGCAACCCCGGTACCCATTAGCTCCATTATAAAATGCAAGTGCAGGCTAGTTATTTTTTAGAGTTTATAAAATACGCTTCAGTTTTGAACACAGTTTCATGTGGCAAATTAATACATACAATGATTGTGAAGAAATATCACACTTGAAAAATACCAAACTTATCCTTTAATATCATTCCAATAAATATTTTACCTTAATTTCTATATATTCTGTACTGTATTATTCTCTTTATTAACAAAGATTTTTCTAAAAGCATTGGTTATAACTACTATCATAAAAGCTAAAAACAGGGAGGTGTTTTTTTTTTTAATTTTCAGCTTTACTACTGGGCTGAGGATATTGGGAGAAGGATGCTCTAAGGATAGAGCTGCTAGGGGAGAGGAAAAGAGGAAGGCCTAAGCGAAGGTTTATGGATGTGATGAGAGAGAACATGCAGGTGATGGGTGTAACAGAACAAGATGCAGAAGATATCACGATATGGAAGAAGATGATCCGCTGTGGCAAGACCTAACAGGAATAGCCGAAAGAAGAAGAAGAAGCAGACTACTGGGCAGTAGTAGTAGGGTGTTGTACTGTGTTAGCCATTACGGATGCAATGAGAAGCCAAGCAAAATTACACCTTTTACTGGCTAACTGAAGCCTTTGAGGCAAATGAGGCCCCTTCTTCAGGCAGGTTGTAATCTTTATGAAGAAGGGGCCTCAGTTGCTTTGAAGGCTCGCACGTTGTAATCAGTTCAGTTAGTCAATAAAAGGTGTCATTTTGCTTGACTTCTCACTACTAGGCAGTGAAAGTCCATCTATGGGACTCGGATCGAGGTGAGCTTCAAGATCTTTAGGGAGTCTTATATTATCAGCCCTGCATCCTTTAAATAACTTATCACCAAAACATTTCTACTAAAACATACAAGCCAGAGGCTTTTATACGTAACTGCAAACTTTCCTAATTTCCCTTTTGACTTGATTTATGCAGTACTACTTCATACTAGTAATTCTGATGAATGAAATAACTGTCCCAGTGCTTCTATAATCCAATTCAATTGAGTTTATTGCTATTATATCCTATAGTACAATGAAGAATATTTTTGGGTAGTCCCACTGGTGCAACAAAATGCAGTGAAAATACGGTACACTTTATAATGACACAAGCAGTCACAAATTACTAAACAAAGCAATAAAACAAAAAGCAATAAATATGAATAAATATGCAAAAAATCAAAAATAAATAAATATTAGATATAATTATGCAATATGCATCCAGCAGAACAAATAACTATTGAACAATATAAGTAACTGAGCAGACAGTTTGGTTGAACAAGAAATGATAATTCAACTGTGCCACTATATTGGAACTCACATCAGCCCATCTGCAATGACATACTACTTGATAATCCAAAACGGCACATGGGAGTTGAACTTTACAATTAGAATCTCAGATAACGCATTTAATTTGTCAGTTTAACAGAACACAGTTTTTCTTAACTTGTGTGCAACTTGAGCTAATTCAATATAAAGTTGTTTATGGTGCATTCATTCCCATGGATTGAGAATGTCCTACCTAGCACTACCAAGTGTTTTAGTTGTGCTCATATCGGATACCCTTACCTCACCTCAGGTCCACTAGAACTCTTCTGGAGTGCAGCCAGGGCCCTTTTCCCGCCGGGACACCTTCACGCTAGAAGGGCCAAGGGAGGAAGCATGGTCAGAGCATTACCTCCCCTGGCGTGCTAGGTTACAGCCCCCCTGGGTTGCAGCGGTGCCTCGGACTCCCACAGGGCTCCATAGGAGTTGGAGTTGGATACAGCCTTGTAGGGATCTGTGGGTGCTGCTAGGGGGTGTTCCACCACACTCATCAAAGAGCACCTGGAGAACTTCCGAGGGCCATATAATAGGAGCCAGCAGACACTACTCAGAGAGCCAGAGTCAGGAGGAGTGGAGGAGAAAAGAGAAAGAAAAGGAAGAGAATTGTGTTGTGCTGTGTGCTTTTGAGACTGTGCTACACTTGTGGGAAATGGGGAAGGCGTTTCCCACAAGAGAAAAGGAAAAATAAAATTCCTGTGTACTTTGAAGTTGTAGCTCTGTAAGTGTCGGTGTCAGGTTGGGACAACGGTGCCCACCTTGGTGGTCCACACTCTTCATGCATTAAAAGGCCTTCTTGGAGTATAAACCAGATGAAGGACCAGTGCTTAAGGATCACTCAGTTGCTATAAAGTACATTGCATTACACCACTTCCTCATAGCTGGAAAAATTCAAACTTGCTTTTACTAATGTGACTGGAAAACAACATTATCTACTATTTAAAATCGAGAAAATTAAAGATACATTAAGTGGAAGAGCTCATCTTTTTCAGCATATGGCAGTTCTTCATTAATTTTAATTTCAGCTAGCCCTCTTTATTGTGATTATTGAATCAGCTCATATGCCTTTCCCATGCTGTCTTTTATTTATGCTCTGCTCCACTCTACCTTTCTCCTGTATAGTGGGCAAGGAAGATTTATATACTGTATGAGTATTTAAAAAGTACTTAAAAAGTAGCTAATTTATTTAATTCTAATGGGTGTTTTACAATAATACGCTAAAATCATATAAAAGGGACTTGTAGTAAAGGGTGCAGCACTGCTAAGACACCTCAGTGGAAGAGCATTAGATCAGCTGTAGATATTCACGATTACAGACAAGGACTGACACCACACAAGAAACGCAGCCTTCATGGACTGGATTACTCAAATTTTAGACGCCCTCACCTACTCACCGTAGAAAGTCCAAACATAACCCTCCCTTACTCATTTCATTCATAATATTATCTCATGGCCAAAATTGTATAATAGTTACTACAAAGGCTTTTAAATCCAACACTTGATACTGTTATTGGCACATGGGAGAAAAATTGCATGTATCTACCAGCATGCTGCTCAGATGTCTGATCCTCAGTTAAAGCTTTAGATTATCCTCTGTATCTGGTGTTCAGTATTAACAGGGTGACAGCGAACTCCAGTTTCTATATCTTATAAAAACACCTTAGCATAGTTATGGTTAACTCTGTACAGAAAACGTGATTATTATAGATAAGCTGATTACTTGATATATCTTTAATATACAAATGGGTACTTGTACAGCATGTCTCAGCTACATGTTATTATTATGGTCACCAGTTTCTTTTGAATTATCATTCATAAAGTGTGAAAATGATGTCTTCAACTTAACTAGAATATATAAAGCTCTGGAAATGCCAATATTGTCCTGACTCTCTATAAATGCTGTTAGATTCTGTGCTTAATCAAACCGAATAAAAAAAGAATACAACATATTTTCAGACATTTAAACAATAATATTGTAGCTTCTGCAGCTAATTTTATTACTTTTTTTTTTAATTGAATATCCACACACCAATTTTAAAAGCACTGAAATCCTGTTTAGGACTGAGGAACCGGAGCCATTTCTGGTAGCATTGACTGCAAGGTAGAAACCTCAGACAGGACATCAGCCTATCGCATTACAGAGGTACACATTTCAGAAGACAAAATAATTCAACAAGTTAATGATGACCATATATACAGTGTCACACGCATGCGAGTAGGGGGACGTTGTATGGACCAAGCAAAGGTAATTCCACACCATGCCAGGGGGTGGCAGGGTGCACTAAACCTTCTCCTGTTATCTCTACAGACCAGCCACAGGAAAACCTATCCGATTCAGTGCTGATAATGCCGGTTCTGGCACCCAGAAGAACGTCACTTCCGGTTCCAGCGTCCAGAAGAACGTCACTTCCGGTTCCAGCACCCAGAAGAACGTCACTTCCGGCGCACAGGCTGACATCAGAAGGACATCACTTCCAGTCTGATCCCTTAAAGCCGCCATCTTTTCCAACTCTCATCAGTTCTGTTTTGGACTCAGTATTGTGAAAAGCTCTGTGCTATTTAAAAAAAACCATTTGCAGCCAGGAATATTATATGGGTGACTGCCCCAAACCTTTTTACGTGTGTCGAGTCTGTTCCTTTTTACAACAGCAAAAGGAAAAAGGAAAACTATAATATATAACATAGTATTTAACAAAAACAATAAATCTGCAATGGATAACTGTTAATTAGTAGTTTACATACTGTACCTATACACACAAATTTTCAACTTTTTTTTTTTGCAATGTATAAATACATAAATATATACAGACAGGCTCTTGGATTCACTGCCCTGAATTGAAATAAGCAGAATGGATGATGGATGGATCCATCCATTATTCAATCAGCTTAGGGACGGTGAGGCCAAAGGCTATCTATATGTATTTATTTACGGTAAAATATATACTAAACATAATAGAGAAAATCATTTCCTGAAGCCCGTGATAAATGAGCTTCAGCTATGCACTACAAGTGTAGAAGATTACAAGTGGTAAGCAGTATGATTTTCCACTGTGACCATAAACGTCATGGCTTTGATAATATTTTTGTAACACTGTTTATAGATTTAAGTGCTTTCTTCTCCAAAGCCTGCAATAGACTGGCACCCTTTACTGGTGCTACCACCTTATACTCGTTGCTTGCTGGGACAGACTCCAGTCCGTACCCCCAGTCTCTTGGATGAACAGCTAAACAAAAGCAATATGCAACACGTTGGGAAAACTATTAAAGGAATATTTAACATTTCCTCTGGGGTGCCCGCTGGAAGAACACCCAAATGTAGACAAAGAAAATGCCTGAAGGAGAATCTCCTTCAATTGGAGCTGGATAAAATTGCTATAAATAGGCTAACCTGGTCGGCACATTACCACACGGACCCTCATCATGATAAATGGACTAAAAAGTGAAATGATCTGAAATGATTACTCTTATTACAGGTAAAGGCAAATTAGAGGAGCAGGAGCCGAGACCCTAAAGAAAACTGCAACTCAAAACAGTTACTTTGAAGGCATTTGATCTCTGAGAGGTGATCTGAGTCGGGCCAAGAAAAGCTTTCTACCAAGAAAGGGAGGATGAAAGGAAGCAGCAGAGAAGAAACACTGAGACAAAATACAGGAGGGAATAAAATATTTTGCTGAGTTAAACACCACCGTTGATGGGTGAAATTGACCAAAGCGTTTTCCACAGTGAATATGATGTGCTTGCTAATGACCTGGTTTACTGAATATTTTTCTGGAAATTTTCAGTGTGGCTGCCATTCTGTGGTCACATTTTTTATGTAATTTCTGTTGATTTTGTTTATTAATGGTTAATTGTGTACCATCTCTTAGTTTACTTATGTTCTTTGTGGGTGGTGCCCCAGGAGGCGGGGCCACCTTAATGTCACCATTCCTGGGCCCAGCCTCTGGCTAATTAAGTCAGGTGAGAAGGCTCTGGTGCTGGAGATCATTTCTTTTTTTATTGCGGAAGTTTAGTAAATATTGAATTTCTCTTTTGGACTTTTTTCCCTGTTATTGGATTATGCTTATGGATCGTGTATTTGGACTTGTTTGTTGCCTTTTTAGGCAACTCCTTTTACTTCTTTCTGAGCCTTTGTGATATTTCATTATTTACTGTATAAAGATCCTTTAACTCCCCCTTTCATTCACGAGTTAATGGTTGACGGTTACCTTCTATCTTCTTTGGGGGGGGGAGGGTTGTTAGAATTGTAGTCATTCCATGATATTTTGCCAGCATTCCCTTTTGGGGCCTGTTCCTGCTGATGCTAACAGGTAGTATTTGAAGCCTGGCTGAGTTTAGGCGAGCATCTTCTGTGCTGGTTACTTATTTCCTGCCATGCTTCTTGATTTATTATTGGAGGTCTCACATCCGATCTGCCTTTGTTTAGACTCCAATTCATGATAACAAGAAGGTAGGGTGGGGTGAAGCTTGGCTTTGGGACACTGTTTTTTTGTTGAACACCCTTGAGGTTTGGTGAATTTATTAATGAAACACTGATGGTGTGCAGAACCCTCTGAAATTGATTTCATTAAGCCCAATTATAGAAGGTTTTAGAGAGCATAAGTCACCATTATGACAGTAGCTGCCATTCAGACAATGGCAGTAATAAGCAGTCAAGGGACTGGGATGATGACCCCATTATATTTACAAACATACTGTATACTGATAATAAAGCCCAAGCACATTAACAAAAAGGGCTGATTCAATTTACTTTCACTACAATTTTACTTGTTTTATAAAACATTGTATTTCAATAGCTGTACCACACAAACATAAATATACAATATACACACATACATTATATATAGACGTAACACTGTACATACACAGTATATGTACCTCCTTGCAATATGACTGTTAAATGCTGTCAAAGAGAAGTACTTCAGTTTCAAAATCCCAAACACATAAAAAGAAATCATCTCAGGAGAATAATTATGAAGTGATGAGGGAATATTCGTATAATTAAAGCACACACACACACACACCTTGGCATTTATCCGGTCCACAGAGTCACCGTATGCCTTTGAGCGACAAGTGAACCAGAAGAAGAGACAGACAGTGCGTTGAGGGCAACAGAATGAAGATTCAGAGATACAATAACAATATTAATCTGGGAAAGAATGTCAAGAGTAATAAATGCAGGCAGAAGAGTTATTGAATATTTAAAATAGGCAGAGATGAAGAGATCTAATAAGTGAGAGTAATAGAAGATCATCTGCCCCAGAATTGCAATGGGATTTTTTGCACCTGAGCACCTATTTTTACTTCTTAAGGGTATTTTATTTTTTTCCAGTCCATTAATGATTTTTTTCAGTCCATCCATTAGATGTTTGAGACAGGAAATCATATGAAATATGAGGATGTCAAAATAGCTCTTACATCTCTGAAAGCTCCAGGTGTTTGTTCCACAGCACTCACTATCCTTGGCTCATAGGCAGAGACTGTATGCTATGGTATAAAAGATTTTACTCATAGTTGCAGGGCTGCTACCTTGGAAGACACAAAGAATGTTATAACACCAGCCATGGATGCCCCAGGGATCCAAATCAGAGCAGTGCAGAGTTTTTGATATCTAGTTCTTAAAAAGTCTGGTTCTTTGTTGGAAAGTTTATGCTTCTTGAATACAGTATCTGCTAAGTGAATAGCTGCATACTCATTTCGCACTGATACAGTATATCTAAATAGTGAATACTAATCTTTATACATACGAGCAGGGCCGGCCCAAGCCTTTATGGCGCCCTAAGCAGAACAAGATCTGAGGGCCCCCTACCGCCTTGGCACTGCCAAGAGTACTAACGTCAATGCCTGATCAATCGCACACTTACTATAAATTTAACACACCCATTATCACTTTTATTAGTTGTTGCTGTTGTTTACATTATACATGTTTTCACCCTTCTGTGGTTTTTAATCTTAAAAGGTATTAAACTCACCAAAGTAGTCTTGTGTTAATGTGCACTTTAATATTCAGAGTGACGCTTTCCTAACCCAGTCCTCAGGCTCCCCAAGACAGTTCAACTTTTTGTTTTCTCCTAACTCTCAGCACACCTGAACCAGCTGTCCAGTGTTACTGATTGCTTGGCTCTGCTGTAGAGGGGAGTTAGAAAAGAGCAAATGGAGGGGCCTGAGGGCTGGGATGAAAATCCCTAATCAAAGAGATATAGTACTTGGAGTACAGTACAGTGATAAGTTGTACACTGAATGTGGTGTGTTGAAAAGTAACCAAACTAACCAGTAGGCCATGCATTTACTGTAAACATCTTAAACACTTCAATTGCTTTTTGTTAAAAAAATTTCAAAATGTAAAAGTGCACAACAACTATCAACTTCAAATGAAATAAAAGAACATATTTGAAAAATAAAAATCGCAACCCAAAACAAAAACATCAATTAAATTAAATAAACACTTAAATAATGACATAAAATGAAAAGATGAACCTCTAACAACATTACAATAACTGTTCAAGAACAAAATATAAAGCTGATTGATTATGAAAAATATGTACAGACGTGCAAAGAAATTCCAAAAGTAAAATTTAAGGCACTTTTTTTTCAGATATCCTTATTTCTTCCTCTTACAATCTACTGTAGAAAAGGCGCTATATAGGCGCCTGACCCAGCACAGAAAGACACAGAGGCACGCATAAAACAAGCACTTTTTATTTTCTTCTTCACCCGTGGGCGCACGTCTTCCCCGTGACCCACAGGCAATACACAGTCCCACAAGCACTCTTCTCCACACTCCCACAATTCTTTCTCCTCTCCCACCACTCCTCCACAAGCGTAGTCCTCCTCCTCCTCCCGACCCTGGCTCCCTGAGTGGTGGTGGCTGGCCCTTTTTACACCCTACCTGGAAGTGTTCCAGGTGTTTGATCACCTGGTCCTAATTGCATTTCTGGGTGGGGCTGAAGATTCGACCAGCCGGGCTTCAGACTCCATGCAGCTCCCCCTATCGGCCATCCGAGCCCCCAACCAGGCTGTGGAGGACTCCATCTCCCATGGAGCCATGCACCAGGTTGGGGAATCATCGTCCACCAGGGAGGCTGCCACCAAGCGTCCCGGGGGAGGTATTGAAGTGTCCCCCGGAACAGATGCAGCAGGGGCGTCTTTGCCAGGCATGGGACCCGGCTGTCCTTCACACTACCCCAATATTACATTTTCACCTTAGAATCTCTCTTTCCTGCCTTTTCTGGAGGCAAAGTCATTTATGACCTCATTATAAAGAGATCTGACGGCCAACTTTGTTGTTGATGCTAATCAGTGCAAGCCCACTCAGTCTTTCTTGTGCCATGGAATATCTCAAGTAAGTTTTGATTAATTTGAGCTTAGAAAAGCCCCACTCTGCAGACGCAAAAGTCACAGGGATAGTGCAGGCTATCCGGCGAGCTATCCAAATATATCTTGATTTTATGCTGAATAGTTTCTCTATGAATGTATTATTTTTGAAGCTGGAATATTTAAAAAAATATTACACTTCGTTAAAGCTTATTTATATTCACTCGATCACAATGTGAACCAAACCAAGCATCGTGTCTCGTATCGTTATACCCCGAATAGCAGGGCTACAACGGTTAGTTGACATAGTCAATGCCGTTCTAAACCGACGCATCTTTTGTAAAATAATATATATAAACTTACGTTTTTGTTTTTAGAAAATGGGTCTATGGCATATATTGATTTTACGATGACACACATGCATTTACATCTTTGTCACGAATGGCTCCCCCTCACCCCCCAACTAGCTAATGTTAGCCGAACATTCCTTGACTGAACTGAATAACGCTAATATGATTATGGTGAAATGCTGAAATTTGTCATGTAACTTACCTTTATCTCACTGTTTTCTCTCATCTTCTGTTTTCTTCTACTTTCTTTTCTCTGGTCCAGAAGGATATGTCCTTCTTCTGTGACATAACTTTTTTTGCAGCTTTTCGATGCGAGAACACTGTAACCTATTACTGTTAGTCTGACTGATAATGTTCTTTACAATGCCCATTCATGTACATGATTCGTGGCACTAGCTTAACATAACATTGTGTTTTTTTGTGATTACTGTAGACATATTATATCGCAAAATATTAATATGTTTCCTTAAGATTGTAAAGTTCTATCTGTCATTTCTCCCATTTCTTTGTCATGTGCCCACACTCCTTCACTGCGGGGCCGTAACACGTAGTATAATTAATGAGATTTCGGATAAATCTCGTACATTAAATTTGAGCAACACGGATCCATGTCAGAATACAACAGGTCAAGATTTATACATCACACTTTATGTCCGACAGAATTACATATATTTTAACTTTAAAATGCAGCTCTTTTCCTGTATATTCTAGGTAAATTGCATCATACAGAAATAAGGGAATAGCATTTATCTGTGCCCTCCAAACTATTTTCTCGTTTTAGTAACATGATGGGTGCCCTGTAATCCTGGCAAAGCGGGAGACCTGAGAAGTAGCCTACCTGTGTTGTAGTTAGATTGCTCATTGAACTTGTTTTTTGTCAAAACTGACAATTTGTTGAAAATGACACGGCAGGGTCGCCATGAAAGATGACCTGATGCATTGGAATATTTTTTCCACCTCAAAGAAGAAAACGAAGGATGTCGTTCTTATTTGGACTTGGGAAGGTACTGTCATGAGAATGGTAAAATAAGTATTCGTTTTCTTCAGGCTGGTGACAACGTATAGACAACAGAAAAGTATGTCCTATCAGACAATCAGACCAGTTAAACTGTAGGAAGCATCTAATAATAATAATAATAATAATAATAATACATTTTATTTATATAGCGCCTTTCCCATGCTCAAGGCACTTACAGAATAAATAAAGAACGGCAGAATATACAGTATATAGCATTGTACAAACCAGATAAATAAACAAAGAAGATTAAGACAGTAAATTCTGAAAAAAAAACAGACAACATAATTGATGGTCTAGCACACACACATACAGGTTACATGAGCATCTTGACAGAGAAGTAAACTGAGAGAAAGGTAATAAAGTCAAGTAGAGCTAAAAGCCTTCCTGAACAGATGAGTTTTGAGTTGTTTTTTAAAAGAATTCATGGAGTCAGCTGACCTGATTAATTTTGGTAGGTCATTCCAGAGTCTGGGCGCTATACAGCTGAAGGCCCTGTCACCCATGGAGTGTAGATTAGTGTGGGGCACAACAAGATTACCAGAATCAGAGGACCTTAGTGGGCGGGCAGGCACATAGTGATGGAGAAGGTCACTGATGTAGTTTGGCGCGAGGTTATTTAAAGTTTTGTAGGTTATTAGTAGGATTTTATATTCGATTCTGTAGGACACAGGGAGCCAGTGAAGGCGGAGCAGGATGGGTGTGATGTGCTCGCTGCTGCTGGTTCGAGTAAGGACTCTTGCAGCTGAGTTTTGAATAAGCTGGAGCTGTGATATAAGATTAGAAGGGGCACCTGCCAGTAGGGAATTACAATAATCGATGCGGGATGTGATAAAAGCATGGACAAGTTTCTCAGCATTAGCGAAGGAGAGGAAGGAGCGAACACGGGATATGTTACGGAGGTGAAAGTAAGAAAGTTTCTTAATGTGATTTATGTGGGCGGAATAAGTGAGGGAGGAGTCAAAAATGACACCAAGATTTTTTACAGTAGAGGCAGGTCTGATGAGATCACTGCCAAGATGGACTGGGAAGGAGCTCATTTTATTAAGTTGCATTTTAGTCCCAATTTGCAGGAGTTCAGTTTTATTGCAATTTAATTTTAAAGAGTTCTGCTCCATCCAGGTTTTAATTTCACTAAGGCAGGTTGTGAGCTGAGAAAGCTCTGATGAAGTTCCACTTTTAACATTGAAGTAGAGCTGAGTATCATCTGCATAAAAATGATAACCCAATCCATAACTACGGATATCTAATACATGCAGACACTGCTACAACAACAGTTTGCGTTTGGTAACAATTTATGAATAAACGGTTTGTGTTCCTTGAAATGTAATGCTTTATCTTTTCATGTTTTGCAAGTTAGAACCTTGTAATTCCAATAATAATAATAATTTAAAAAAAAAAAATTCTCGTATGGGACATTTCAAGCGCTCTTTGGGGCCCTCTGGTGGCCTCAAGGACCCTAAGCAGTCACTTAGTTTGCTTATGCATCGGGCTGGCTCTGCATACAAGTATTAAATATATTACTTACCCCATGTCATTTGCAGTGATGGCCACGAAAAAAACAAAATTTTAACCTCATGTGTTTTTGCAGAATGAGAAAGGAATGTTTTCAACAGAACATGAACCTAAATCTCACGTTACTCGTGTCGCATAATCCATACGGTGTTAAGTCATCCAGTTGTATGCTCACAAAATTCAAAAAGCATGCTGTTTTTGCTAAAAGTCTGATAAATAAAAATGAAAGTGATCCATCAACAGAAAGCTCTTTCACATGAATTGAAAACGTGCCTCCATGCCTCCCCTCCTTATTCAGTAGTAACGAGCCCTGTCTAAAATCATCTTTAAATGATTCTTTCAGCTTTACTTATTTAAAGAAATATTTTTTTTTTAATTGAAACTTCTTTTTTGTGTTTATTCATTGTAATTTATTATGTTTTGACTTATTTATCAATGTAATTTACTACCAATGTTTGCAGGGGAGGGTGGTAGCGCTGCTGCCTCGCAGTAAGGAGACCCAGGTTCGCTTCCCAGGTCCTCCCTGCATGGAGTTTGCATGTCATCCACGTGTCTGTGTGGGTTTCCTCCGGGTGCTCCGGTTTACTCCCACAGTCCACAGACATGCAGGTTAGGTGCATTGGTGATCCTAAATTGTCCCTAGTGGGTGCTTGGTGTGTGTGTGTGTGTGTGTGCATGTCCTGCGATGGGCTGGCGCCCTGCCCGGGATTTGTTCCTGCTATGCGCTCTGTGATTGGCTCCAGCAAACCCCTGTGACCCTGTAGTTAGGATATAATGGGTTGGATAATGGATGGATGGATGTTTGTAGGGCAAAGTGATTTTATTATATTTTTCTTGTACTTTAAAGCATTAAAAGCATTACAGACAACATTTTCCACCTTAATAAAAGGGTAAGTGTCTGTGTGTCTGTCTGTGTGTCCATTCAGTTGCTATATCTCTGCTATTCCATCAGATGGCACATCACAAACGTTTTTAGTAATAAAATGCATTGCATTTGTCATTCCAATAGATGGTGCATCACAGATATTAACTCTGCTTCTATAAATCTCACACCCAATACCATATAACAGACATATACATTACATTACTGTTGAGGTCTACGTTGGTTATTTAGATTTCAACCTGTCTTGGACTGGTAGCACAGCTAGTATGATGTTAAAACTGTAAGTTCTTTTATTTTGTTTTTCACTTTAACTTTAGATTTCTAAAACAGCAGCAAGCTTTAAACACAGAAAAAAGAGAATGTTAGTAGACAGAGACAGAGGGACTCTCACAGAGAGCGGATTTTTGAAGTCAGAGAAGGCAGACAAGCTGGATTTACAGAAAGGTCAAAACTTTAAATGTTGCGAAAGTATAGTTTTAAGAAAGGCTAACCTGTACTGGTCATTTTCTGGACTTTCCACTTGTGTGAAAAAAACAAACCCATAAACCACTGGTTTTCTTAGGACATGCACACTTCATAAAAATGTACTGATAGTGTCTAACGAAAGACTTATGACAGAGAGGGGTCATGGGTGTTCACCTTGGCCCTGACAAGCATTCAAAAGTCAGCAAGATGAAGAAAAATCAGCAACCAGGTAAAGTAAGAAGAACACAGCCACCAAGAAGACCCATGCTGTGAGACGCAGCAATGTAACCTCAACAGACTGAATGCCACACACATTGGGTGTGTCGGCCAACATCGTCTATGACAGCTCCTGAAACATCAAAGTTGTGCTGGTCATTTGCCACATCCATTTGGTTTTTCTTCTCTTTTTGGCACATTAAGGTTATTTAAGAATATTAAAGACTAGAATGACCGAATAAAACTGTATTGCCAACTCCACCTGGCTTGTATTTAGTATTTGTTCTATCCTGCCACTTAGGGTATAAATAAAAAAACAGCAGATGTCCTCTTGGGAAGTGAAGCACAACAGGAGTCAGTTTCAGATGCAGCACACATCCATAGCTCCAGTATTGCATTAATGCATGGATACGAGAACAAGAGTTGGGGTGGAGAACATATGTGTGGGTCTGAGTAACAAAGAAGCTGGGAATGAGTATAAAGGAATCTATGATAGGGTGACCTCAAAATCCTTCCACAAAAATCAACGTTGTTAAAAAAATTGGGAGAATTTACATATTCTGGTTTTTTTTTTTCATTTTCCGGAATAGTACTATGTAAAATAGTAATGATTACCATATAAGCACATGAAAGAATCTGAATTAACACATACACACAAAAAAAAATGTAATCATAAACACCAAAATATAATGAAAATTAGCCGTTCCCTACAGCTCCGCCCGCATAGTAGTGAAAGAGGACAATAAGGAGGGCCCTACCCGGCTCCCCACTCCTGATGTCACGCTTCCCGCTCCTCTTAGTCCGCAGCCTCTGTCTCGGATTAGCGTGAATATATCGCTCCTGGAAGCAAACTATGATTCTTAACGTAATGAGAGAAGTCACAAAATCAACCAGAATGTTCAAGCAAATTATAGAAAAGAACCTGATCTCAATCCATTAAGTAGTTCTCTCGTTCGCTAGCTAAGCAGAGGTAAAGTACACCCCGAGGCTGGCGCATGAGTGAGAAGGGCCAGGCCCCCCTCCCCTCGACCCGCTGCGTGTCTCTCGGATTCGCGCAAATAAATCAGTACTGCAAGCAAACATTAATACATATCAAAATGAGAGAAGTCGCAAAATCAACCAGAATGTTCAAGCAAATTATAGAAAAAAACCTGATCTAAATCCGTTTAGTAGTTCTGTCGTTCGCTAGCTAAGCTGAGATAAGGTACACCCCGAGGCTGGCATGTGAGTGAGGAGGGCCCCTCACCTCAGCCACAGCCTGTCTCTCAGATTCGCAAAAATAAATAGTTACCGTAAGCAAACTATGATACTGTACTTAGCATGATGAGAGAGGTCGCAGAATCAACCGGAATGTTCAAGCAAATTATAGAAAAAAACACAATCTAAATCTAGATGGTAATGTGGCCAAAACAGTGAAAGTTTTCGAGGTGACCCCAGCCACCCAGTAAGGAGACCCCTGCTGCTTGGTGAAATTTCTGTGTAGAACACTGTGTAATTGTAAAGGTCAGGAAAAAAGAGAGTGTAATCTTTGTCCCACCAGTTGTTCTTTGTAATTCTCTTCCTATAACACTTCAACTGGCATCCTGAACTACGAAGTATGAAATCGGGTTCTGCACACGGGTGTGGCACCTTGGGGGAGCTTAGAAATTCCAAATCCACCACATTACCCCATCACCAAAACAAAAGCCACCAGATATAATATTTATTTGGCTTCCACAGGCACAATTAAAATATGTCCTTTCACACATTTTGTAGGAAAAATGTGTTTTATTTAGTTTACATATAGCAAATGTTTAACTTTGAAATCAAAGTATGATTGCTACATCTCTTAAAAAACTCTGGCGCTGCCTGTGCCCTTAATTAGTATTCTATTGGCTGGCATTGTCTTTTTTGTTTAGACCGTTACAAAAAAGAAGAAATGAGTAATAACTATGTTAAGGTATGTTTAAGCAATAACCAACAATTTTCTTTTTTTTTTATGTGCACTATAGTTAGTATAACTCAGTATGAAGTGTGCCCCAGGCTGCTTTCTCTATAATTGCATTACTTTATACATGCAGAGAATCCCATATTTTGTGAAGGGCTGTGTTTTCAAGTGTCACATTCATTTGAAGGATTTTTAGCAACTGTGCACAAGTCAAGATTTGTATTATGAGCAAAAAGTTAAAATTGGAACATTACCTTCTAAACACCCCTCAAGCTATGTCTCAGAACCCCAAGGTGTTCTGCTTAACAGGGTTACCAGAGAGAGACAGAGCTGCATTTTCACATTAAATTAACATCAATGGAAAGTAAACCAATAGTTTTTTTTCTTAGCTCAAAGGTAACACAAACTTATAAATTCCAGGTTCAGCCAGAATTGTAATCTGCATAACTTTCTGTAATCTTTCAAACTTTTTCATATCTTAAGGTATGGTCAACCCTAATTACACCGAACTGCTAAAACGGCAAAATCATTTTGAAGTTAGAAGAGTATGAAGCATAATTAGCTAAATCTGTATAAGCATTGGTAAAGAATGCTGAAATTACACTTTAATAATGTGCAAAACAGAAATACAAATGCAATAAAACAACAGTAATCATAACCATATATGAAGCTGTCAAGTTCCAAAAGCTCTGAAGAAAAACTGGTGAGTTAATTCTGGAGCCCATATAAATGATGGAGCATAATTACGTCAATTGAATTATTATACTATTGTTCTCTAGTGCTGAGCAATGGACATAATTAAATATAATTGCATAATCAGACACACAATACTAAGCACATCTCTGAGTGCATTTGCGGTCGCTGCTAACAAACACAATTGAAATCCACACATTATTTTTTGCTCAAGCAGTTTAATGAAATTTGTTGCCAATTTTACTAATATTTTATTTAAATCATTTAAATGTATCTATTAACTACTGTAATACGTAATTGTATAATAACGCAATGTAATAAATAAATAGACATAACTATTATATAAAAATGTGTAAAGTGTTGAGTGACTTATGAATTTGCTTAAAGCTTTATTTTTTTTTGTTTGGACCAGACTACTAATGCCTGAAGGTGATGCTAGCAGCAATAAATATATTGTAAAACTCATCATTGCATTCACAAATGTAAAATCTATAATGGAAAACCTTACACTTTGGATTAAGGATTTTCCCTGTTTTAGGCATTTATACTGTATACAGTGAAACCTTGGATTGCGTGTAACTTGGTTTGCGAGTGTTTTGAAAGACGAGGTAAAATTTTTAATAAATTTTAACTTGATAAACGAGCGAGATCTTGCAATACGAGTAGTACGTGTACGTTTTGTCTGCCGAGCGTCACATGGGGATTGTGGGTAATCGTCTCCCATGCTCGTTCTCAGTCGGCGTGCCCTACTCATATAGTCAACATCCGTATGAGCGTATACTGTTTACTATAGCATGGTGAGCATGTGTGTATGTGCTGTAACGTGCAAGTCCCTGTCATGCACACCAAAACACGAGGCTGAGTCTCAGTACTTTAGTAAAACCAGCTTTATTCAGTGTGAAACAGGAACAGCACGGTTATTTATTGTAGCGGGATCTACCTCTCTCCTATACACAGACACAGCAGTCAGGCAGGGTCGTGACCAGGTTAGTGGCTAAGTAATACTGCACTCTTGCATTTATAATGTTCCTTGCATCACCCATTGAAGGCAGGCGCTTATAGCTTCACCGCGATCTTTTCTGATTCTCTTTTATGGTGAACTGCTACAGCGCTGGGAGCCTGCGGTTGCTTGCTTCGGGATGCTCACATGTTGTCCCATTGGGGGGGGATCCCAAAAGAGTTTAGAAACCTTACAGAGCATTTTTTTTTATTTTGTGTCCAAGTGTAGTGACTCTTCAGGCAAAAGCAACTGTCATTGAATAGGTTTCATTGTTAAAGTCGCAAAAAAAGAAAAAGATTCCAGTGAGCCAACCGATAGCAGTGATTCCGTTAGTTAGAGTGAAGATTTTGTATTAATCATTTTTATGTAAATAGATAATTCGTTTCACAACCCACAAATGAGTTTCCATTATTTCTTATCAGGAAATTTGCTTTGATATACGAGTGCTTTGGATTACAAGCACGTTTCCGGAACAAATTATGCTCGCAAACCGAGGTTCCACCATATTTTATTTTTCTGTTCTAAAAGTTCTGAAATACCAGCTGAAATGCTTAAACCAATGAAATTCACTGAGTGACCTCAAATATTGCAAACTGAAATATTTAACAAGTTAGAAAATATACGCATGGTGTAACATTCAGGTACTTTAAGAACAAGATGTTGTGCAAAATAAGTAATAAACTTAATATTTAACATATAATTAAAATGTTTGTAACACATTTGTCTTCTCTTTTTTCAATTTTCTATCTTATCTCAATTAATTATAAGGAAAAGTATTGCTTCTTGTAGAAGGTGAAATTGTCTTTGTGCTGGATGCTACAAGTCTGAGTCTGGCTGAGGTGCTGGACCAATTGGCCCTGCAGTGTGCTCTATAGCCTTGGATGTGAGTGTGCGTGTACAATCTTAAACTTTCACTGTGGTGATGGCGATTAGTGTAATCCCATGTACTAGTAGACTATATTAAACATTGTACATTCTTTTTAACAGTACTTTACAATGCCATGTAGTTAAAAAACGTAGCCCAACTAGGTTTGTGGTGGCTCAATAGTAGTAAAAAACAGCAGATTCCAAGTGATGTACAAATGGTATTGATTGATGTGCTGTTGTTATTTGTAGAGGATCTATGACTAAATGTAATTTAGATATCTTAAACATAACATATATTCAAAAAGGGGTTAATATCTGTTGAAATCTCAAGGTAAAATTGTTGTCTGCTTTGGTGCATGATGAAGAGAAGATCTGGAACTTTGTCGATACACTGTAGTGTCAGACAAACATTAAATCATTATTTAATGCAAAGTTTTTTTTATTTAAAATATCAAAGGCTTTATTTAAAATAACAAAAGTGGTCATAGAAAGATTAAAAGTCAAATAACAACCCCAGCAAGTATTTAGTGAAGAAAATACAATTCCCTCTTTCCCAGTATTAGTAACAATACTGCTAAGTTACCCAATATATGCCAACTTGTATCAACAATAAAGTAAAATTACCAAAAAAATAAATTGATCCAAATAAATAAACAGTAATAGGATAAGATCACAATAAAAATTAACCTATGCAAGGAAACATGCAACTGCACTGGGCTTCCTATGCAGCTATTAACATTAGTTAAAGAGAATAATTTATTAAAATGATTTAAATAACTAAGAACTTGGAAAGGACCCAATGTATTGTATAAAGGGAATACGAATGTGGACACTTAACTTAAAGATTTTGTTTCAGTTTCAAGATAAACAGACACACAAAAGCATGTTCTTTAGCGTGGATGAACCTTAACCTCAGCTTTATTGCACATTTTACGGACTCTTTCAGCACAACAGCAAGCTGTAATCCTGCTCCAATCTGGCTGTCTGCAGCACAGTGTCTTTAGAAATTTCATAGCACAGTGTAGTCTTTATTGTACACCCTGTGGCTTTCATTTTCTTCTTATATTTCAACCTCTGGCTTTCGGAAGAGTGAAAGAGAAAATTGTACAAAATATTCAAGTTGAAGTAACCTCTCTCAAGGTAAATATGAAACCGTAAACAACTCCGCAACTGAAGTTGCTCTAAACGTTTCTCTGTTTTAAAACAGACGAGTTTACAAATTCAACAATACTTTTCATTGGGAGATTTTGAAATTTGAAAACTTTGTAGAGCACTCTCAATTCAAGATATCTCAATGAAAATGGAGTTGGCGTGACAAATTCTATTGAAGACTAAGTGTGTCGGACAGACAGACATGGCAATCATATTATAGGAACACACTCAAAAACGTATCCGAAAAATAACACAGTCAGTTTTGCTAGGTGATAATAATCTAAAAAGGTGATAAGAGTTTACAATATATTAGATTTGCTTTTGTCTATATATATATATATATATATATATATATATATATATATACTGCTCAAAAAAATTAAAGGAACACTTTTTAATCCGAGAATAGCATCAAGTCAGTGAAACTTCTGGGCTATTGATCTGGTCAGTTCAGTAGCAGAGGGGGTTGTTAATCAGTTAATCAGTAATGGAATTAACAACAGGTGCACTAGAAGGGCAACAATGAGACAACCCCCAAAACAGGAATGAATGGTTTAACAGGTGGAGCCACTGACATTTTTCCCTCCTCATCTGTTTCTTCACTCGTTTTGCATTTGGCTACTGTCAGTATCACAACTGGTAGCATGAGGCGATACCTGGAACCTACAAAGGTAGCACAGGTAGTCCAACTTCTCCAGGATGGTACATCAATACGTGCCATTGCTAGAAGGTCTGCTGTGTCTCCCAGCACTGTCTCAAGGGCATGGAGGAGATTCCAAGAGACAGGCAGTTACTCTAGGAGAGCTGGACAGGGCAGTAGAAGGTCCTTAACCTATCAGCAGGACTGACCTGTATATTCTCCTTTGGGCAAGGAGGAACAGTATGAGCACTGCCAGAGCCTACAAAATGACCTCCAGCAGGTCACTGGTGTGAATGTCTCTGACCAAACAATCAGAAGCAGACTTCATGAGGGTGGCTTGAGGGCCCGACATCCTCTAGTGGGCTCTGTGCTCACTGCCCAGTACCGTGGAGCTTGATTGGCATTTGCCATAAAATACCAGTATTGGCAGGTCCACCACTGGCGCTCTGTGCTTTCTACAGATGAGAGCAGGTTCACCCTGAGCACATGTGACCGATGTGAAAGGGTCTAGAGAAGCCATTGAGAATGTTATGCTACCTGGAAAATCGTTTGGTGGTGTCACCTCTGGGACATTATGTTTCAGTCCATCCGATGCCGCCAGGTTGCACCTCAAACTTTCCAAGAGCTCAGTGATGCCCTGAGAAGAGATCACCCAGGACACCATCTGTCATCTCATTAGGAGCATGTCCCCCCACTCCCGACGTTGTCAGACATGCATACAAGCACATGGGGGCCATACAATTTACTGAGTACAATTTGGAGTTGCTGCAATTAAATTTCTGCAAAATGGACTCACCTACCGCATTATTTTTTTTACTTTGATTTTCAAGGTGTCTTTCAATTCAGCCCTCTGTAGGTTGATCATTTTCATTTCCATCAAACGATGTGTCATCCTTTCATTCCTAACACATTACCCAGTCCAGATCAGTAGAGATATCCAGCAAGATTTTTTTTCCCATGTTCCTTTCATTTTTTGAGCAGTTTATATATTAAAACTTCACTTGTTGCACCATTCACTAATTTAAAGTTGAGGATTAAATGTCAAAGACTTTCTTGACTATCAAACAACTTACTTTATATGGGCTTCTGCTTCATTGGCGGCTTCATGGAACTGTTCAGATGTTAGTTTGTAATACTCCACGTTCTAAAAGGAATAATAAAAAGATCTATTACTTTGGTGATTGGAGCTCCTTAAAAGCATCACAAGTGGATTCATTACAAAATAGTTATCTGTACAAATTTCCCAGTCATGACATCAATCTAAACAAAACTGCAGATACATACAGTTCAGTAAATACTTCAATATTGATAAACATGAAAATCCACGACAATTTACAGATCTAGAACTTCAGAATGGAGGTGAGATTAAGCTCCAAGCAAATGAAACAAAAAGTGTTTTATAATGGCTTTATATTGCTTTATCTACAAATGTTCAGCCTACTGATTACCAATTTTAACACTACTGCTACTAGAGCACTGTATGTTTTACTACATAATTTTTTGGGGGATATTAACTATATTAACAATAAATTACAGTGGACTCACAAAGTATTTAGACCCATCACAAAGGGTGTAAATAATTACATAAATGAGAAGTTTCACTTTTGTATTTTTAATACATTTATACACCTTTCTGAAAACATGTTTTCATTTTGGCACTGTGGGTATTGAGTGCGGTTTGCTGGGCAACAATAGCAAATGATGTGGAAATCATGATCATTACACTGACTGTAATCTTCACTGTGACATTTATTATTTATCTATTTATGCTTACATGTTTACCTTTACTTTTATTCTGTTGTATATTTGGAACCATTAATAGTAACTGTGCTCCTCATAGTTTAATGTTTACTTAGTTTATTATCTACTCTTATATCTATAGGCTTGGACCAAATGATATTTCATTTTATTGTACAGAGACAATAAAGGCATCTTGTAACTTGAGTACCTTCTGAATCTGCTGTACCAATACTATTAAAATATGGCACTGGCTTACAGCTCTATTGCGTAATAATGTATATCCATATTTGTAAGTCTCAACTTTAAGACAAATATCTCCCAACATTTTTTGAAGTTTTCTTATTAACGAAAAGAATTGTGATATACATAAATGCAAAGCTAATAATTAACATATTTATATAAGTCAGCAATGCCTCAAACAAATATTAATGATAAAATATTCATATGAAAGTTGCAATCCTTGCTCTTGAAACGTAGAGTCTGGAGGTGAATTGTGACATTTGGAAGGGCTGGACTGAGCTTATCCTTGGTTACAATTGCTTTGTTACTCCATCTGCAGTGAATGTGTGATATGACTTTAAACAAAAGACTGACCTGTGGACAATTAGACTGCAAAATTATTAAAAAATAGAAAACATTTTGTGCCTGGCAGACTGCCATTAAATGGCACAACAGTACCTGCCATTATTACAGTTAATACGATTTAAGACTTTGCTAACGTACAGAATGAAATTCATTTAAATAATTAACTGAACGTGAGCTGCTTCGGTTAAGACAAAAGTTAGACAGGATGTTTGTGATTGTCTCATCTTACTGCAGATTGCGTTTTGAGTTTATTTTAATAAATGCTAGTCTTGAATACATGGTATAAAAAGCAAAGCCAACTATGTGAGTCAGTGTATAATTCAAACCTGACGCCTCATTAGAGCACATACTGTTATTTCCTTGACTTCTCGATGTGTATTTCAGTTTGTATTCTGGAACTGAAGCTTGTTTTTCAAAATGTTAAATAATATTATTTTTATACATTACTTACCCCCATGCAGTTTTTATACAGAACGAGAGAAAAAAGTTTATGATTTAACAGACCCAAATAGTGACTATCACTGTACAATTCAAACGATGTGGAAAGTCCAAGAAAAAAGAAAAAAAAAAAATGTTATTCGTGTAACAAAATCCACATCTCCATTATCCAGTAGTATGCTCCAACCATGCAAAATGCAGGCGTTTTAGCTAAAATATTATTAATACTTCTTTCAGTATAAAATATAAACAACAAAGGCATTCCCATAATACTGTTCTTTTGAATGGAAGACAGGACTCTTGACCAACAAATGAGGGGGAGAGGCAGATCTTCTTCACAGAATTATGGGAATGCTTCTCCTGTTTATGTTGTATGTTCATTTTTCTAGGAAGCAGCTATTAATATTTTAGCAAAATGATCTAAGATGGAGAGTTAGGGTGAAGAAAGAAATATTCTTATTGTACTGATTAATTGCTACTGTATGAACAATTGGAATAATGAAACATTCTTGGGAAAATGGCGTTTATGTGAATATCCACAGCAATATAAAAGTCCGCTAGTTTCAGCGAACATAATGGAAAACACATGTTCCTGGTAGAAACACTATTTCTGTTACTACCAAGCTACTGAACTGTGACATATCTAGTGACATATCTAACAAGGTGTAAAGAAATATGACGATGTGTCCTTGAGGATACTTATTGTGATGACACTGCCAAAGTCCATTTGGCATTTGCAGGTCTGGCACAGAGCTTTTGGATGATATTAATCTTTAGGTCATGGCTGACCAGAATTTAGCAACAGGAGAAGTGAATCTGTGCTGCCAGGAAGGACCTGATAAACCTGCTGAGATCCTGAAGCTCCTACAGTGAATGGACAGGAAGAAATTAATCTGGTGCATCATACCGGCATACCAGTAAACAGAGTAACTCAAGTCCTATTCAGACAAGATTTGTTGTAGACCTGGAGGTGAAGTGAAGTAAAGATTACCAGAGGAACTCAGTAATTTTGAAGTCCTATTCAAACAGGATTAGGCTTACACCAGGAGGTGGGGTAATGTTAGTAATTTTAAGTGTGGCAGTACGCACCAGTGCTCCATACCAACATTTCCCCGTTCTTGTCTTCTGAGTAATAGCAGTTAACTTATGCATATTGGTTCATACTGTCTGCTCAGACCATATTAGCAACCTTGTTTTATAACAACAATATGTCCTTTTGCACCTGAAACAGCAAAAACCCTCGCTTTTCAATAAAAGTTGAGCATATCAGTGCACCTTCAGTACTCAGAGATACTCCATTGCACCGTTATTTAGCACACACAACAACCTCTCTAATTTTAGTCCCATCCAAATCGCTCAAATGATGCAATTTTACTGAAATGGTGCTCCCCTTGGGAATAGGCTTAACTTTGGGGTTATATTTACGGATTTTTTATGAATGGTAAAAGGCTTCATGATCTTTAATAAGATGTGAATGTAAGGTCTGTAAAAAGTTACTGACATGAGCAATCAGGCGGGACCAAAATTAGAGAGGTCCTTTACCCCACCTAATGGTGTAAAACTTAAAGACTTAAGTAGGTATAAAGGGTGTCATTATGCAATGTAACCAATAAACTGCACATGTCACATGTGGCAAAGACGTTTAATGTCACCTGCTTTGGTCCTGGTCCCTTGTGTGTTGCCAGTATCCATATTCATCCAGTGCTTCTCAAAAGGAAAAAAATGGTCTGATGTCTTGTTCAAAATATGCAGAACAGCAACTCAGGACCCCAAAAGAGCAGGTACAAGCAGACAATACCGTTGCTTATTGCAGAAAATGGCTTGCTTTGTGAAATGGTGACACATGAGCCACAGAAGTACATGCTTTATTTTGAGGATCACAACCTCATAGTCAGATAAGTTCTCTACCTTCACGCAGAAGCTTAAGGGAGAATTCCTAAAAAAAATGAGACCATCAGTCAGCATCTATGGGGGAATGTGTTTAAAGGAACACAGAATGTGGGAAAGTTGTTTTAACCAGCAGTCTAACACACCTTTTCATTATCATTTTTATGATAAAGATAATACTGCATCATTGGGCACAGGTGTTTAATTTTACATCACTGGCTAAAAAAGCCAAGCTCCACCATCCCAACCAAAGGGGTGGAAAGAACAGATTCAGGGCAGCAAGAAAAACAAAAAAAAGATCATCTAAGTAGATGGTCTCCTTAAAAAGTCCAGTATTTCTTGCATCAGAGAAGAACTGAATAGTTTTTAAATTGAAAGTGCAGGTGGTTGGCAATTTCATCTTTGCCTTGCTCTAAGTCCTTTAAACTCAGTGCTTTCCAGAAATGAGTGCATGTGACATAAAAAAAGTTTCACAAAGCAAATCTAAATACTCAGACATTGAGCATTTACTCTTCTGAGCCCTGAATCTTTACCATGTCTTCAAACACCAACGCAATCCTAAATGAACAAAGTGTTCCAATAAATGACACTCAGCCCGAGGTAATGTGTGGGTTCAATTTTCATGCAGGCTTCATAATATTCTCCAGGCATATTTATTAAATTGCTGAAAGTAATTGGTGTACAGATACTGCTTGCATATTTTAAGTACATCAAAATTAGGTAATATTTTTGCTCAAGATAATTATAATCTCTGCCATGCAGTGATTGTAACTAATTCAGTTGTGTGCTGAGCCACCTAGCTTTAGCCTAAGCCAGCCACGTGTATCTTAGTTCTACCTCCTGCACTGAGGAAAACACAGTGCCTGCGGTGAAATAGGAAATAGTACACTGATTAACTATGACTGCTCGTCAAAATAAGATTTGCATAACAGTAGTAGTAAGCTGCATGATATCTCATTATGCAGACCTATCTTGTTATGCAAATCTGAAGAAGGGGAAAATGAATCTGATGACCCAACAAAGCTCTGAGTCCTGAGAAAACCAGAAACTGGAAGCAACTGAACAGGAGTGGTTGAAGGCATACTTGCAACAAGGATTCATAAATATGGCACATATTTATATATATATACACATATATATATATATATACAGATATACAGTATATGTATTAAAAAAACACATGATGGACACCACTCATTGCTTTCTTATTGACATTCAATGCTAAGTTTTGAATGCCTGAATTTGTGATGCAGCCTGTGAGATCGAAGCTTCATTCTGTGCTTAGTTAAGTCAGCTCCACTGTGCCAACTTAATTTGCAATAATAAAAATAATACAGGGAATTAAACCTCTATCTTGCTATTCCTAAATTAAGGCAGATATTTCTTTTCAAAGACTTTTTTTTAAGTGCCTTGATTTAGTTCAGTAATCACCATTTCATTCCAATAACTAGGGGAGTAAGAGTTTTCATTAATTAATATATATTTTTTTTGCAAAAATTAATTTAAGTGACTAAGTAGGTACTGATGGGATCACAGGCGAACTTTCGAAAATCCCATCGTGTTCCCAAGTGCTTAACGAGCAATTTTCATATTTCACACTATCTGATTTCTTTCTGCATGAGCCGATTTAGCAAAGAGGGTGAATTGCGAGAATAATTTCCAGCAGCATTATGGACAATTTTTGGCCTACTAAGGGGGACAAATATAAATGATTTTCTATCATGCCTTTATATTTATTTTTATCAAAATTTTACATAGCATACCTCAGAGTATTTTCACCATTAATCTACTTTATGAATAAATTGCAACAATGGCAATTCTGTTATGGTGGCGAATATTTTTAATGATGTTAAGAATGCCTGGAACACTTCAAGTAAAAATGAGGGAACCTTTGCATAAGTGGGTGAATTAAAAATGTGGATCCTGTCAATTACAGCAGTTTATAGGAATCTATATTCAGAGGAGAAGAGGAAAAGCTTTTATGAATGTGACAAAGAAGAATGTTTATTTCTTTGAAATATCACAATATGTAAGGGACTTATTAATGAAAATGTAAAGTATAGCATTGCATATTACTTTTTTAAATAAGGCTCAAACAGGAGAATATAATGAACCTATAATACAAAAGTCAATAGCATATCTGAATATAATTTTAAACCAGGGACAGAAATTATTGGCTTCACACAAAAGGTTAAGCACATCCATAACAATTAGTCACCTCTTCCTTGATTCTGCCCTGATGAAGCTCCTTGACAAAGGATACCACCGGTCTAATGATCTTTGCAGAGGACAAAATGCTGCATTCCTTGGATTTAATTATTCAGTGTTGGAAGCATCAGCTTCTATGAATTGATCCTGGTAGATATAACACTTTGGATATAAGAAGTACAGTAAAAGTAAAAGAAGTAGAACTTCATAATGACGTTTACAAACGTTGGCGCTAAACACATGCAGAGCAGGTTAGAGACTATGAAACCAAGGAAATTAGAAAGGCTCAAAAAAAAATGGTGCTATACACATGTGGAGAAAGTTAAAGGATATGAAAGTAGGAAAATTAGAAAATATAAAAAAAGAAAGTAAAGATCGCAGTAGCGCAAACAAACAAACTGCCTCATTTAACTATGCACCAGTCTAACTTTGGTTTTGCACAATAATTACTACACTATTGCACCTTAACACTTAATTCTACTTTATTCACATAATTTTACTTATTTATTATGTTCTACTATACAGTTATCTTTCAATCTATGACTTTTTGTTAATCTAACTGATATTCTTCTAACTTTGCACAGTTTTTGATAAGCGGATCAGGATGCATTTCACTGCGTGTTGTCCTGTATAACTATGCATGTGACAAATAAAGAATTTTGAGAATTTCAAAAACAGAGTTTACCGCACATGCGTTTATTGGTTACTTTGTTCATGTATATATATTTATCTGTCTGCTTATTTCATTAGCTACATGTACCCCAGGAGTCAAAAACGTTCTGCCTAGCCCTTGTACAAAAACCTAGACAAAAGCTGAAGTATCACCTTGGTAACCCCATGTACTTTTGGAACTGTGACAGGAAAATAGCACGACTTTACAGACAGGAGTCCAATGCAGAACTCTACTTACTTTTTTACTTTGTAAAAAAAAATTATTAACTGCTGATGATGTAGATCGTTTTGTCTGTGCTGAAATTCCAAACAGAGAAACCTATCCTGACCTCATTAAAAAGATTCAGGATATTGGGACTTGCAAGATTACAAATATTGTTTTTACAGAAGTTCTGAAATAAAAGTGAAACTAATGAAATAGCAACAATTCAAAGAAAAAAAAAATCGTAAAAGTGTGTATCCGGAAAACCAAACACGGGGATTGGCGAGCGAATCCAACGTCTACCTGTCTCTATGGCTGTCTGCTTTTCACGAGATACAGATATTTTATTTATAGGTTTCTGTTAGTGGATTGCATCCAGCATACTCTTTTCTCATTGGTTGTGCGACTGTGCCCAGCAAAAGACCGGTATACTATCCACCATGTTTCCTTTTTGCATTACACCCAGTGCTGCTGCGATAATCTCTGGCTCCCTGCAACCCTAAACTGGACGGATTAAATATACACCTCAGCACATGCAGGATTAAATATGTACCCTGATAATGTCTGTTCAGTTCTTGCCAGTTGATCACATGCTATGCATGCCCCCCCCCCCCTTCTGTAACTGACACTAGATGAGTGGTGCAGCATGCGCATGCCTGATGACACCGACTGCAGCAGGCAATATTTTAGCAAAATAGTATAATACTTTTGCAAATTAATGCAATTAAAATTCAATTTTAATGAGCTTCTGGAATTTTTTCTATGAAGGGTGAGCCAAAACAGGAATATTAAAGGAATACTCCATCCCAAAATAATGTTTTTTATATGTTATTTAGCCCATGTACTTTGTAGAAATGGCCAAGAAAAACTTGAATCTCATGTTTTCATGCAAAATAGAGAAAACAAAGTTTCCGACAGAATAGACGTCAATGGTAACCATTATAACATTCATCAAAAAATTTCTCATTATTCCTGCCCCATAATCCACCTGTCAAGTCACCCAATTATATGATGAGAAAGTTCCAAACACATGTGTTTTTAGTAAGATATTTTTAAATGAATCACCTCCTGAAAAGGCACTTTTGGACAGAAATGGAATGTGACACGAACAAGCATTTAAATTGTAGACCTGCGTCCAATTGTTAAATTTAAAATTCATATTCACAACTGGAGTACTTCGGGATAATTTAGTGGTGGTCTGGGAAACTGCATGGGTGAGTTGACCTTCTGCTTGATGAAGCATCTCAGATATGCACAAAGGATGAGTTATACAGGTATGTCACAATCACCCATTGATAAAACTAAAATACACCTAAAGTTCCTACTAACCCTTTCGGCCCTGACATCCTATTACTAGTACATATATATGCAGCTGTTTTTGTAAAGGACAGATACGTTTGCAGACATTGGAACCAGGTGTGCTACTATTAGCACAGACTGGAGAGACTGGCATACAGTCCACGAAACACGGAAGTGAAAATGGACGCTTCCAGACTGTGAGCACCACTTTCAATTGTGATGGATGGCCGGCCATTTACTCCGGCCCACACCTCCAAGCCGAAGTCGCCAGATGGAGCCCTCCCAGCAGCATGGAGGTTCCCCGAATTCCAGCAGGGCCTTATGGACCTTGTAGTTTTTATAAACAGCCCTGCTGGATACCATGGGGACCACCAGGAGCCGCTGTAGGGAAGCTTGGGGAGTGCTACGTGCCCTATAACCTGGAAGTATGTCTCCTGGTCACATGAACAGTAGAAACGACGTGCTTCCGGGTTGAAGAAAAGGAGCTTTTATCTGACCCGGAAGTGTTCACGGTCACATGGACAGAGAGAGAGAAACACTTCCGGGTCACGGACTATGAGAAGGACTGTGTAAAGGACTGTGAGAGACCAGAACACTGAGCTGAGCTGGGAGGAAGGGTGGCTAAGTGTCTGGGAGAGGAGGATTGAATATTGGTGATTGATTACTGTATGAGTAGTGTGGAGTGGAGGGTGCTTAGTGCACGTAATTATTATAAAATAAATAAGAATTGTACTTTTACCTGGTGTTTGGCGTGGTACCTGAGGGTTCAAGGGAGCGGTAGTGCCACCTACTGCTACACAATTTTATTTCCTCACGAGAATTGAAGTATTTGGCAGCTACTGTATAATAACAGTGATATTTTTTGTTTTTTCATTTTTGAGCTTTCTAGACACCCCAAAGGTAGACTATCTCACAAAATAATTTTTCCCATAAAAACAGAAAATCCAGGGCCGAAATGGCTAATCGCTAGAGTCAGTACTGGAACTAATTGGTTGGACATTGTGAGATTCAATGTTTGAAACTACAATTCCATTATTTAAAGCCAATATTAGCTTGCATTACATGATCATCCCACTTCACATGCTCCAATATGCCTTAATTATGTGATGAAAACGTACTGTACATTATACTCCATAATTGAAATGACTACACATTATAAGTGGTGGTTCCACAAATAAATCACCTGAAAGACTTCATTTTGCTCAAATAATTCTCCAGAGCAAACAAAACAGTGCACACACTTGGAACTGAATGCGGTTAGGATGAACTTGCCAAAATTGTCTACAAACATAAGGAGCTTATGCCTAAGGAATGCTTCAGCTTCAACACTTGAGATGAGTAGAGAAAATATGCACATCTTCTTTAAAACCCAATGAAATCGGGAAAAATACCTGCTACCATTTTGAAATGAAATCAAAAGATTCAGGCAGGTGCTAAAGAGTATTAACCAGATTGCCACTCTTAATCCTGCAGCTGTCGTCTGCCAGGTTACACAGACTCCTCTCTCTCTGAAGTCAAGGCTATCACTGGCACAGATCCATTGCATATATAAGAGCTTAAAATAATCCAATCCATACTTTAATGACAGTGACAACTTGCAGAATTTAAGTGTATAAGGTGTTAAACAATGCTAGGAAGGATTTAATGAAATGTAATGAGAGGTGTGTCCACATGCGGGTTATAATTACTTTTTAATCTGTGGACACTAAACTATCTAATTATAAAACACTTTCGAATTCCCATTGTGTAAAGTAATTGGTGAAGGAATGCATGACGTAACTTTTAAACAACACACATAAGTACATTTAAGAGTGTTAATGCAAAGGATGCATGTTCTCCTTGTGGCCGAGCTGTTGTTCATTCTGATCTCAAACAGATGCAGGTTAGGGTGACTGGCTGTTACGTTTTACTTATCCTTAAATTTTTTTTTTCTCATGGTTAATATTATTGTTTATGATGTTTGTGACGGTGCAGGTCCCTTCCAGACTTTTTCTTCACATACAGTATGAGAGCCTCTAGAACCCAACACCATTAATAGTTATGACCGAGATGAGCTGACAAATGGGGACAAATCTCACAAAGAGCAAGGGGATGGTGGAAAAGTGCCAATGTGCTTTTAAAAACTAAATCCAAACAAAAAGTGTCCACAGTGCAGTGTTCCAAGTGTCCATAAATAAAGCCATAAAAACCAAGTGAAAAGTGAGGGATAAAAACCACAATAAATAAATCCATTAAAATCAGAGGTTAAAATACAGTCACTAACTCCTCACGATCTCAGCCCACCACCTTCTTCATCTCCCAGGCTCACCCATCACTCGCATAGCCGGCAGAGACTCAGCAGCCACGAACTTCATTCCTCCGACCCCCGTCTTGGCTGCCACCAAACCATGCAGCCAAACCGTCCAAGGTCGGCTCTCCTCCCGTCTTCCTTCATGCACCCGCAGTCATTCCTCACATCCATAGGGAGGTCATCCTTCCTGCTCGCCCCACTAGACAATATTATTCAATGGGGTGAGCTAGCCCCTAGAGCACCATAGCAGACGCTCCTTCATGGGCCCCAGCTTGTGCTGCCTTTCCCTTCCAGGTGGCCAGATCATCGTCCTGAGACTTTTTCTTCAGTAGTCTAACCTCAATTCTCTTTCTCGAACTTTGATCCTCCATCCCCCGTACTTATACGGCTCTGTGGGCGCAGCACCTTAATCACACACCACAGGAAGCTGATGAAGCAATTGAGAACAATGGTGCGAATCACCCTAATTACCTCATTAACTCCCCGAGGTTGTGCAATCATGCCCACGGAGACTGACGTTGCTATCTGGATTTATTTAAAACTGGCCATTCTTTGGACACCGTGGACCCGCTATACCACAATGTTATTTACGGTTATTATTTGTATAATACTGTATTTTTTTGTCAGTTGTGAGTACTATTTATCTTCTATGTATGAGAGTATGTTCTGTCTTGTTCCTTGTGTTTTGTGGGTGGTTCCCCAACAGGCGGGGCCACCTCTCTATCACTGTTAACACTAGAATTACCAGAGTCTATAAAAAAAACTTGTAGATCCGGCCCACCTTAAAACCATTCGCACCTCTCTGCCAGCGTCCTTTGTCCTCTAAATGTGCCGATAAAAACAAGCTGCAAGCAGCCAGCTATTCTATCCCCCCACTGACTTAGAACGTGCAGGAGCATCTCCCTGCTCATGCCTTGATTGATTATCTGGGAGTGAAGTGGAGTTTTAGAGTGGAAATAATAGATCGTTATTTGGAACACACGCATTTCATGTGTATTCCGTTTCTACAGTAATCTGTGTAAACATATTGTTAAAACAGAAACTTTTTCATATTTTAGTAATAAATGTTACAAAATGTAGGCATAAACTGAATGTGTGAAGCAGCATGAAGTCCAAACATCAAATAAACACTTTCACAAAAGGTTCAGGAACAATACAACAGCTTCTGTGGTGTAGCAGTAAGATTTGCTGTCTCAGAGTGCTGCAGGCTTACTGTCCCTCAGAGACCTGAGTTCGATTCCCTGTTGAGGAGAAAGTGTTCTTTTTTTTTTCTTTTTAACCTCAAATGGACATAAAATTTATAAATTGGTATGCACTGTCAGTTAATGAGATTGTTATATTTTCATGTGGGATGCTCCTTTTAAAATATTTTTTAACAATTGAGACTGCAATTAACATGAACAACTGTCCTTATAACTGTTATGTTTAAGTCCATAACACACAGACAGACAGAGCACTGCGTAATAGAGAGACAGACAGGCAGAAAAGTCACTAGATATATAAATAAACTGGGAAGGCACATGTACTGAAAGAAAAAAAATATCAACATGTGCGTTGATTTTGCTGCACTGAATAAGCTCACGCGCTCTAACATTCCCCCCCCCCCCACCCGATCTGACTCTAAGTAACAGCGCAAATACAGACCAAGTGTATGTGTGTACTGTATAATATTAACAAAAAGAGCAGCTTACTACTGAAAACAGCAAATATAGGAGTGAGTGGGGATCGAACCGGGGACTCTTGATTACATTTGGTTTGCATCCGTACTTGCGCTGTTTCTTAGAGTCAGATCGGGGGTGGGGGGGAAGGGGGGGGGATGTTAGAGCGCGTGAGCTTATTCAGTGCTGCAGAATCAACGCACACGTTGATCTTTTTTTTCTTTCAGTAATAGCGCCAACAAAAATCCACACCCGATCTGACGCTGTTCGTTTTCAAATAATATTGCATTAGTGCGATGATGTTTTCACATATATTGTCTCTTTCAGGTGTGTAATAGGAACCACAGCATAGAGAGAAGCGTGTACATTGTAACAGGTACACACGTTGTAAATGTAGGAAAGACGATCCTTGCGTGTGTGTGAACAGTTAACATTTGAATCTGATGAATAGCATATAGTGCTGAACTTGCATATAGTGCTGAACTTACTGCTCTGTAATATTCTATCCTCTGCATGTACTGGAGTACAAAAGAAACAGCATACAACAACATGTGGGGACTGGCAAGATTGGTAGTATGTATTGTGATCTTTAACCTTTATCCAAAACTCCACACAGTGATCACCAGGGACACGAATTCCAGCAGAACTACTACTGTGCCAGCATGCTGCCTGTAAAATAATAATTCAAAACAATAGAAACAACAAAAAAAAAAGATTGCATGAGTTGGTATGTTGGTCAGCCCTGGATGTAATATAACAATTCTGTAAAATGTTCCTACAATGGACGGGCATACCTGCTTAGCGACTATTGTTGCCAGAATAAGGGCCAGCTTTCTGACAACATAACGAAAAATGAGGGTTCATTAAATGGATGAATGTCTTGTAATGCTCCTGTAAAGTGCTCTAGTGGAAGAAATAAAATATAATGTACTGTAAATACTGACTACTCAACTGAAGGCAAACTGTACTTTATAAGTTTTTTAATCTAATCAAGATGAATATGTTATAACTAATCATTACATTGCATATTTTTAGGGAGCAAAGAAGTTAGGTGTTTTATCAGAACAATAAAATAATTATAAAAGTAGAAGTTGTTTATTATCCATACCACATCCGAAGAGAGTTCCTGGGTCTGCAAAGCCCGTCTCCTGTGTCATATGTATTAATAATGTATTTACTGCTGCTGAATTGCATAAAGCTGACAAGTCAAAAGAACTCGCTAACGGCTGTCTGATCAATGCCCTTTTTTTTCCCACAGTGCTGTAAAAACATCTTAGTGCCTTTGAAGCTTCTAGTGCATCTCTCTCCTTTTGTGTTCGTTTTGTATTTAGCAACATTTCATTTCATTATATTAGTGTCATCTGGTTTTCAGATTTATTTAGTGGCCTACCTAGAGACTTTAAAAAAAAAAAGCTGTCAGCATCTAAAATGTAGGAAGGAATTATCAGAAGAAATTAAAAAAGTAAACTCAAGTGATGAACGTAACCAGATCAGTAACTCAGTTTAGGATATGGCTGAAATGAAATGAAGTGTGTATGGAGTAGAGACAAAATGAAGACTCGCTTGAAAGGGCAAATGTCACCATACAGTGGATGCTAGACGTGCAAGTAGGAGGCTGTAACTTCCCAACTTTCATGGTCCGCAGCTAGCTTCAGTAAATGTGATTTTAATGGATAGGCCTACATTATTCTCTTTGTTATTTTGGCAACAATTTTTTTTTAACATTAGAATAAAATGCAAGAGTAAAAGTGCAAGTACAGTCGACCCTTGATATACGACCGGCCTGACATGAGAACAACTTGATTTACAACCAAAATTTTTGTTTTGATTTATGACCAACATCTTAGGTTAAGACCTGAATGCGGTCACGTGTATCTGCTTGCGCGATTGTAAACAAACAGCCGAGAGCGTTTGTAAGCATCAGTCGGAGCCCAGATACATGTGTTTGTGGACGTAATTTCGGTCAGTGCAGTGATTTATATAATTTATTTCGATAATTGCTAAGGAAGGAAGAGAAGGTAACGAAGGTAAAGAAAGCGATCATAATCGAAACGAAGAAGGAAAGTGTGCGGAAATATTAGAGTAGTGTTTGTGTGACCAATCTCGCTAATATGTACAGCATGTCGAAATCCACCATCTCAACAATTTTACAAAGAAAAGATTTGTATAAGGAGGCTCCTTCCAAACAATAACCACCTTCCATTTCATTCTCCTCCTCCTCCTCCCTTCCTGCAGCCCAAAGATGTCAAATTAAATGGTGAGTACAGTATGAAATTGTTATTTCTGGTAGGCTAGGCACTTTTTATAACTTTTTGGTTAGTACGTTAGAAAAATTATTGGTGTTTTGGTAAATTATGCACATTATACAACCCTTTTTTATTATGAAAAGGTTAAGTAAGTGTTGCTGTGGGAGGTTCGGAACGCATTATGCGTATTTCCATTATTTCTTATGGGAAAAATAGTCTTGACTTACAACCAACTTGAGTTACAACCAGCCCTCGCGAACGAATTGAGTTCGTAAGTCAAGGGTCCACTGTATTTGGAGGCCCAGTGAAATCTGTGAGAATTTGTACTGTAGTGGCGTGAAACAAACTCTTGCAGAAGTTGTATGTGTCTCAGAGTGCTCACGAGGAAAAAAAAATACACCATGCTGGCGTTATGAGTGGTTCTCTTTCTTATTGCGATTGCTGCTTCCCAACTCATTCGCTGCTCCTATAAGCTCATTACTGGTGGAGTCTGGACCAGCGGTTGCTGCCTTCTTGGTACAATCTAGTCAGATTCACCATTTTTGTCCACTTTGGGTGCTTGTGATGCCTGATTGTAACAGTGAGAGGTTCTGGTGGAACTGGCATGGGCATAAGCGAAAAGATTCATCTTATAAAAACGTCATGAAAAAGAACATCATCATTTAAATAAAGCCCACAAGTTTAACTCTTTCAGGTTGGATGTTGTCTTTTGTCAAAAGGAAGGGTTGATGGTAGCAATCAGCTGTAAACAGTGACAAAACCCTCCGTTATGTTCTAGTAGGACTCTCTTTGACAGAAGGAAAGTTAAGCTTCATTAGTTTGGCTGAAATTCCATGAGCTCACGTGAGTAGCGAGGAGCAAACAACGGCAAAAATGGCATCGACATCTGGTGAGAGGTCGAAATAAATGCATAGAGATAAATACTCCATGGATAATGTTTTGCATATTATTGCTGAATGGTACTCTGACTTGTCGGACTCAGATTTTGATACAAGTGATCAAAACGAACGTGAGGTGCCAGCATCAGCTGATCAGTCCCTAGTGGATTGTGGTGCTGAGCAGGTTTGTGTAGCTCACGCATCTATGGCAAAGTTCACCTAGGAGGAGCACCACTTACAACGACAAGAGTTACAAAGTAGATTGTGATAAACTGTGACCACGACTGCTGCTGCCACTCTCAACGCCGAAGATAGCCTGGCAGCATTTGTCTTGAATTGGTGGCCACAGCACACAGCAACAGACATTTTATGTTGGTTTCTGTGTGAAGCCATTGCTTTGTGCACTTTTAAAAAAGCTGTTTTTTGCAAAAAATGTTTAGCCCTCAGAGTTAAAAAAAAGCCAAATAAAATGTTGTTATATTACAGAAGGCATGTTTGCGATGCCTGGTTGTAGCAGTGAGTGGTTCTGGCGGAACTGGCATGAGTGAAAAGATTCATCTTAAGAGAACATCATGAAAAAAGAACTATTCAATAGACATCATCATTTAAGTAAAGGCCACAAGTTTAAAGAAGCCAAATAAAATGCTAAGTTATATCATAGAAACTGTTGAATATAAAATGAGGAATGTTATGCTCAGAGAATATAATGCACTAGTGAGGCTGCATCTGGAGTATTACATGCAGTTTTGGTCACCACACTACAAGAAAGACACAACAGCATTTGAAGCTGGGCAGACCAAAGCAACCAGGTGGATCCAGGACTTGAGGACATGATCTTCTCCAACAGGTTCAGAGAATTAAACCTATTAAGTCTTGAGAAGATGAGGTCTTCATAATCCTCTAAGGCATTGATAAAGTAGATCCAGAAGAATGGATGGTGAATTGCTTACTCAAGGACATCAGTGGAAATAAAGGGAAAGTGAATTCAGGAGTGAAGCCATGAAGCATTTCTTTATGCAAACAGTTGTGGAAATGTGGAACAAACTGCCGAGTCATGTGGTTGAAGCAGAATCCTTGACAACCTTAAAGACATACCTTGATGAGATATCAGGACAGTTTAGCTATTAGGCAAACAAACAAGTCTGATGGACTCAATTGTGCCCTCTTGTTTGTCAAATTTCTTATGTTCAGCTATGCAAAATTCGGCACCACATTCTAAATGGAGTCCTTCAACCTAGAGCAGTGGGGGGACCTTTTCCAGGACACTGGAGTCACATATGTTGTCCTTATTACCAAGAACCATGAATGACTGACTAAGTAGGGCTCACTCACATTATGGAACTGGAATGCAGCTAATGTAGAACCACACTAGGACTTTGTTGTGATGTGAGATTTTACATATAACGATGAATATTTTGTACTGTATATCTGTATTTGTAATTTAGACAAATCAATGTAATTTAGTGTTTACCCCCCCCTTAGGAATAGGTCTGTTTGAATTTTACGACAGGATTTGGGGGATGTGTTTTAAACCAGTTGGCAGTGTTTCTTTGCTAAAGTCATTTCTAACCCCCGCAAATAGGCTAAGGTGTACTTTAACATATGGTTTGGGGGCAGGTGTTAAGATGTTTTATTCTCCCATTGGTCTGAGGTATGGCTGTTTGGAATTGGCTTGTCTCAGAGGCCTTTAAGTACTACAACGCCCTATTGGCTGTAGGGGTTGGACAGAAAATCTATATATTTACTTGTTTAACGTCATACTCTCTCTCTTACTAACCAACATCTGAAATAAGCATCTCTCTTGCTAACCTGATGATGAAGACCACACAATGAAGAGCACAGCTCAGCAGCCATTTTGAACAAACATGTGGCTGAAAGCTGAGCACCAATGATGCCTTAACTAGAGACATTTAAGTAACTACAAGACTGTGTGCCGCCTGAACTACATATCACCATTTAATCAGGTTGTATGGTTGCCAATATTCAAATATACTTTGCATTTTGTTATTATTTATGAATATTATCAGTAAAACATTATTTTATGTGTAACTTAACTTCTGCTTGTCTTTTTACTACATCTAATTGCCTGAGGTTATAGATATAGAAGGGAAGGTGGGGATAAGTTATATACAATAATACCTTATAAACAGTGGTAAGTCTGTGAGATTAGGCATTCTAAGGCTACATATTAATAATACAATAGGGGAAAGTAGAGCAATATATATTACTCTACCAAGACAAAACAATTGGTGTAGTCGGGCAGGATTTTGGGGTAACCATTGTTTTGCACCTTGTTAGACAAAATAGACTTACTTAGTAAATTAGAAGATACTGTGGAAAAAAGGAGCCTGCACTATGGGGGTATCATTCTTTTTACAAGACAGTTCATCCTTCCTACCAATCTTACAAAGAAAGCTGGTTTTAAACCCCAAGACTTTGTCTTCAGTAAAACAATGTCTGAGCTTTATGATCTCATTACAAAGTACAAGCCGGACATGTTCAGGTCAGATGGAGATTGGGAAGAGCCAGATTCTTATTGGAATTCTGCTCACTTCCTTCGCTGGCTGTATAATGAGAGCGCTGTCAAGGACTCGGTAGTTATAAATATTAGAACAACTGTGATGGGAACAGGCCATTAAGCCCAACAAGTTTGAGCATCCAATTTACCGAGATTCTCCACATCAGGTTGAGATTTGAAGGTCTCCAAAGCCCTACTCACCACCACACTACATGCTACATTATTCAATACTTCTATGGTTTTGTGTGTGAAGAAAACATTTCTAACATTTGTGTGAAAACTACCGTTAATGTCATGGACTAGGGGTCACAACCACTAAAGAGTTCCAAAGCACATAGTTCAAAACACTTCCAATAATGCCCACTAGAGGGGGGATTTCTCTGTCAACCCCCAGCTAGTAATAAGGGCAAGAAAAGATTATTTTGAAAAGATTTATTCTTCACAAAAGGTATTCCCATATCAATAAAGCTCCATGGAGCACAAAGGCGAAATGGAATTGACTGTAACAAAAGCATTCCAAGTCTAATAAAGTCCTAATGCACAATTCAAAAAGATTGGTCATAGAAACAGCAAAAATGGTCAAAATTCCAAAAGATATAAAAAGGCACAGCAAAACACAAATAACTCCCCGATTCCAGAGCACATTCACAACAAACTGCCAGGATCTGTGGAAGACCCTCAGTTCCTGGTAGTGATTGGCAGGTGGCCCCACCCGCAAAACACATGAAACATATACATAGACAAAACCAAAGATAACGAGTGATGCACATAATCAACACAAACCAAAGCATAAAAAACTAACATAAGAGACATAAAACATTAATTTGAACCCCAAATGGGGGGAATCTTTCCTAAGACCTGACACTTAATAAGTTTCCAACTGTGTCCTGGTGTTCTTGTTGCAGAATTTCTTTTAAAGTAACAGCTGGGATCCACTTTCCTAAATTCATTCATAATTTTAAACACTTCAGTCATGTCACCTCTTCATCTCTCTTTTCTTAAACTAAAAATGTTCAATCCCCTCAATCTCTTATCACAGCTCATACTTCTTAGTTCCAGAATCAGCCTAGTTGCTCTCCTCTGAACTTCCTCTAGCATTTCTATGTCTTTTTGTTTGTAATATGGACACCAAACTGCATGCAGTACTCCAAATGAGGTCTCACCAGTGACTTATACAGTGGCTTGTACTCCACACATCACACGGTATAACCTAACATCCTATTAGCCTTCTTGAGAGCTTCTGCCTGATGTAGATAGTGACACGTCCTTGAAGACTCCAAGACCCTTCTAGTAAGGTGTACTTTGCCTCTAAAGTTGAACTGTGCTTTGCACCAGTTGCTAACATTGCAGACTCTGGTCCTCATTAAACCCTCGTGTGGGTGTGATAAAGGATAGATGGAGAGGGAAAAAATGATTTGTTAAAAAATTACATAACACAAAATATTTTTAGTAGGTGATGAGGGTACTCTGATTTTGGCTGTGATGCCAATATGGTGTTGTAATTCACAGCAGTTCAAAATCACTTAATATGAATCTTCATAGCATGACCAGTCATAAATGGGAGTTGCATCCTCTAAAAGGAGGTGCTGTTGAAGCCCCCTTTCCATACCCGATTTCAAATTCCGTCACACACACATCCACACTTGCAGTCATTGGGCCAATTTAGTATCGATGGACATCATGTGCTAGACGGCGGACTATGAAAAAACTGTAGGAATATGAGAAAAATGTGAAAATGAATGTCACCTGGAAACTGAACCCGGACAAATAGCTAAAAAAGTCACAAACAAATGGGCCTTAACCAAAGTATACAGTACACTACTCAAGATGACACAAAGTACAATAAGGCTACGTTTCTAACATATGGTATATTCCGTTTAACAAAGCTATAGAAACACATAATTTGTGTATTCTTTCCAAGCAGCTTAAAATAAAAAAAGGATTTAATGCATATTTTTCTGTATCTGTTTAAGGCTACAAAGGATTCTAATGGTTTTCTCTGTTCAGTTAATACCACTTCAAGCTATTGTCAAGGTACAGATATTCTCAGAATTGCCAGTTTGACAGCAAGCCTGTGGATTTGTGAATGGTATGTCAAGCAAACTGCTAGGATTTGTGGGGGATTATTATCTGTTACGTATGCTCAGCTGCCTCAAAGTACTTTACTATACCAGCGACAGGAAAAATGCAACATCTGCTTATAAACTCAGTGCATTGAATTGAAGAAAGGAGAAGTAGTATTGTCCCTACAAAATTACTCCTTATATTATTTTCTCTCTTTTGATACTTTGGAATTGCCCACTCTTTCAATTAAATAGCTTGCTTTGAATGATTTACATATTGTTTTCATGCACAGGCTGCTGTCAAAAAATCTGGCATCCTAATCAGAAAAAACAAAGGATCCTTATTTTTCCATGTCGTTGCAGATGAATCCTCGTGTGATTTCATTAATTGAGTGTAAAAAGAGCGTGCATTAAAACGTGCCATTTCACTTACCAGATGCACCAAAGAAAAAATGAAAAAAATGAAATCTGGCAATGAATTAAATCACACACCTTTACAGAGTGTGCTGAACTAATCTTTAAAGAAGCAGACTGTCTTAAGCTGTTGACATTCATTGCTGAAGGAGAGATTTCAAAGAGGGAAAATACGACTTCATATTAAACCATTGGACTTATTGGCAAACCTCATGTCGTCATTATTTAAAAGAATGCACACCGTCACACACGTGTGAATAGGTGGCAGCTGAAGGGCTTGAGTAACTGTAATGCTACATCAAACCACGGGGTGGCGGAGTGTGCTGACTGTCTCTCTCAGTTTCTTCCAGAACATTCCCGGGAAATCCCGCCAGCTACCGGCGCCTATGATGAAGTCACTTCCGGTTCTGGTGCTTCTGATGATGTCACTTCCAGTCTTGCTGCTTATGACGACGTCACTTCCGGATCATTTCCTCCACCAGCCTTTAAAACCGCCATCTTACCTCCACATATTCAGTTCTGTTTTGGACTCAGTCTTGTGAACAACTTTGTTTTATTTCAACCTTTTTGCAGCCTGGACATAATGTACAGGTGGCTGCCCCAAGCTTTTGCAATTGTCTGGAGTCATTTTGAGACAACACAAAAACAAGGTAAATGTTTAAAGAATCACCCAATTATGAATGGGCAAGCACATTTATAAGCAGGAATGTTTAGTCAACAGGCATATGAGAAATTAAAGAATAATCTGAGGGATGATGGGAGACCTGCAGGTGTAAAAGCAAATTCTAAAATAGCTATTAGATTTATACAAGATTTGTGCTCAAATTCAATAACCTGTGTGTGTGTGTGTTTGTAAGCTGACGTGAAATAAGCAACTGGGACCTTTCAGTTAACATGTCATTGCATTTAGCTACTTGGTAATGTTCCAAGTGGTCTCACCATGTGTAAGTAACAATATCATTGACAAGTTATCAGAAGTCGGAGTTTAGCTGAAGCTCCGTGATTCACTGTGTCATCCTGTTTACCAGTCACTTCCCAACAGAATTACCCCATCATGCACTGCATAAAAAAGAAGGACTTGAGAGCACTTGATGACACAGCGTCTTGGAGACACGAGAGAGGCGACAGCGTTGACAGAGAGAGACTGCGTTTGATATGCTTGGAAAGGTTTGGTTAAGCTTGTCACCTACAAAATGTACACCACTGGACACAAGCATTACACAGAAAATGGTTGAGCAAATGATGACATTCACTTTACAGGAACAACTTAGCTGGCAAAAGACAAAAACACTGTCTGACCATAGTATGCACTTTACAGGAGGTTTGCAAGTGGTCAAGGTGGGCCACCTGATACGATGTTTGCTCTGGGGACATTGATTTGAATGGTTCAGGTTGTATTGTTTTTATTATATATACACACACACACACATACAGTATTTATACAGAGCACATTAACAGGAACAGCCATACACCTTCTCATCTGTGCAATTATCTTATCCGCCAATCCAGTGGAAGCAGCACAATGCATAAAATCCTGCAGATATGGGTCAGGAGGTTCAGTAAATAGTCACATCAAACACCAGAATGGGGAAAAAATGTCATCTCAGTAATTACGACCATGGCATGATTGTTGGTGCCAGGTGGGCTGGTGTGTGTATCTCTGTAACTGCTGATCTTCTGGGACTTTCATGTACAATAGTCTTTATAATTTAATTAGAATGGAGTAAAAAAAAAACCTCTAGCAGGAGGCAGTTCTGTGGACGGAAATGCATTGTTGATGGCAGAGGTTAGAGGAGAATGGCCAGACTGGTTCATGCTAACAGAAAAGACTACAGTAACTCAGATACTATTCTGTACTGCTTTGGTGAGCAGAAAAGAATCCCAGAATGCACAACACATAGAACCTTAAAATGGATGGGATATATATATATACACACACACTAGCTGTCCCCTGCAGCTCCACCCACCTAGTAGTGAAACAGGACAAACTATAAAAATAAATTTAAAGCAAAAAAATGTAATTCTGGCCAAGCAGAAGGTAGGTGCGCTTGAACGTCAAACGTTGGCATTGTATCTGATCATTTTCAGCTCTGACAGGAGAGCGTCCCCCGCGTGGGGAGAAAAGCACATGGCCATGATATCTCTGGCAATCAGCAGCTACCCTCTAAAACACACATAGCTCTGATGTCTCTCTCAAAAACATCAAACGTTACTCCTTAACAATCTGTAGATGATAATGTCTGCTGAACAAACAGGTATCACTAGCTAAGTGGAGGCAAGGTGGGCTCCAACACGTGGTGAGAGGTAGAACAACTCGAACGGAGGATGGTGCGTGAGTGAGGAGGGCTCCATCCTGCTGCATCTCTCTAAGATTAGTGCAAATAAATCGGTACCGCAAGCAAACTATGATACTTAGCACAATGAGAGAAGTCGCAAAATGAACCAGAATGTTCGAAGAAATTATAGAAAAAAACCTGATGTAAATCTGTTAAGTAGTTCTCTCATGAAAAGCGGACAGACATACAGAAAGACACAGACGTTGGATTTTATATATACTGTAATATCGATATAGATATAGAGGGAGACAGAGAAAGTTTAATATAAATAAAGTCTATTAATTATATCAATGAAACAACCTGACATTAGCAATTGCCAAGGGTTTAGGGGCCACTTTCCCACCTTATTCAGGTCCAGTGGGGCTGCAGAAGGACACTTTTGCATAGTCATCTCAATGGTAGAAAACTGGATTAAGCTAAAGCAAAGGTAAATGTGACTGTAAGCCGAAGTCCCAGAAGACTGCAGCCTGTCTGTCATGAATTATATGTTTGTTTGTTTTTGTTCACCATGTAAAATGACTTCTTATGTCTTTGTTGTTTATGTCAGTTACTTATTATAATTATGTTAGGTATAATTAATGTACTGATGCTTGATGTTCTTTGTGGTGGAGCCCCAAGAAGTAAGCCCACCCTGATGTCATCCATTCTAGGCCCTCCTTCAAGCCTAAGTGTCAAGGCCTGAGAGTGGGAACCATCACTGTTGGTTAGGGAGTTTGTAAGTATTCTGTTTTCTGTCTTGGTTTTAGCAGGCTTTTTTGAATTTTTGTGGATCTGTTTAAAGGATTGCAATTATTTGATTTTGTTTTAGGATTTTGTTTACTTTAGAGTTTTGTGTCACTGTTGAGCTGTTCTTAGTATTTTTGAAATTGTTTGTTAATTAATCTGATTTTTATGAAGATACTTTGCTTGCCCTATTTATACTTGCCGAAGGTTGACAGTAACCTTTCTCCTTAAGAGGCTCTCATTGTAGATTTTGAGATTTTAGTAGTTGTTTTGCCAGCTGCTCGTTTCTGGGCCTGCTCCAGCTAAAACCAGCAGGTGCCATAGAAGCCTTTCTGAAGTCAGTAAACCTCTGCTGGGCAGACCAGTTAAGTTTCTTATCTGCTCCCTAGCTTGTTTTGGAGGTCTCGTCTTACTTTGCTTTGGAGGAAACTCCAATTCATAACACTGTCAATGGTGGGTGTTCATGTGACACAAGGTTACCAGACTAAGGTATTGTTTAGGGGCCTCTCTTCTCCACCAATTACAAAAGAATCAAAGAGGTGATATTATACCTTTTGTGAAAAAGTAACACTTTTTTGATAAAATAACAACCAAGAAAAAAAAAAGATGTGTAATGCAGAATATCTTCATGTTTTCCTTTTTCATTTAGTAGAAAAACTGATTGAAAATTAATATCCAATTAGGTTTCTACTTCGCTGTGTGGATTACCGAAAACCTTCTGTTTCAGCCAAAAATTATACTGATTTTAGGTCATAGCTGAAAATGACAGAAACATCATTAGAGGAATGAGATGAAAAGCATGTCACACTCATTTCAAACTGTTGTCAATATATGTAAATCATCAGTAGACTGTCAATACTAACTGAAACGGCAGGCTTTGTTTCCTCATTCTGAGTTTCTCTCTGTGCTGCATTACCTGCTCAGTCAGACATCAGTCAATCTCTGTTTATTCCGTTTCATGTACAAAAATAACTGCTCTGCACCTAGCTGACAAGTGTCCTCCTGTGAAACTGCTGAGCGAAGCTGCAAGACTTTTATTACATAAACAAGCGATAACTGTGGCAGGTGTGATCAAAAAGTCTGGGGACCTACTCGATATGTTTTAAGTGTAGCTTCGTAGCAAGATGCCACTCCTTGCAGGATGTTCACTGACAAGTAAATTACAGATCACTTGTTTATCCGTAGTTGATCTGATTTAACGGTGTGCTGAACAGATGGTACTTCACATGTTTCTGTGATTTCAGCAATTTTATAGAGCATCAAGGAACTAAGCTTACATAAGGTGATCGTCACTTTGCGATAGCCTTAGTGGTGACAGAGGTTTGGGGCATCAGGGCCTTCATGTGGTTTCAGAATATATGCTAGCACTCTGGACACAAACAATTGTATTAAGTTAAGAAAATAAAACAAAACAATTTTCTGCAGGGAAAGTACTAGGTGTATCAAAAGGTGGCTGCACGCTACAATGACACAAAAGCATAATGTTCACTTTGTAAAGGCATCCACTGCAACATGATATTAGGTAACGTTGTATCTCAGTTTTCAGAAATGAATTGCTGTTATCCATTAAAATAACTGCAAGCTACAAGTTTGAAAGATTATGACTTAATCAGCCTACCCTCATCCTGTACCAATGTTGACCACATTTGAAAAGCAATCATCTCTATATATATAAAACTAGCAAAATACCCGCGCTTTGCAGCGGAGAAGTAGTGTGTTAAAGAGGTTATGTAAACATATATATACATATACATATATACATATATATACATATCCACATATACATATATATATATATATATATATATATATATATATATATATATACACATACTGTACATATATACATATACACATCCACATATACATACACATACATATACACACATACATACACACACACATATACATATATACATATACACATACATACATACACATGCATATATATATACAGACATACATACATACACACATATATATATATATATATATATATATACACATACAGACACACATATATACATATACATATTTACATATCTACATATATATATATATATATATACACATATCGACATATATATACACATATATATATATATATAATATATATATATATATATATATATATATACATATCTACCTTTTTAAATTGAGGGAAAATATACCAATAACAATTTGTTAAGGATCTGTTTTTTTGTGAAGCTGCCTTTACACGGCCTCTCCGCTGTTTTATAAATGAACGCCATATAAGGCCGTCCTTTCTCCTTGCTTAGCGGTTCTTTATTGTTTTATTGTTCGTTTATTACGATTGTTATAGTTATTGTGTAGCTATTTGAGACTCACTTTTCTGTTCAGGTACCCATTTCCTTTATGTAGTCCGCGGATTCTCCGCTATTTTTTGTTCGTTTATTACGATTATAGTTATTTATTGATTCCCTTCTCTACCTCGTGTCTTCTCATTAAACTTGTATGTCGCGAATATGGTATTGCAAACGGCAGGGGGAGCGTTTCTATAAACTTAATTTAAACTTACAGTTTACACCGTGCTTTGTTTCCGCAGTAGCTGCACTTATGAATATGCTTGTATGCGTCACTCGCTCGCTTCTTATTGTTTTGCTGCCTTCTTAATTGTGTAATGAATGTTTTCTTCAGCGCTCTTTGGGGATCTTCCTTGTTTTCTACGTACTGCATTCATAGTCAGTTCACGTGATTACGTGGGAGGCGTGATGACGCGATACGCAACTCCGCCTCCCACGGCCATCGAGCTGCAGTCTATTACAGTATATGGACAAAAAAGAGGTTCCAGTTATGACCATTACGCATAGAATTTCAAAATGAAACCTGCCTAACTTTTGTAAGTAAGCTGTAAGGAATGAGCCTGCCAAATTTCAGCCTTCCACCTACACGGGAAGTTGGAGAATTAGTGATGAGTGAGTGAGTGAGTGAGTGAGTGAGTGAGTGAGTGAGTGAGTGAGTGAGTCAGTGAGGGCTTTGCCTTTTATTAGTATAGATCCTACATCTGTCTGTCTGTCTATATGTCTGTTCACTTTTCACGAGAGAACTACCGTATATACTCGAATATAAGCTGAGTTTTTCAGCACCCACCCTCGGCTTATATTCGAGTCAGGTCCCGCTGCGATCAAGAGAGCGCGATAGAGTGAGAGAGACAGACAGACAGACACACACACACACACACACACGCACGCAAGCAAGAGAGAGACACACACATGCGCGCCGCGCGCGAGAGACAGAGACACACACACACACGCGCGCTGATTAAGAGAGAGAGCAAGAGAGAGAGGGCTGGCTGCATAAGGCAGAGAAGGCAGTTAAAGAATGCACCCGGCTTATTTTTAAAGATTTAAATTAATGTATGGTAATTTTATTGGTATGTATTTTGATTATTGAAACTTACCAGTAGCTGCTGCATTTCCCACCCTAGGCTTTTACTCGAGTCAATAAGTTTTTCCAGTTTTTGTAGGTAAAATTAGGTACTTCGGCTTATATTCAGGTCGGCTTATACTCGAGTATATGCGGTACTTAACGGATTTAACATTCCGGTTAATTTTGCGACTTCTCTCATCAAGCTAAGAATCATAGTTTGCTTGCAGGAGTCCTGCTGGCCGCTGCCAAGAGTTGATTCTACAATAAAATAAAAATAAAAAGAGGAAAACCTTGGAGGTCAATCATCTCCCCGAAAGCGGCCGTGTCACCTCATGTCTCACCCATGTCACCTCACAGAGCTTCCCAATGAGACTACAATTCCCAGGTTACCCTGCAGGTATATACACAGGTGATCCAACAAAGGGATAATGCCAACTAGAGTGCAAGGGAGTCCATAGCCTGATAAATGGTCTCCCCTTTTCCACCCATTATAAGGGTCTTGCAGGCATCCCATTCAGGAAGCACATCCCACCCTGCCTTGTATTACATCTGGTATGGGTTAGCTGTTGGTGTGAATGAGTGAAAAGTGGAAAGTGCAATAGAAATTGGCCAGTCCGAAAGTGATTTATTTCATGCATCCACTGATGGTGAGATGAACTCATAGTGGTTGGACTTTGGTAGATTCACAAAAAGGCTGACTGACAGAGGGATGTAAATAATCCCCGATGAGAAAACACACTGAAAGAGGCATCTGTGAACAATTCAGGAGTTGAAAGAGTTGAGTTAAGTACTGTAGTTGTACTAGGGTGTTGTACCGTGCTAGCCATTATGAATGTAGTGAGACGTCAAGCAAAATGACACCTTTTATTGGCTAACTAAAAAGATTAGAGTTGAGTTGCCTCGAAAGCTTGCATATTGTAATCTTTTTAGTGAGCCAATAAAAAGGTGTCATTTTGTTTGCCTTCGTAGTGTAGTTGAAAACAAAAAGTCTGCATGTGTGCCATCCCTATGAGTGCACCTGTTTTACTGCAAAGCTTCTCACTTTAAAATATGATGAAGCCTGTTAGATGCTTCCTGTTGAACAACATTCTAATTTTTTTTTGTGTGATATGTCAGGATGAATCACTAATAACTAAAAGGATTTCAAAACAAGCTGTATCGCACTGGATGCCGCACTGTGAACACACAGTGTCAGTACACTAACTTTTACAGCACTCCCTGAATCTGTCAATTACTCTGATCAGTGGTGCCAGTGAATAATTATTAATTTCCACTGATGCAAACCGCTGCTGCAGTCTGGGAAAAAATGCAACAATAATATCCTGACCTCAAGAGTTTGTTCATGTTGTATTATTTCTTGATGCAAATCTTTACTAGAAACAATTCATTTTTGTGCTGCAGTATTTCTTTACTTTGTGAACCCAGTGAGTTTAGTGGTACAGAAAACATGTTAGGGGGAAGAAATTGGTTCTTAGCTCATATGAATTTGGAGCATCAGTAGACTGTAAAATTACGTCAGTGCTTGTGGACTTGGGCATGTTTACAGCGTGCTGGACCTGTATTAAATATGACTACCTTAAATGGCACTGAATCAGGAAAGTTGAGCTTAGCCTACAAAATGATCTGCCTGCACACTGAGAAAAACTCATATCTTGGTGTACAAGACTTGCATTCATAAAAAAGGCTGCTCTTCAGAAGAGATGCAAAACAGAGCACTGATTAGGTGCTCATCTATATCTGGCTTTTGCTAGTGCAACTATACACTGATGAGCAAAAACATTATGAGCACGGCCATATGAAGTAAATGATGTCAACTACCATCTTAAAATCAGGGATATAATATATGGTACGCTGACATTAGTTACTTGCAATTGGCATGTTGAATGCAGAAGATATGGGCAGGTGTAAAGATCTGACTGACTTAGAGAAGAGCCGAATCATTATGTCCAGACTAATGAGTCAGAGCATTTCCAAAACTCCAAAGCTTTTTGGGTGCTCATGGTCATTTGTGGTATGTACCTACCAACTGTGGTCCAGAAAAGAAAAAAAAAAACAAATTGCCGATAGGGTAGTGCCTACATAAGTATTGGAATAGGACCTTGAATCAATGGAAGAAAGTCACCTGCTCCAAATGAATTGAATACACAATGGGAGGTCTGAAAATCGAGAGTACACCTTATGTGAAGGAGTTTAGAGTCGTAGTAGACTCAACACTATCAACTTTCCAACAGTGTTCAGAAGCCATTAAGAAGGCAAATAGAATGTTAGGTTATATAGCGCGATGTGTGAAATTCAGGTCAAAGGAGGTTCTGCTCAAGCTTTATAACACACTGGTGAGGCCTCATCTGGAGTCCTGAGTGCAGTTTTCATCTCCAGGCTACAAAAAGGACATATCAGTGCTAGAAAAGGTCCAGAGAAGAGCGACTAGGTTGACTCCAGGGATGCAGGGGATGAATTATGAAGAAAGATTAAAAGAGATGAGCCTTTTCAGTTTAAGCAAGAGGTGACATGATAGAAGTTTTCAAAATTATGACGGGATTTAGTGGAGTGGATCGAGACTGTTGTTTTAAAATGAGTTCATCAAGAACATAGGGACACACTTGGAAAATACTGTACAAGTTTTTCTTTACACAGAGAACCAAAGACACTTGGAATAAGCTACCAAGTAGCATGGTAGGACATGAAGACTTTCGGTATATTCAAAACTCAACTTGATGTTTTTTTAGACAAATTAAGTGGACAGGACTGGTGAGCTTTGTTGGGCTGAATGGTCTGTTCTCGTCTAGATTGTTCTAATGTATGCTATTTTCTGTTGCATCATGTGGGCTGCAAGATATGTTAGCATCGTTCACGTCAGAAGGAGATGGCACTAGGATACAGTGTGGAATGAAGACAAGCCATTCATATGCATGTTAATTTGACTCATACCACCTACCTAAACGTTATTGCTGACCATATACACCCAATGTTAGCAATGGCGTTCCCCAGTGGTAGTTGCATTTTTCATCTTTCAGCAGTATAATGCATCCTGTCGCACTGTACAAATTGTTTGGGAATCGTTTGAGGAACATGATGAAAAGTTCAAGGTCTTGCCCTGGTTCTAAATTTCTCAAATAATCCAAATGAGCATTTATGGGGTTTGTTGGAGTAACAAGTCTGATCCACGGCAGCTCCACCTCATAACTTACGGGAGTTAAAGGATCTGCTAATAATGTTCTGTTGCCCAATACACACCTTTTAACACACTTTTTCATTCGCTAGCATATTCACTATATCCTAAATGTGAAAAGAATGAGCAATGCAATTTACAGTACTATAAGTTAATAATTACCCATCAACCATTACAGAAGAGTGATGCCTCCTACAAAAAATATAGTTAGAAATTTAGCATATACTAAATCTGGAATCAGAAGCTTTCTTCAACAACTCTACAATCCATTTTTCCGTCTCAGTATAAGAAGAACGGACCCAATTGTCAAGATTCTTCTCTTCGTTTCATAATTTTTTTGCTTGTGATGGTTTACTATGGGCAGCACAGTGGCACAGTGGTAGCGCTGTTGCCTCGCAGTAAGGAGACCTGGGTTCGCTTCTGCGTGGAGTTTGCATGTTCTCCCCGTGTCAGCATGGGTTTCATCCGACATGCAGGTTAGGTGCATTGGCAATTCTAAATTGTCCCTAGTGTGTGCTTGGTGTATGTGTGTGCCCTGCGGTGGGATGGCGCCCTGCCTGGGGTTTGTTTCCTGCCCTGTGTTGGCTGGGATTGGCTCCAGCAGAACCCCGTGACTCTGTGTTAGGATATAGCGGGTTGGACAATGACTATCAATTTCAAATGATTCGTTGTTAGTTTGGTTTACTTCTGGTTGCCGCCATTTCACCCCACGATAGCTGCTTCGTGACAGTGGTTACCAAAGAGAGCGGCCCCATATATCGCATGTACCATGTCATCTCTGCAATGGTATAAAGATTGGTGCGATGGAATCATAGTTATCCAAGTTTGACAGATTCTTATATATAAACGTCTACGTGTGGAAGTGTGTGTGTCTGTCCGGCCCGGAAGTGAGAGGTGGAGTCGGGGTAAGAGCTCCGCCTCTGAGGAAACAAAAAACTGGCTCAGCCGCTAATACACAAGTGGGGGCAGCACGTCAGCAAAACAAAACCTCAGAAGAAAGACAAAGTTGCTTAGTCGCTAACATCGGAAAAACGGTATCCCTTTTACTTTTCCTCCCGCCGCTAATGCACAAGCGAGGCGAGCATGTCAACAAAACGAAACCTCAGAAGAAAGACAAAGTCGCTTAGCCGCTAATGTCGGAAAAACGGTATCCTTTTAACTTTTCCTACCGCCGCTAATGCACAAGCAATGTGAGAACGTATGCAAAACGAATCCTCCGAGGAGAGAGGTGCCCAGAGTTGTTCCTTTCAATTACTTGACATGTCTACATTTCAGTTTTTTTTCCTGACAATTTCAATAATTTCCAGGACCCAGGCATTTTACAGCACTGGACTAAAAAGCTAGTATGAAATAAAAGCCTCCTTTATTTCCTTTTTTGAGTTTATAGCTTCTGACTTACTGCTTTTGCTTTCAATTGTGTTTCTTCTCTCTCTTTCAGTCTGCCTGTTTTAACAACTCCACTCCTGGTCATTCCATTCAACTTTACTGCATCCCATTTATGCATTCTGTTGGTTTGTTGTTTCTTCAGGCTTTAGATAATAGAAATCTCTTTCCAAACTTAGAAACCAACATTTAAACTGCGTGAAGTAAGTAAAAACTTTGCTGTATCGAACTGCATTTTGTAAATTCATTCAAATAAACCCAAAGCTAAGTGTTTTTGTATCCAACTGGGGGCACATGCTCCATACAAATGTGTTTTTTTACGAACTGCATATCATATTGGACCTTTACACAATTCTTTCAGGAACCAGGGTGGAAAAAAGAAATATGGTACAGAAGAAAGGATTTATTTAACTTGCTTTTAAAATTCAGCTTTCACTCCTAATATATGAGAGGGGGCCCAAAAATAACAATAGTTTTTTTCTGGAGGCTGGAGGGGCGTTATTTCCGATATTTTCCGCTAGGTGTGTGTACTAGACTGCCTTCTGCATCATCTGGCCAAGCGGCATCCTTGGGGAAAGGTCTGTAAGGTCAGCGTCATTTTTTTCCTGAGCCGCTGTTACCATCTTCGTTGATTTTGTGATGGTAGACTTGAAAGAATAATGTGTTTGCATCGAGTTCTGTTTCCTTTTGAGGAAAACAGCAGCAGAAACTGTCACAATGCTTCGAGAGGCTTTCAAAGAAGAAGCTTTGAGCCAGGTAAGGGGTTTCACCTTGAAGTGCTCAAGCGATTGTGTGATGGATGCTGTGTGGAGAAAACAACCTGAATTGTGGCGATCAGGCGAGTGGCTTCTGCATCACTTCGCTCTTGCCTACACAGCTTTGAGTGTGCGGCAGTTTCTCATGAAAAAAGGGATGACAAAGGTTTCCCACCCGCCTACTCCCCAGACCTTGCACCCTGCGATTTTTTCTTATTTCTAAGAATCCATTTTCAGGATGTAGAGGAGATCAAGAAGCAAACGACGAGGCACTGAAGACTATCACTTTGTAAAGGTTTTAGAACAGTTTTGAACAATGGAAAAAGTGTATTGCGTCTCAGGGAGAGTATTTTGAGGGTGATTACATTTTGAAAATGTTCTGAGAAATATACGATTTAAAAAAAAAAATCGTTATTTTTGATTCCCCCCTCATACATTGCAGTATAATCATATTTTGTACATTCAGCCGTTGGCATAGTACTATTGTCTTACATATCTTTGATGAGGTCCTTGACGATTATATTTCCATTAGTCAGTGGAGTGTGGAGGCATTCTTCTTGGCATAGAGTTGACATTACAACGTGCTGACGGGGCTTCTGGATTTGATGCTCTCTGACGAGCCTTTTATACCCACAATGCTTGGATTAGGGTCTTCCCTACCAGTGTAGCTCATTCAGTGAGTAATCTGTATGTTCTACTGACTAATGCTATGTATGGATTTAGCTCTCTTCCACCATGTAACACATTCTTTCATTATCAGCCACTACCTGCTGTAACCTAACCGTGCACCTCCTCTAACAATTAAAGGCCTTTCCATTTCTCAGTCTTCACATTGCCTGGAAAAATATCTTCAACTTTTAGCAAGTCTTATACATTACACTGCAATAGTTACAAACTGCCTGAAGAAGTGGCCTGAGTTGCCTCGAAAGCTTGGGTATTATAATCTGTTGTCACACACGTGCGCATGGGAGGCAGCTAAAGGGCTCGAATAGTGACAATTCCATGTCTGTGCACTGACTTTTTCTCTCAATCCTCTGCAGACCATTCACGGGAAATTCCACAGGGTTCCTGCACTCGTGATGACGTCACTTCCTGCCCAGATGATGCAACTTCCGGTTCCATCGCCTGTGATGGTGTCACTTCCGTTTCCACCCTCCGATGATGACGTTACTTCTTGTCCAGACGACATCTCTTCCAGTTCTGTCGCCGTCATGATGTCAGTTCTGGGTCTGCCTTCCTGTATGACGTCACTTCTTATCCGGACCTTTAAAGCCACCATCTTTGCCACATGGTATGAGTTCTGTTTTGGACTTTGAACCAGACACAACTCCACAAAATCAAACCCTTTTGCAGCCAGGGCATAATATATGGGAGGCTGCCCCAAACCTTTTTATGTCTCCTGTCCATTCTTGTGACACTGTTCAGTTGGCCAATACAAGGTGTCATTTTGCTTATCTCCTCATTACATTATACTGCAGTAATGTACATGTGTATGTGTTCAAAACATAAGCTCACAAATCTCAGCATTGCAGTTATTTTTCAGCTATGATTTCAACTAAAAGAAGCAAAAAAAAAAAGAATTTTAGGTGACAGTTAAAAGAAATAACTGTAGTTCAAATAGAATAACATTGTTGGAACTGTATTTTTTTCACTAAAGAAAAATAGCAAATGTAAAGGGTCTGTAAACAAGATTTACCTAAGCCTGCAATCTCTGACTCACTTCCTGCAGAGATGCAGTGGCAGCAGGTTTTTGTTCCAACCAATTTCTTAATTGCTGGCCAATTGTTGTTGCCAAAGGAACACTTCGCTCATTTAGAGATGACTTGCCTCAGCTTTTTGTCCACAATCTCAGAAATTACTAATAGTGCAGGTTTTACTTCTCTGTGAGCTTCACAAAGGATCTGATTGTAGTCAAACCATTTAGTGTGCGGGTATTTATTTAATCACTACACTTTTTTCATTTAATTTGCTTACTTAAAAGTCTTGATTGCTTCTTTTTTTTCCCCTTGATGTTACAAGAATGAACTTCAAATAACAAGACAGCCAGCAGTGGAAGAAACTTGGTTCTGTGTGATCATCACAAAGCATCTGTTTAAATACAATACTAGAAAATGGGAGAATCCATTTCAGTTTATATATTGAGGGTTTTATTTGAAATAACATATAAACAGCTAGACATTTTTTGATGATGTACAATGATGTACAATGAAACACAGAATTGTGTACAAGTTATACAATTAAAATGACGCATTGCATTAGCAGTAAGAACCGACTTTGAATTAAACAGCATTTCTGCAGTCCCTAAAGAACTAAGTTTGCAACCACTGTCATTTATTTATCTTAAAATTATAGTAACATAAAAATTACATAAATAAACATCATTCTAACTGGAACAAGCTATTTTTATTTTATCTGCATATTTCAGGTTTTTACCAAAAGCTTTAATGTTTTTAAGTACCAGGGGGCTTTGCCCCCTGTTCGCTTCGCTCACCAACCCCTAGGGGGCGATATGTGCTAGCCACTTTGTGGCTCTGCCGCTCACATATGGGGAAGCGGATGTACAATTTAAACAGACCGGGTTCACTTCCCGGGTCCTCCCTGCGTGGAGTTTGCATGTTCTCCCCGTGTCTGCGTGGGTTTCCTCCGGGTACTCCGGTTTCCTCCCACAGTCCAAAGACATACAGGTTTGGTGCATTGGCGATTCTAAATTGTCCCTAGTGTGTGCTTGGTGTATGTGTGTGCGTGCCCTGTGGTGGGCTGGTGCCATGCCCGGGGTTTGTTTCCTGCCTTGCGCCCTGTGTTGGCTGGGATTGGCTCCAGCAGACTCCCGTGACCCTGTAGTTAGGATATAGCGGGTTGGATAATGGATGGATGGATGGATGGATGGATGTTGTTTTCATGGGAATTGTTACATATGCATAATAGACCTAATTATTTTACATTACAGTGAGTAACCATAGTAAAAAATAGTAAAATGTAATAAATTAAAAGAAAATTACGTTTCATGTTGCGTTAGAGGTATTTGTTGCATTATACGTTTTTGTTCTGTTTGGCTTTGAAATTAACACTCAGATACTTTTTAAACTTACACGTTTACTGTACAACTTCAGTAAAAACTATATTTGGAATGAACTTTTCATCAATATCGCATTGAATTTTAATTCTGTGTTTGGAGTTACATTCTGACAACGCAAGGTATAACTGCCTATGAGTGAATATCGTTTCTTTCTCTCTAATACATAAACCGACTTTTTTGAATGTTTGTCCCTGTGATTTGTTAATTGTCAAAGCAAAAGCTGTTCTAACGGGAAACTGTAAACATTTTAATACAAATGGCATATCAAGATCTCCTTTGGTGTTATTCGCGGAAGATGTACTACATTACCTTTCTTGTCATAATTGTTCAACCTATTTTGAATACAACTAATCTTGTCCTATTGCATAGCCCATCACTCATACATAAATTACACAATAACATTACGATACATCCTTCTTTCAACAGTAATTCTGCCGGTGGAAGACTGGATGGTGTTAACAGTTGTAGATATTCTACGGGATATTGTAAGTTGATGTTTTCAGCTTCTGCACCATCACCACCAACTATTTCAGCAGAGTCTATTGAAACGCATTTAACCAATTTGCCATGTAACCGATTCACAATTTTCATTCGAATTCATCGTTTCTCTGTGCTAGGATTGCCCGTATACTCATTTCTTCTGTTGATGACTCCTTGGGATGACATTCTTCAATAAGATTTGGACATAATAAGTCTTCTTTTATTGGGAACTTAAAGTGAGGAAAACGTAAAAATATATAAGAGCTGACAGCGCAGGAACTGTGTCTTACAAAAAGCATTCACACAACTGAGAGGTGAGGGGACCATGGGCGTGGGCAGTTAGCCTGAAATGGTTGAGAGGAGGGTGGGACTTTAAGAAATCTCTTGGCAATAGTCTTGTCTCATCTCAAGATTTTCTTTTATAATAGAGAGAAATTATTAATTGCTGACAACAAGATGGATATTGTCTATTTGGAAGGTGAAGCAAGTGTAGCTGAAATGCCGGATGCTTTAACCATAGTACTTGGCCTTCTCATTGGGAAGAGAAAATTTGCAAATGTTGGCCACTCAGCCAGCTGTGGCTTCCTGCGACACTTCATCTGTATACCCAACTAGACCGAGGAGCAGCTTAACGGCTCCATTTTTCATGCATGGTTATGCAATTGTTTACATCTTTTTAAAAGTTGAAACAGGACCACAGAAGTTGCCTGGTAGACCATAGCGTCATTTGATTTTAAGTAGTGAACTAGAGGTGCCACAGCCCCTGTCTCTCCAAAGGACATTTGATTGCTCCCCCATCCATGCAGCCATCTGCCATGGTCTCAGATGAGTATCAACACAGCTTAACATCAGTTGCTTCAATTAGTTTTGCTAACATTGGAACAACTCCATTATAACAGCAAAGTTTTCTTCACCTTAAGTTGTCTTAGCAATGGTTGCAAGTACTTCTTTTTTGTCAGACTTCAGGAAATTAACAATGAGTTCCAGGACCTTGACTAAGGAACACACCATTTCACATTCATCCTTAGAATTTTCGATTCAAAAAACATATGGCTCAGAAGGCACTTGCTTCAACATCTGGATTTAAATTTTTAAAACAAGGACCAAAGTAAGTGAAATCCATCTATATGGTCTATTATTGTCATATTTTCAGGATCAATCACACAGGATCCCACTTCTATTGTAACATTCAAAAGAAGGGCCTGAATGGTAGCAGTCATTAGAAAAACAAGAGATTGGATGCCATCACAGTTTCTAAAGATGGCATGGTTGGATTGTTCCTGGGCTCACTCACCCAAAGCTCCCACAACATTAACAAGAACTTCCTAGGGAGGGTCAGTCAGCAATCCCACTCGAAGGTCAATTGCTTTGTATTTCTGAAATTGTGACATTTGCTCCAGGCTGATGGAACACTTCCACATTGTCCCAGTGGCTACCACTAAGAGTTGCTGAAAATGCATCTTGAGCAAAATAAATAGCCAGTGTCATTATTTTCCATTATAATTTGGAAGATCAATCAAAACTAAAATTATCACTTAGGAATCCATAGAGGTAAAAGAGTAAATGAAATGTCCCGACATCACACACAAAACTATTTAGCTGCCATTTACAAACATACAGACTGATATACAATCATTTTTAGAGTCTTTTACCCTCACAAACTTTATTTGCGTGTTTGGCACAACAAGAAATTTCAAAATTAACTGCACTTTCCAAACAGCTTGTGCAGATAATCTTAGTTTTATCCACAGTCCAGTTGAAAAGAGTTTTCAATTACAAATTACTTCACATTCAAAATACCTTGTTAGTAGTCTGACTGTATAATCCCTCATTACAGATCACACTTGAACTGGAAAATTCTATTTCTTTTTCTTTCAAATTGTGTGGCAGCCTGAAACAAGAAATTCAGTAAGTGCACATTTGGAAGTAACTGGTAGTCAAGAAAACTGGGCCACTCACACAACCACATCATGGACACCAGGATCATGGCTCTGACATTTCACAAGCATTTACTCAGGTAATACACTGGGCTTGCGCTCCAATACAGTTAGCTGTTCAAGTAACAACACTCGTTCTTGGGGGAAATGGGGTTACTTGTTCATTAAACAGATGGCACCAGCAGTATGTGCTAGCAGCTAACACAAACCCGTACATGACAGTAACACAATCTGAACAGACTTGGCCTATCACGCCAATAAAGACTGCTGGTAAAGCACTGACAGAAAAAGTAACAGTTTTACAGTGCAGTGTTAATGGGAAGCATGCAAAAATGAATAAGTTGAGAGCAAACAAAAACTAAAGTTGTATGTCAGTGTCTGAAGGGAGGCCTTTGAACAGCGCCGTCTTGTGCATAGGGTCTATTTCTAGTCTCAACAATGCCTTCTCTGCCTGGTAAGCTGCTATGCACTCCAATGCCTGCAATGATTAATTTGAAAAATCAGTTAAAAAAATAAGCTGGTGCCCGCATGGCAAAATATTCAATTGCGTTTGGCGATATGAAATTTAGAGTATTTCACATCTTTTTAGTTACCTCATCCAAAGGTCAGTTCTCATGCTTTTGTTTATGAAGTATTTTTATGATAATAAGTCATACTTAAAAATAACAGTGAAAATAGAATGTAATTAAATTTGTTTGTAGACTATAATAAATATGTGCTTTTTAACAGCACTTTATAATGTTGTGTAGTTAAAAATGTAGCCTTAATAGGCTTGTGGTGGCTCAATAGCTTTAATAGACAGCAGATTTCAAGTCAAATTATGTAAAAATGGCATTGACTGATGTGTATTAGTGGTGGAGGGTCTGTGACTAACTAGTGTTCAATTTTCTTAAACATAACATTTTTGAAAATATACTCAACCAGTAATGGCACACTTCACGGAATACACTTGACTTGAGCTAGGAATGCTAGGAATGTTCTCATCCTCTTTCTCTGTACGTTTAGTATTAGTTTGCTCAGAGGTTGATACGCTTGCTGCTTCCTGAGCAGCTCTTCTCTTCTCCACCCTAGCAGCCCGCTTCTTCTCTTCTTTCGTCAGCATCTTTTTGCATTAAAACTGAGTAAGTCAGTGTTTGTGTTGTAATTACTTTGTACATTTTCTTTAATTTTCCACTTAAGCTGGCACTTAAGTCTTCAATCTGCCTCAAGAATGATTTAAGATATGAAGAGGTAGGGGAAGTTATGGCGAAGGTGGTAGGGATGAGAACAGCGCCTGTATGCATGCGCCACACGGCCGACATGCTAGCCGCTGCCGAGAGTTGATTCTACAATAAAATAAAATAAAAATAAAAAGAGGAATAACCTTGGAGGTCAATCACCACCCTGAAAGCAGATAGTAGATGTCACTTAGTATATGTATACCAAATTTCAGGTCAATAGATCAAAGGGTTTGCGAGCTACAGGTGATTTTAAATCCTGGACAGACAAATGAACAGCCACTGTAGCATATTATACATAAAGATAGATTGGTAATAATAATTATCAAAAAAAAAAATAAGATCTGCATCTAGCTATTAATATTTGGTAAAGCCTAGTAATTTGTTAAGATTATAGAAATAACTAAGAACTTGGAAAGGAACTGATTTATTACAGAAATACCAAAGATGAATGTTGCCTTGAAGATTTAATTCCAGTCTGAAAATACATGGAAGCAAAAATGGATATTTGGGTCCAGATAAACCTTAACCCCCAGCTCAGTTTGTTGTGTGTTTAACTGCTAAGTAATCATTCAGTATGTGCAATATTTAACCCTGGCATGTCACTGCTGTTTGTGTCACAATCAACGTCTACGTTCTACGTGTAATTAAATAGTTGACAACATCACTCCTTCACAAAAATAATCTGCAGGAAGTACTGTATTAGTTCAGCTAATTCAGTTTTATATAAGCTTACATAGTTACTTTCCTCTTCTATTCATTTTCCAGAGAAGTGACTTTTTTGGTTAATTTACCTAAAGCAGTAGGAGAAGGTGCTGCTGTATTTGCTGCTTACGTGTGCGTGCCCTACCCGGCATCTGATATCATTTGTATTGAGCATCCGAGTGGCTGTCTGATGAATAAAAGATGAAAATATACAAAATATGCAAGCTGGTGTAACCACTATCAAGGTAAAATTGAAAGAGTAACCTAATTCATACTTGAAGTTGCACACAGTGCTTCTCTGTTTTAAGACAGAGGAGTATGAAGATTCACCAATGCTTTTCAATGGGAGATTTTGAAAATTCAAAACGTACAGTGAGATCTGTTTGAGGCGTATCAATGGAAATTGAATTTTCAAGACTCATTTCCTTGAAGAATAAGTGTGCCAATTTTAATCAAAATCAGTCCACAAGGGCCCGAATTGTTTCTTGCAGACAGACAGACATTGCTATAGCAATGGGATGTAGGATGTTGTCTGCTGAAATTGTGCTCCTGTTTGAAGGCAGTGATTTTTAAACTATTTTTATTTAGACCATTTCCATATTTGTACTTTTTGTGTCACCCACTGAGACTCTAACTATTGTCACATTTCACTCTACCACTTGTGGTTTCTGGGTTAGTAACACAGAGAATAACCACGGGCTGGAATAAGAAACTCTAGATGCCACAAACTGAGTTTTGCCTTTTGCTCGGGGAAGGACCAGAAGTCAGCAGAAGTAGACCTGGAGGGTCAAGACTAGAGTTGCATGGTATACCAGTACTAAAGAAGTACCAAAATACTTGATTTTTAAAACAGTACAATACCAACATTATGCTGGTTTCACCGGAAATAAATGGTTGTGCGATGGGAACCCTATGGGGGGGAAGTGTGATATAGCGGGACAGTGAGAGATCAGATTACACACACATTGCTGTGGAGAGGAGCAAAACATGTCTGTAGACCAGTTACAACAGGTCTGGATTGGTTTCGGTGTGCAGTATTGCTTTAATTACCGTTTGAGTTAGACATGTGCATAGTCATGCGGTGCAATGTCGCAGTTCGAATGTGCTAACATCAAGTTCATGTGTAAATTGGTGAAATAAGCTTCAGATACGCTAGTGGCACTCTCATCTATCTCTGCAGTAATATACATATATCGTTGCACTCAAAACAATGAGGGGGACATTCTGCTCTTGTTCAAAGCAATAGTTTGTATATTATCATGCTTGAAACTCCCTACAGAGGTTATTATTTATCCCTAAAAAATGTCTACTCAATTTATATTATCAGCGCCGTGCTGACGATGAAAAAGAAGAAGCCTTTGATTTCAGTTTGTAACAGCCAGTGTAAAGATTTGGGCACATACACTGTCAGCATGGCACTGTCAGATCTAAGCACGAATTGCTCACGTACTGAAGTGACTTTAGCTGCAGGTGGAAGTCCCATTTTACTTTATGGTGCCAAGCAGAGTTGCAATTGTGTTACAGCCGTCTATTATTCGGCAAAATTGCTGTGAAGAAACTGTCTGTTGCTACGGTCCTGCCTTTGTCGAGTCTGATAGCGGTCACAGGACATCATATCTTTGATTGCCACTACAACAAACAGTTCTGAGCAAGTATCAGCCACAGCACTGCCCTTGTGAAAAGAATGGAGATAAATGCCATCAACTCAAAGAGAGAGAGGCAAGTTCATTGCACCACGTGAACGTCACTAAGAGAATAAAACTGAATAATAAAAAAACAAGCGCTAACTTTTACAAATAGCCAAAATTTACACTGGGTATTACAGACTCAAATCAAACGTATGTTTTTATTTTATTGTAGAAATAATATAATAAGAGCAGCTCACTAGTGAAAACACGGAGTGCCCAGTCTCGAACGGGATATAAGGCAACATTTCTTATCTCTACACCATTCAAGAATACGTGTAAATTCCCTGCCATTCGACATTTGAGTTTGAGTTTTTAAACTCATTGACAGCCACATGTAAATCGACTGCTTTTTTTTCCTTTGGTTATATTCTTGAAGAAAAGTGCATGTGTTTATTTGTTATTTGGATTAAAGTCTTCACACATTATACACTTCATGTCATTATTATTATTATAACATGGAAAAAGTTTCTGCTTTAGGTATGTGTTCAGCATTTCTTGCATTTCCTTTCATCCTACACTTACCCAGATCTTTGTAGACATGGAACACACATGAAATGCATATATTCCAAATAACAATCTACTGTATTATTTACCCTATACAACTCCAGAAACCTCACCTCACATGCAGATAAGGAGCCTTGGCTTGAGCTGGTAGAGTTGAGCTCCGTCAGTGGCGGGGATGGGACAGTAGGCCGCTTGCAGCTTGTGCTGGTCAACGCATTTACAACACAAAAGATGCAGATGGAGAGGTGTGAAGGAGTTTAAGGTGGCCCGGGATTACAAGTTTTTTCGTAGGCTTCAGGCATTCTAGTGTAAATAAACACATACAGGCTTGTTTTTGAAAAGGCCTATTTATTTTATATTAGGGGATAAAAAAACACACATACAATGTACAAGCAGTAGCAGCAAGTATTAAGTCCAAAAACAAGCACCTTTGACAAGACTGTAGGAAAAGCTGAAGTAGGTAAATACTGTGGCTTGCATAGAGGGGTCCTCACTTATTCATGTGGTACACTGGAGGAACCCCTGAACTAAACTAAGTCATGGATAGCTATAGTGCACTTGATGATATCGGACAGAAACAGTGATAAAGAAAAAGAGTTAATGAGCTTTTAGTCCACAAAACCAGTTAAAAAGAGAAGAGACAAATTAATGTACACAAATCCATCTGCACAAAAGCAAATCTAACGAGTAAATGCATGAACTGAATTCAGTCTAGACAGAACTAAACTGAAGCAGTAAACTAAAGAAGAACACAAATGTAATAAAGTGTACAATCTAAATACACTAATCAGTAAAATAGAAAGAAAGGCATTAGTTTATCCGGGCTTTATGTGATGTTTTTGCAACCCATACAGTAATAAGACATGCAGTGGGAGCTGCTTTACCTGCAAAAAGGCAATATATCACAAGGCAAATAAAGAGGATGAACCGAGCTTATGATAAAGTCATAAAGTTATATCAGAATTGTGAAAACATGGCCTCCATAAATCCTTAAGACTTTAAAGGGGCCTGAATTTATGTTTTTTCACAAACAAAACAGTTCATAAGTAAAGCTTACCTTGCAAGAGTCAGAGTTCAGTAACAACCTGCTAAACCCATCAGAAAGAGAAATTCTTTCAATGCCTTGAAAAACACCAAACTCCCCCGACGCAGCATGATAAGCTGATATGTTAGTGTAGGAGGTGAGACACTGTGAGGTAAGTAAAATTTTTCAAATGAACAGAAAAAAAAAAAGCACAGAACAAATCATAATGTGCACTGTAATCATACTCCTCTTTGCCGAACGCAGCTTCAAGCTGTGACCAACCAAACTGCATGGCAAGGGGCAAGCTAATCATTTCCATTTTATTTCCTTAATGCCGCTTTGATTTTAAATAACACAAACTTTGATATATTGTTTTACACAGCATAACTCCATCAATTCTCCCCAAATTCAGCATCCTTCACACTGCTGATTGTGACAGCCGCTGGGCCTGCCACAGAGCTAAATCAGACTTTATTACAATCAGACTAAAGTTACAACAGTAAACATACACCTTGTTTAAAGTAATCAAAAGTTTCTCTCCGTTGAAATGTATTTAACTTGCAATAGAAAAATGTTACTTACCTAAATATACACATCCTAAACAACATTTTTATTTGATTCACCTTTTGAAATATTAAGAGTTCTTGGCCCAAATATCATTACTTAAGTAGTTTTGCATTATATAAGGTGATCTATAAGATGGCAAAAATACACAAATAGATTTCTGTGCATAAAAATGATTGCATAGTCATATTCCATCCATCCATTTTCTAACCCGCTGAATCCAAACACAGGGTCACGGGGGTCTGCTGGAGCCAATCCCAGCCAACACAGGGCACAAGGCAGGAAACAATCCCGGGCAGGGTGCCAACCCACCGCAGCATAGTCATATTACAAAGTGAAATGATAATGTATAAGGAGTCCGGAATTGATTTTTACTCCCTTTTTTCATACACATTTTATTGAAATTAAAATATATTTTACAGATTAATGCACATTTCTGTTATAATTACAGCAGTATTAGAGATGCATTAAAGTGTTGGGGCAAGTTTGCTACTCAGAGCTTTTACTCATGTCCAATTAATTTCCTGGCTTGCAAAAATTCAATGTCACTGGGTACTGCAATGCAGTTAAAATGAACAGTTCAAGGACAACTATACAGTATCACTTGAATGAGGGGCTGTCTAAATGGACCCATTAGGGAATTGCCAGGGGTTTTGGTTCTTAAATATTTGGGTCACTGTTTCTCCTTTGCTATTTAAAGCTACTATAAAAAAAAAGAAGTAAGATGGGCAAACAAGAAAATTGAGCCTTTTTTCTGTTAAAGGGAATATTCTCACTTAAACTGAGAAGCAGCCTTTCTATCTGCATCCCTCAGGGAAGATAACAGACAGCTTAACAGATAACAAATAGTGCAAAACCACTGATTGAACGTTCAACGCCGTCTATGAAAAATGAGATATGAAAAGAAGAAAAAAGAAACTGTCATCACATGAAAATCTACACGTTGTCATAAGAAAGACACAAAGACATCATAAATAAAGGTTTGGGGCAGCCACCCGTATAATATACCTTGGCTGCAAAAAAGTTTTGAAATATTTGTGAGATGTTCACAACACTGAGTCCAAAACAGAACTGATGATGTAGAGGAAAGATGGCGGCTTTAAAGGCCAGGGCAGGAAGTGACGTCGTCGAAGGTGTGGGAACCATACAGGATTCCCCGAGAATGGTCTGCAGGGGATTGAGAAAGACAGTTAGTGCACCTCGCCGCCCCCTGGTCTGGCATAGAATTACTATTACCTAGGCCCTTAAGCTGTCTCCTACTCGCACGTGTGTGACAACATATCACTGGTATCTAGAGGAAGAACAAAAATGAATAAAATAGAGAAGCAGTGCATTTTAAAACCCTACAGAAAACCCTATACATGTATGTGTATTTTAGTAGATATGTGTATCCAAATACAGTTGATTCAAAAAGTATTTAGACCCCTTCACTTTTTGCACACTTTATTGTGTTGTAGAGTTAATTTTAAGTGGACACATTTGCCATTTTTGCCCATCAAACTACACTCAATAACCCACAATGACAAAGTGTAAACATATTTTTAGAAAAGTTTACAAATGTATTAAAAATCAAAAACTATAATCTTTCATTTATAAAAAAGAATATATAATGTGTCACACACGTGCACATGGGAGGCAGTTAAAGGGCCTGAATGAGGGTAATTCCACGCCAAACCAGGAGGTGGCAGAGTGTACTGACCCTTTCTCTCTTTCCACTGCAGACCGATTATGGGAAATTCCTCCCGGTTCTGAGGATGTCACTTCCTGTCCTCTCCTTTAAAACCACCATCTTTGCCTCATCAAGACAGTTCTGTTCTGGACTCAAATCTGCACTCAATTGTGCAAAAAACGTAACTCATTTGCAGCCAGGAAACAATATACAGTTGGCTGCCCCAACTCTTTTTGTCGCTCACTTGTCTCTCCTTTGACAATAAGTTTTCAGACGCTTTGCTGTGGCACTCCAAATTGTGGTCAGGTACATCCTGCACACTTTAATCCTCCTTTAAATGTGTCTAGAAGTTGATTGGAGTCCACCTGTGGCAAACTGAATTGATTGGACATTGCTTGGCACACACCTGTATAAATATATATATATTGTGATAGAAATACAGTCCAGACATCGTGAAAAGGTTTGGAGCAGCCACCCGTATAATAACCCTGGCTGCAAAAGGATTTTGAAAAGAACAGAGTTGTTCACAAGACTGAGTCCAAAACAGAACTGATTCATTGCTGGTAAGATGGCGGCTATAAAGGCCCATATAGGAAGTGTCGTCATCAAAAGGGGCCGGAACTGGATGTGACATCATCGAAGGGTCCGGAATCAGAAGTGACATCTTCTGGACCAGAAGTGACATCATCTGGACTGGAAAGTGACATCGTCAAAGGGGCCAGAACCTGGCAGGATATGTCGGGAAAGGTCTGCAGGGAACTGAGAAAGACAGTCAGATGTGGTATTACCATTACTTAATCCCTTTAGCTGCCTCCTACTTGCACATGTGTGACTATATATATATATATATATATACAGTATATATATATATTAGTCATACTACAGCTAAACACAGAACAGATACAGTACTGTGCAAAAGTTTTAGGCAGGTGTGAAAAAATGCTGTAAACAAAGAATGCTTTCAAAAATGGAAGTGTTAATCATTTATTTTCATCAATCAACAAAATGCAGTGAATGAATAAAAGAGAAATCTAAATCAAATCAATATTTGGTGTGACCACCCTTTGCCTTCAAAACAGCATCAATTCTTCCAGGTATACTTGCACACAGTTTTTGAAGGAACTCGGCTGGTAGGTTGTTCCAAACATCTTGGAGAACTAACCACAGATCTTCTGTGGTTGTAGGCTTCCTCATATCCTTCTGTCTCTTCATGTAATCCCAGACACACTCGATGATGTTGAGATCAGGGCTCTGTGGGTGCCATACCATCACTTCCAGGACTTCTTGTTCTTCTTTACGCTGAAGATAGTTCTTAATGACTTTGGCTGTATATTTGGGGTTGTTGTCCTGCTGCAGAATAAATTTGGGGCCAATCATATGCCTCCCTGATGGTATTGCATGATGGATAAGTATCTGCCTGTATTTCTCAACATTGAGAACACCATTAATCCTGACAAAATCTCCAACTCCATTGCAGAAATGCAGCCCCAAACGTTCAAGGAACCTCCATCATGCTTCACTGTTGCCTGCAGACACTCATTATTGTACCGCTCTCCAGCCCTTCGATGAACAAACTGCCTTCTGCTACAGCCAAATATTTCAAATTTTGACTCATCAGTCCAGAGCACCTGCTGCCATTTTTCTGCACCCCAGTTCCTATGTTTTTGTGCATACTTGTGTCGCTTGGCCTTGTTTCCACGTTGGAGGTATGGCTTTTTGGCTGCAACTCTTCCATGAAGACCACTTCTGGCCAGACTTCTCCGGACAGTAGATGGGTGTACCTGGGTCCCACTGGTTTCTGCCAGTTCTGAGCTGATGGCACTGCTGGACATCTTCCGATTTCGAAGGGTATTAAGCTTGATGTGTCTTTCATCTGCTGCACTAAGTTTCCATAGCCGACCACTGTGTCTACGATCCTCAACGTTGCCCGTTTCTTTGTGCTTCTTCAAAAGAGCTTGAACGGCACATCTTGAAACCCCAGTCTGCTTCGAAATCTTTGTCTGGGAGAGACCTTGCTGATGCAGTATAACTACCTTGTGTCTTGTTGCTGTGCTCAATCTTGCCATGACATGAAACTGTCTTCCACAACCTCACCTTGGTAGCAGAGTTTGGCTGTTCCTCATCCAGTTTTAAGCCTCCTACACAGCTGTTTCTGTTTCAGTTAATGACTGTGTTTCAACCTACGTGTGACACTGATGATCATTAGCACCTGTTTGGTAGAATTGGTTGATCAGACACCTGACTAGAATCCTGCAAAATCCCTGACTTTGTGCAAGTGTATCAATAAGAATTGATGCTGGTTTGAAGGTAAAAGGTAGTAACACCAAATATTGATTTGATTTAGATTTTTCTTTTGTTCACTCACTTTGCATTTTGTAAATTGATAACAATAAACAATCATTATTTATATTTCTGAAAGCATTCTTTGTTTACAGCATTTTTTCACACCTGCCTAAAACTTTTGCACAGTACTGTATGTCTGGAGACAACCACTAGGGAATGTACTTAAGGCTGGGTGGGAACAATTGGAAGGCTCACTGATTGTCACATTTCTAAACCAATCCAATGCCTCATGAAGGCAATGCTCATGGTGATTTTGAACTGCAAAGATCAGAGGTGCTCTCATTAACCTGGTTTAAGAGACAGAAAGCTTCTGCTTACGATGAACCATCTACAGTCAAAAAGTCTCCTAAAAAACCCTATCAGACATACAAATGTGTGTCATGTGTGCAGAAAGCAACAACAGCAATTGTATAACCCAAAGTCACACAAAGAATTTCTCAATGGACTTTAACAAGTCTTGTTTTTTGACAGCCCCCCAGCCTTGACCCTATAAGAAGACAAGAACTCCCTCCCCCCACCAAAAATAATAACTTGGAAAAAAAATGCAAGAAATTTCGGGGAGTGCAATTTAGAAAGAGACCCGCCCTCATTCCAGGTAGGTTCGACGTGCAATGGGTATCAAAAAATGAGTTAAATACAACACACAAAACAGGAAAGAAGTAATTCTTGAGCACATTGCATGTCTTAAAAATAAACATAAAAAATAAGCATAATTTGATGCTAGGGAAAAACCTTTCTGTAGCTTCAGGTTATACATTGGCATACAACGGTATCAACGATGAACATGAACGATGCATTGTCAATGATGCAGTGTGTACTCTCTGTTGTTCAGCATTACGACAAAAGTGTAGGAGATGATGTAAGCTTGGAAGAACTGGCAGCTCTATTCGTGAAAGTATGAACTGTAAAATATGCACTTGAAACAAGCGGTGTGTCACACCCCATCAAAAGGTAACTGCCGATAAAAGAGCTGGTAACAAATAGCCACAGAAGGATGCACAGTAGAGAGAAAAAGAAGAGCAGCAACATTTGCTGCTCATGAAGTAAACTGCAGAAACCAACTACATGATAGGGAAATGAACAGTGACAGCCCCGGTATTCCCTATGCATAACCTGCTGGTACTTGCGAACTACTAGTGCTGGAGCCTTGATCTTAGTCGTAATCAAAAGCTTATGATGTGATATGTGCTGGTGAAGTGAAAATGTTATCGAGGTTCACGTCTTTCTTACGGTCCGAACGAGAAGGGTGACATGGCAGAGAGAAAAAGAAGAGCAGTGACATCTACTGAGCATGAAGCAAATTACAGAAGCCAATTATATGATAGGGAGAGAAGAAGAAGGGCAGCCTTGACATTCATTATGCACAATCTGCCGGTAGTTGCAAACTACTGTTGCTGGAGCCTTGATTATGGGACAACAGAAGGTCTGTGTGTTTTCTAGTGTTCTTTAAAACAACTCTATTCAGAAAGAGCTAATGCCCCCTTCCTGGACATACCCATATTTAAGGTTTGGTTAGGGGAAACTGCACTCCCATGAGTTCCCTCCACACTGCGTAACTTTACTTTGAGCTATGGATCACACAGATGCGCAAGAATTCATGGGCCATCCCACTATGCATCTCTTACTTCTTTGGCCAAATATCCACGAACTATTAATACATATTGAGTGAAGTTTGCATCAAAACTGACAGAACATTAATTTTTTTTCCATTTAATGAAAAGCCAAACACTATAAATGGTTTACCAATCACACATATCCTAAGCAAGTCAATAGATGAAAGGCCAAGATGTAAGTTGATACTTTCACTCCTTTATATATTTTGCCAAATATGGTACATGTTGTTAAATTTAAATGTATGTACCAGCATAAAAAAGTTTTTTCTTTGCTGAAAAATAATAAAAATGATTATATGACTGATTAGTTTAATAATTACAACAATAAAAAAGCAAAATGAGCACACGATTAGAAATCTCTTTTTCTTTCTTCAAGGGAATTAAAGACAACTAATGGTGAATGTAAATCTTTCTTATTTTGTTGGCCCTGCCTGGTTGGAATTCATTGGCTGAGAAATATCAAGGGACTAACGAAAGCTGAATCAGCTGTCTAACCTGATACCAGGGAGGATCAGAACGACCGGATAAACCAGCAGACCGAACTTGCTTTCCCCTTACTTGCTATGCTTGAATGAATTTGTATAAACAACTCGCTGACATGGAAAAAGCTGGTTTTAATTGGATTTTTTTTTTCTTTTTCTTTCTTTCATCAATAAGAAACCTATTATACATTGTCCCTTTGACAGAATAAAATTGAAGTTTTTAATAATGGATATGTTGTAACATAAAGAATGGATAATAAGTGTGTTCAACAGGCAGATGCATCACCTTCAAGAAATGACATTACTTTGATTCATTTCTGCATACCGAGGCTATAACAACAAAAGCTTGAACTTTTAACTCATTAGCTATACAAATCTGATCAACACTTAACAAACAAGATAGATAGATAGATAGATAGATAGATAGATAGATAGATAGATAGATAGATAGATAGATAGATAGATAGATAGATAGATAGATTTTTTTTAACAAATTTTAATCTGTAAATGTGAACAGATAGTCTAAAAATAAAAACAACTGTTTGCCCTCCATAATATACGTCAAGGTTCTGTCTATACCAGGGTGGACCAAATCCTATCCTGGAGGTCCACAGTGGCTGTGGGTTTTCATCACAGCCACTTTCCTAATTACTGACCAGTTAACATTGCTAATTTAACAGAACACTTATGCCTTAATTATGATTTACTAGCTGATTACCCAGTGGCTTCGCTCACTGAGTGCAAGGGAAAAAAATAAAATGTAGTATTTATGAAATAAGTTTGTTAATTGCCAATTTTATTTTTCAACAAATAAAGAGCACTTACAATAACATAGAAATCAATATAAACAACACTATTAACATCATTATCATATGAGAATATGAAGTAATATATAAGAAGCACATTGCATATAAATATAAATTATTAAACAGTAAAATCTTCTTCTATAATATGCTACCGTGGCTGTTCGTTTGTCTGTCCAGGATTTTAAATCACCTGTAGCTCGCAAACCGTTTCACCTATTGACTTGAAATTTGGTACACATTGTGACAGATACAGGGCGCTGTCGTCCTCTTGAACCCTCTGACTTGACTCCAGACACCAGGTAAAAGTCCAAATATTGTTTTTATTTAGACAATAACGTGCACAAAGCACCCTCCACTCCACAATACTCATAAATCAATAATAATCACTACAATACAATCCTCCACACTCCCAGACGTGTTGCCACCCTTCCACCCAGCTCAGCTCGACGTCTGGGATTTCCCATAGTCCTTTTATAGTCCTTGACCCGGAAGTGTTTCGCCCTCTCTGTCCACGTGACCTGGAACACTTCCGGGTCAGATAAAAACTCTTCTTCTTCACCCCAGAAGCACGTCATTATTCCCGTCGCTATGACTACGACGTACTTCCGGGTTATAGGGCACATAACAGTCTCTGGGCCTTCCTGCAGCGTCCCCTGGAGGTTCCCATGGTATCCAGCAGGGCTGTGATGAAAAACTCCACTGTCCATGATGCCCTGCTGGAACTCTGGGCACCTCTATGTTGCAGGCAGGGCTCCACCGTGCGGCCTGGGGGTATTGGCCGGGATAAAAGGCCGGCCATGTCCCACAACATATACTATGTGACGTCTACTATCCGCTTTCAGGGTGATGATTTTATTACTCTTTTTATTTTTATTTTATTTTATTGTACTGTAGAATCAACTCTCGGCAGCGCACAGCAGGGCGGCCGTGTGGCGGATGCGTACGGGCGACATTCTTATTCCCTACCACCTTTGCTAATCATTCTTGAGGCAGATTGAAGACTTAAGTGCCAGATTAAGTGAAAGGTTAAAGAAAACATACTAAGTAATTGCAATACAAAAACTAACTTAATCAGTTTTAACGAGAAAAGATGCCAACGAAACAGAAGCAGTGGGCTGCTAGAGTGGAGTAAAGAAGAGCTGCTCAGGAAGCAGCAAACACATCAACCTCTGAGCAAACGAATGCTAAACGTACAGAGAAAGAGGATGAAAACTATGAATGCTCAAGTCAAGTTTATTCACTGCACGTTATCGTGCAGTGCGCCGTTACTGGTATTTTGATAAAAGAATTTGAACAACATATAAGAAGGGTATAAATTATTAAACAGTAATACATTAACATTTAAGAAGTAAAGATACATTGAGTACTACTGCAGTGCTTTCGGATATATACTACATTTTTTGTTTGCCCATTACGTGCATAAATGTATACATTTTTTGGTGTACCTACCCGAGAACACGCGACATATAACTGACCGTGGGAGAACGATGGATTTTAAACACGCGTTGAGTTCATCTGTTGGTGTGCCTCGTGGAATAACTGGTAATGTTTGATGAAAATCTCCTGCGAGTAAAACATCAGTGCCTCCCATTATTTTGGTAGGATCTCTGAGATCTTGCATTGTTCGGTTCAAGGCTTCATAAGCTCTTTTATGTGCCATGGTGCACTCATCCCAAACTATTATCTTTGAATGTTGCAAGACTTTTGCCTTTCCAGAGCCCTTGTGTATGTTGCAAATTGGATTTTCGTCGTGAGCGAGGTTTAATGGTAATTGCAATGCTGAATGTGCTGTATGGCCTCCATCTATTAATGTAAAAGCGATTCCCGATGACGCTACAGCCAGAGCTATGTCACCATTCGCTCTCTCGCCAAGAATCAGGTTTATTAAGAATGTTTTTCCTGTTCCTCTGTGGTCATACGTAATTTCCGTTTCAAGCGCTCATACGTAATTTCCGTTTCAAACGCGAAAAGAATTTTATATACATAGATTTGCTTAATTGTGTTTGTCATTAACCAGCAGTCAAATAATAAAGAGCTACAACAGGGGTGGGCAAAGTCAGTCCTGGACCGCAATGACTGCAGAGTTTTGTTCTAACCCAGTTGCTTAATTAGGAAGCAATGCTTGCCAATAATTTAATTTCATGTCTTGTTAGTGCTTTAACTCTGCCATGTCAGGTCATTCTCATATCCTAGATTTTTTTTCCCTTTCTAAATGATTTGAAGCCTAAAATGGAGGAGTAATTCTCAGTCCTTCACTTTTTTCTCTTCACTTTCCTTCCAAGTATTTAATTAAACCCAACAGTGCATGATAAATAAACACAGGTGTAAATAGTAACAAGCTAAATGGAGAAAAGCTGCTTTCTTTTGCAATTTGCATGTTATTACTAATAAGGAGCAATTAAAAACAGAGAATACAACTGTTTAGGACTAAAATAATCAATAACGGTTCAAAATCTTAGCAAGTGAGACAAGTAAAGAAAGTGTTACTTTAGCAATACGTGCTTCTTATAAAGCAATTGGGTTAGAACAAAAACCTGCAGCCACTGCGGCCCTCCACGAATGACTTTGCCCACCCCTGAGCTACAAGGAGAGCCAACAGGTGACCAGCTAACTCAGTGGTCTCAAACAGTCCACATGCAGGGTCTCCAACTCCAGTCCTGGAGAGCTATACTGTGGCTGCAGGTTTTTCATTCTAACCCTTTTCTTAATTAGTGATCAGATTTTGCTGCTAATTAACTCTTGGCCTTAATTTTAATTGATACACTACTTAAGACTCAGGCCCCTTAATTATTTTTTTTCCTTAATTAGCAACCAAACAATATTAAGACACAAAATGAACCAACACATAAACAACAACCTGCGTCCATCACACAATAACTGAAAGTAAAGAAAGGTGAAGGCCTCAGTAATGTTGATCTACTCAGGTCCACAAAACATTTTGACAGCACTCTTAAAAAAGAAAATCAACAGTTTTGAAAATGTCTGCCATGGCAGAATGAGCGCCATGGAATTAAATGACGGGTTTAATTAGCAACGAGAAATGGCTTCAAATTAAGAAACTGAATGAAGTGAAGTTGGTTGGAGTTTGAGGCGCCAACTTAGTTGGTCATCTGTTGGCTCACTTCACATCAAATTTATGTTTAGGTGCTGTTTAAGCAAAAAATAATCAATTCAGCGGTCAAAACCTCAAGAAAAGTCAATTAAAATAGAGGGAAATAGTTAATTAGCAGCAAAAACTGGTCACTAATTAAGAAAAGAGTTAGAATTAAAACTTGCAGCCACAGTAACTCTCCAGGACTGGAGTTGGAGACCCCTGGTCCACAGTTTTCACTCCAACCAATCTCTTATGTAGCCATTAAACAGGGTTGAGCAGCATCAGTCATCGCAGACCACAGTGGCTGCAGGTTTTTGTTTTACTCCAATTTCTTAATGAGTAGTCAGTTATCGCTATTGAAGCATTTACTGTTCTAGTAAAATTTATATGCTTCATTTTAGTTGTCTTGCTCCTTCAGATTTCCCACCCTTAATTTCCTATTTTAGTCTTAAACAGTTGCATTCACTGTTTTAATGTTCCTAATCAACAATAAGATGGAAGTGGCAAAGGAACCAGCAGTTCTCCATCTAGCTTGTTTCCATTTATATCTGTGGGTATTCATCATGAACTATTTGGTTTAATATTATAAAGGAAACAGAAGAGATAAAAGAGAATGAATTAAAATTAATCATCCACTTAAAGCTTCAAATCATTTAGATCAGGGTTCTCAAACTCCGGTCCTGGAGGGCCACAGTGGCTGCAGGTTTTCATTCTAATTCTTTTCTTGATTAGTGACCTGTTTTTGCTGCTAATTAACTTCTTTTGAATTAATTTTATTTGACTTGCTTTTGAAGACTTAAACCCCTTAATTGTTTCTTTTTCCAAAACATGATCAGCAAACCGTGTCCATCATACTATATCTGAAAATAAAGAAAGATGAAGGTCTCGGCAATGCTGATCTGCTCAGGTCCACAAAACATTTTAACAGAGCTCTTAAAAAAGGGAAAATTAACAATTCAGAAATGTACGCTATTGCGCAATGAGGGCGACAACACACCACGGAATTAAAGAATGGGTTTAATTAACAACAAGAATCGGCACCTAATTAAGGGACTGGTTGGAGTTTGAGGCCCTGACTCTGTTGGCTCACTCACTTCAATTTTTATTTCTGTTTGGGTGCCATTTAAGGAAAGAAATGAAGCAATTCAGAGAAACAATGAAGAAATTCAGGGGAACAAACCTTAAAAAACAAGTCAATTAAAATGAATTCAAAAGAAGTTAATTAGCAGCAAAAACAGGTCACTAATTAAGAAAAGGGTTAAAATGAAAAACTGCAGCCACTGTGGTTCTCCAGGACCGGAGCTGGGGACCCTTGATTTAGACGATATCCTTGGAAAAGAAAGAAAATACGCGATATAAAAATGACCTGAGATGGCAGAGTTCTAAACGCTAACAAGCCATGAAATTAAATATAACCTGTGATTAACAAGGATTGGTTATTTACTAAGCAAACGGGGTTGGAACAAAAACCACTGCGGCCATCCAGGAATGACATTGCTCACCATTTAAGAAGCCGCTTCTTGCAACCATTGTCTTGGCAGAGCTCTCATAGCCTTCTGCCTATTCCCTCATGTTCTCTCTCAGAAAGTAATTATGTCTGGGCACACATATATATGGCCAATGGCAACCATTTATACACAGTGGTATCTGGAGGGGGTTTCCGATAAACACTGTGGGCTTTTCTTTAAAAGTGTTGGCACTTATTGTGCCTTTGTCTTTTATTACATCTGTCCCTAAAAGCCCCTTTGCCAGCCAGGTAACAGATCACAATTTGTTTTACCATGAAAAATGAAAAAAATAAATTATCAGTAAATATTATGTGTGTCCTGGGGCCTCTTGTATAAACGGTGCGTACGCACAAAAATGTTGCGTACGGCTGTTTCCACGCTCACTTCGAGATGTACAAAAACTAAACTTGGTGTAAAGCCACGCACATTCTAACGCCAGCCTTACCCTGTGTAGACGCACATTTCCACTTTTGTCCGTAAGCTGTCTTTTAGTGTGAATTCTGCGCACAGCGTTATGCATGAGGCCCCTGGTCATTTGGATCATTAAAAAAGGACATGTGAATTTATTTGTCAGTTTAGTGCACAGTATTGTTGAGAGGATAAAGATACCATACCATGTTATTCACCAGTCCAGTCATTTTCAGAACAAATTTATGTCTTTCCAGACTTGTGCACTCACACTTACTGCATCGGTCGGCAAACACCCAATCCGCAGGCCTCTTAAGACAAACCACCATGAACATGGATAGATGCAGACTAGAAACTCAGCCAAGAATCCCACAAAGATCACTAGCTATGTGAAACACCATCACCGCCAACTGTGCCATCCCTTTTATTTACCACACCTTGAAAGAGTGACACTATAACAATTTGAATGATAAAGTACGTAAATTAATTTTTCGAAGTGTTCCAGTTTAAGAATTAAGAATCAACAAGCCGCATTTATAACATAAAGATGCTCTGCAATATTAACTAATTCCCTCAGCTCTTTTAATCCATATTATTTAGATCCTTTCTTTGGGAACAAAACATCAAGGATCTTCAAAAAAATAAAGTTATATATTTCAGTTGAAAATTATTCAGCCAGGTCATGGATTGTGAGTGCTGTGCTTCATGCTAGCTTTGCAACTTCTGAAAACCAACTCTAAAAAGCAAATATAATCAGGTACACATGTAGATCTCCTTTATTCTTCATACATTTTTAATTTACACTCAATAATGTCAAAAAAGGTAAAGATCTGTTTTGTTTTTCCTTAAAGACTAGGCCTGCTCCCTTTGCTCGCCAACTGCCAGCACTACGTGCAGTTGTGAAGAGGGGGGCTGAACGTACCCCAAGGAGACGCGTTCGCTCCTCCGAAACCCCTCTTAAACCGTGATACAATGGGAAACAAATACAGTTGTTTTTTTACCTCCTCTTTGCTCAGTCAGCTGCTGGCTTGCTGCTGCTGCTGCTGTGCCGCGTGATCTGCATCTCGTGTGGTACTTTGAATGTTTAAAAGCCTGTACAGCAGCTGTCCTTTTGTCTCACTGCCTTGTCTCTCTTGTCCCTCAGACATCCTCGAACAATATTCAATCTCTTATCGCTGTTCCATTATTTCACCGAGTAATACTTTCCGTTTGTTTGCGCTAATGCGATCTTTACTATCATTTTTTTGAGACTTTCGAATTTTTCTACTTCCACTATCTCTAACCTGCTCTGCATGTGTATCACACCAACGTTATTGAATTCTTTACAACGTTCTACTTTGTCTTTGTTTTTGTCTTTGTCTTTGCTTTTGCTTTCTATTCTGCATTCTTTTCTCTCCAACACTTTGGGTCTCTTTTCATAGCACAGCTCTTTCTTCTTTGCTTAGTCACTGACGTGTCATCTAGAACGTATAACATTTTTAAGAGCTGAGAGCACAGGAAGTGTGTCTGCCAGAAGCATTCCAACAACTGAGAGGTTAGATGACCGTGGTCTTGTTTGAAAATGGTTGTAAGTAGGGCGTGACTTGACCGTCTTACGGGACGTGAAAGTGTCTCTCTGTCTTTCTTCAAAAGATCACGTCTCGTCGCAGGAAAAAAAGTCTTGTCTTGTCCCAAGATTGTTTTTTTTAGAATAGAGAGATATTCATTTTTAACAACAAATTTAAAATGAGTGAGTTTCATGTTTGCATCACTGAAGAATGAATAGAAAATCTAAAATAGGAGAACCATCAAATTTAAAAAAAAAAATCTAAAAAAGTAGCTATTGCTTACTCAAGCACCTTAGCAGGCAACGCACTGTGATGTGCCTCATTACCTCCATGACTGCCCTTAAGATTTCTAGCCATATACCAGGCAATCATATACTAATTTCAGCATGACACGCCGCAGATCCGATTATGTCTTGGTGATTTTGAATCAGTGTTTCACATATCTTGATTTATTTCTACTTATAAATGCTGATTATTGTTGGTTCTACTTACCTTTTTTTAAAATGGGCTACAACTCTTTATATGCAAACTCTGCAAATCATTTCCATCAACACACCATGATAGCAAAGAGAACATGTATCTTTTTGTTCTGCACATCATCTTCTCTTCACTGGAATGCTCACTAATGATATCATCATTTATTGCAAAAAAATACATTTTTATTAAAAAAAAAATTTGAATAAATGTTCTCTGAAATCTATTAACATGTAATGTTAAAGCATTTAATTTCAGGTTGCAATGAAATTACATGTTACATCTTACAGTGCCTTCAGAAAGTATTCAAACTATTCAACATTTTACATTTTGTTATGTTGCAACTTTATGCCGAATCATGTAAATTCATTTTTTCCCCTCATCAAAAGTGCTTAATACCCCAGAATGATAAGTAAAAACAAGATTTTGTACGTTTTTGCATATTTCTTGAAATTAAAAAAAATTGAATATCATGTTGACACTGTAATAAGTACATAAGTTTAATATGCCACTGTGCTCTGTACAAAAAATATTTTATAAATCCACTCACATGTACAGCTAACACAAGGCCGGATTTAGCACACAGGGGCTCATAATTTAGAACTTCTAGGCGAGCATTAGAAGACAAGAAAGGGACAAATGCGAAATGGACATTGTACTATTTCTGTGTGTCAGAGTCAGCATGACATCGGATCTTCTTTTCCTTGTTTGGAATGGCATGATTTACCTAAGTAGGGGTCTGCACATGGAGAAAGAGTATAAAACCTTGGAACATTGCCCGGCACACCTTTGAAGCCGACATACGGATGGGAGATACCAGCATCCGATCCTGAAAATCCTTTCAGTGCAGCAACAAAAATGGCAGACTTTATACAAACTACCTTCCTCATCTGTTAGGCCACATAAACCGTCATTAAAGAAAGCTTATTTCTCCTATGTGATTTCTTACCGCCGTATCACTAAGGGAGGGGTATCGCCTTTTTATATTATATCTATGTAGTTTTGGGTTATGTAACATGCTGCAATTACAAAAGAACTTATTCCAACAAGGGAGCTAGTGCCCCCTGCTGGATAGAGACACAAGCATTCAAACCAATTTATTCAGTACTTTGTTCAGGGACCTTTGGCAGAGATTGAAGCCTGGAGACTTCTTGGGTCTGATGCAACAAGCTTCACAAAGCCAGATTTAGGGATTTTCTGCTATTCTGCTCTGCAGATCCTGTCATACGCCATCAGGTTAGATTGAGACCATCTGTGTTTTCAGGTCTCTCCCGGGACATTGGATTGTCCAAGTACAGGCTCTGACTGGGCCATATTCCCAATGTTGTCCCTAAGCCACTGCTGTGCTGTCTTTGCTTTGTGCTTAGGGTCACTGTCCTGTTGAAAGGTGAACCTTTGGCCCAATCTGAGGTCCACAGAGCTCTAGAGTAGGTATTCATTAAGGATATCTGTACACTTTACACCATTCAGCTTTCTCTTGACGCTGACTAGTCTCTCAGTCCCAGCCACTAAACACCAAACCCACAGCCACCACCATGCTTCACTGTTGGAATTGTATTGCACAGGTGATGAGCGAGGCCTGGTTTCCTCCAGACATGTCACTTAGAATGGAGGACAAACAGTTCAATCTTAGGCCTGAAAATCTTGTTTCTTATAGTCTGAGGGTCCTTTAGGTGCATTTTTATAAACTCCAAGTTTACTTCCATGACTGGCCACTCTGCCATAAAGCCAAGATTTAGTGGAGTGATGCAGTGATGGATGTCCTTCTGGGAGTTTCTCCTATCTCCACACAGGGTTTCTGGAGTTAGCAAGGCTCTTCTCCTCCCCTGATTATTCAGTTTGGCCAGGCAACCAGCCCTAAGGGGGGTCATGGATGTTACAAACGTATTCCATTTAAGAATTATGGAAGCCACTGTACTCTTTGCAGACCTTTAACACTTCAGACATTTTCTGTAGGCTTTCCCAGATTCTGTCTCTAAGCTCTGAAGGTAATTCCTTTGACCTCATCGCTTGGTTTTTACTCTGATACACATTTCCAAGTGTTAGACCATCTGTAGACAGGTGTTTTAACAAATCTGTATCCTTATATTGTGAATGTTCTGTGTTTAGTGAATGGCATCATCTGTTCTTGCATTTCGCCTAGAGATTTCCCGTGGCGTTCTGCGCCTGCATTTGGTGAGGTGGGCTGTGCAAGAACAAAGCAGTGTGTGCAGCAGTATTGTAATTCTGAGGTGGCAATAATCGATTGGCCATCTAACTCTGTGAAAAGGAATGCTTGTATTCTGTTTTGTGTGTTGTAGTTACCCCATTTTTTAACACCCACTGCACGCCCAACCTACCGGGGTGGGGTCTCTCTCCGAATTGCCTTTCTCAAGATTTCTTAATTTTTTTTTTTTTTACAAAGTTGTTTTAGGGAGTTTTTTCATGTCTTCTTAGAGAGTCAAGAATGGGGGCGCTGTCAAGAAACAGGGCCTGTTAAAGCCCACTGAGGCATTCCTCGTGTCATTTTTTGCTATACAAGAAATACACTGTTTTTGTTGCTGGGTGTGCCTTTGCTAATCATGTGCAATTAACTGAATTGACCCACAGGTAGACTCCAAACAAGGTCTAGAAATATCTCAGCGATGATCAAAGGAATGGATGCACCTGAGAAAAATTTCAAATGCAATAGCACAATGTCTGAATACTCATGTCAATGTGATATTTCTGTTTTTTTAGTCAGTCAGTCAGTCATTTTATAACCTGCTATATAACACAGGGTCATGGGGGTCTGTTGGAGCCAATCCCAGACAACACAGGGCGCAAGGCAGGAACAAATCCCGGGCACAGCGGCAGCCCACTGCAGGACTCTGTTTTTTTATTTTTAATAAATTTGCAAAAATATCTAAAATCGCTTTGTCATCATTCTTTTGATGAGGGGAAAAAAATGAATGATTTTAGCATAAGGCTGCAACATAACAAAATGGAAAAAAATAAAGGGGTCTGAATACTTTCTAAAAGCACTGTATTTCTTCACTTTCATATAACAAAAAAGAGCAAGTTGGCCCAGAAGGAAAATCAGCATGCTAAGTACAAAAGAACAGTTCTAAAAAACTCAGTTAAATACAGCATTGTAATAAATTTTGGGACAATAAAAGCACTGTGACAAAAGAGCAAGGAGGCAAAGGCACACAGGAAAAAATAGTTATGGTGTGCTGTAATAAATAGTTGTTTGTGTTATGGAACAGTTATTTATGTGCTCTTAGATATATTACTTGTTAAGTAAAGCTTTAAAACACTCTAAAACAGTAACAGTTAATAACGGCATTCATTTTAACAAATCCACCATAAAATCTCCCATATAATGTGCACTTGTGTGTAATGCGCATTCTGATTCAGCTCAAAATTTTAAGGTAAAAAAAAACAAAAAAAACATATGTAATGTGCAGCCTTAACTTTTCAAGATTTTAGGGCAGATGTAGACATTTGTTGACAGGAAGAGTGAGGGCGATAATCAGCTGTAAGCGTCAAAAAAAAACTCGCCATTAAGGTATAGGTAGACTCTCTTTGCTTGGAGGAATGCTGGACTCATTGACTTGTGATGTTTAATCCCCGTGTGTGCATGAACAGTGAAGAGCAAACAATGGCAAAAATGACATCGACATCTGGCAAGAGTGCAAAGTGAATGCACAAAGCAAAATACTCAGTGAACAATACTTTGCATATATTCTATTATTTTGAGTTGGACTCTGACGTTTCGGACTCTGATTTTGGTGCAAGTGATCTGGAGATCGAAAATGAAAGTGAGGTACTGGCATCAGCTGACTGCGGTGCTGAACACGTTCATGTAGCTGATGCACCTATGGCAATGTTCGCCTGGGAGGACTGCCACTTGCAATGACAAGAGGTACAAACCAGATTGTGTCGCATTGAGACCGCCAACGACGCTGTCTATCCACCAATGCCGCTCCCGTATAGGTACTGTAGCCAGAGATGGCGAACATGCAACAACAGTGGCCATAGAACCAGCAAAAAACGTTTAATGTTGATTTATGTGTGAAATTATTGTGTAGTATGCATTTCAGAAAATAGTCCCCCTTTTCACCCCCCCCCCCCAGCGCTGCCACTGCCGGTGCTGGTGCAGCCAGAGACATGCAGCGACAACGCACTGCACAGAGCAACAAATGTTTTATGTTGATTTATGTGAGAAACTATAGCTTTAAAATGATGTCTTGTGCATAATGTGCACCCCAATTTTTAACGAAGTAAAATGAGTGAAAACTGTGCGCATTATACAGAAGATTTTACAGCATACAGTATGAAGTACTCAATTTTGTCAACGTAAATATGCACACACTTTAATTCAACGTTGCTTTGATTTCTCATTTTCCTGTAAAAATCTTAAATTTCCTTTTTGAAGGAAAATATCTACTTTAACTGTATATAAGGTCATGCATGCACGTTGCAGGATTACCTTCCAGGCTCATGAGAGTTATATACTTCCACTCTAGAACAGGAGGAGGCACTATTGCTAACAGTATCATCTCTTTTCACCTCCACAGCCCTGAGAAGATACCTCACGAGGAGAACAGACTCCACCCATTCCGGTCAGAGTCCTATAAAAGCCGACCACCTCCAGAAGATGGAATCTCACTTGGACCAGAGCTGAACGCAGGAAGGAGCTCTGTCACATCAGACGCATTCTGTTTATTGAGCAGCGTTGACCTCTTTTCAATGGCAGCTTTGCATCATGTTTTGTTTTGCTTTCTCTTGTTTTATTTCGCTTTCTCGTCAATGCTTGCTTGTTTCTTTGTTGTACGAAAAATATAGTATTTAAAGGAAAGACCGGGCTAGCACTCCAACATTTTTGGGACTTTCCAGATCTTTCCTCAAGCATAATATCTTATGTGAAATCTGGTTATCTGGTCATAGAATTACTAAAATGTTTTAAGGCCAGAAGAAACCCCTTCTTACTTTTTGAAGGTGCTCAATAAAAGAAATCATTTATGATAAACATTGTTAGAAACAATAATGACTTTTCAATACAAATTCTTGAGAAAGTGATTCCTGGTACAATCGAGCTAAAGCCGTCGTTAAAGTAAACTTATGTTAAAAATGCCTTACTGGCGAAAGTATCACTAAATGGGTACAGGGTATCTAAAAATTCCACATAAAGCCACCAGGATATTATTATTATAATGTGGTCAAAACAGAAAGAAGTAAAAGCTGAGAAGAAAAAACTTACTGCACCAAGGCCTTATCACTAATCAGAAAACAGCATTAAAGAGAAAATCGAAAGTTCAGAAACTAGAAACGTTTGTTTTAGCTGTTTTTTTAATTTTTTTTTTATCCAAATCACAGACACAAATGAATCGTTATGCTGATATTTAAGGGGAGACCTAAGACAAGGCGCCATCTGAAACCACGTTCCACAGCAACTGGGAGCAGTGTGCTGGTAAGGGGAGTTACAGTGTAACATGGCAATGGAAAACGAAACAGTACTGTGGCACCATGAACTGGAAACATTATAATGTAAAAGTAAATGCACAGAAATATTACAGAAATACAGAAACCCTTATTCCTATGTATACGTTTGCTTAGAAAAATGTACATATTCTAAGAGAAATACATTTTTAAAATGAACACCTCATAACACTGGAAAGGCAGAATGAGATAAAGAAAGAAAGAGAGACTTCTAGTAGGCAGAAGACTTATTATTCATATCAGTACAGGAGAAAGTAGGGTGAAATGACACCTTTTATTGGCTAACTAAATAGATTACAAATGCAAGCTTTCGAGGCAGCTAAGGTGTACATCTTGCCTTATGAAGGGGCCTTAGCTGCCTCGAAATCTTGCATTTGTAATCTATTTAGTTAGCCAATAAAAGGTGTCATTTCACCCTACATTCTCCTGTTTCAATCTATAGCTAACACGGTACAACACTCTACTGCTATTCATATCACTGAAAGAGTGCATAATGGTATCCCCAGCATTCATGTTGGGTGCCCCATGAGAAAGCATTATTAACTGTAATGTTTATAAGTATCCATCTATCCATCCATTATCCAACCTGCTATATCCTAACTCTAGGGTTGCGGGGGTCTGCTGGAGCCCATCCCAGCCAATACAGGGCGCAGGGCAGGAAGCAGGACACCGCTGATGATTATAAGTATTTAATTTACAAATACCAATGACTGTATTTTGTATTAATCATGCTGCAGAGAACTATATGATTTTATACTTCTATATGATTTGATCTGCATTTAGGTAGGAAAGGAATTATGTTTATGCACAGAATATGAAACTGATTTAATTTTTCTATGTGAAAATGCTAACCTCTTGATATTAACAGAACACCCTGTGATATTATGAATCAATGTGATCGTTTTCTTCACTCTTGCTTAAAAATATAAGAGAAAATTGTCATCTATGAATTAATAAATAAGGATTATTAATCTAATCAAACAAATATAATCTAATGAAGATATTAAAATTATAAGAATGTAATCTCTTTATAACTCATGCAATGAACTTTAAGAAAACTGCTTAAAATGGGTTTGTGTGGGTACTGAGAAGGTTACAGTCTTTAGATAATGTAGGCACCTGGTACTGCTTTGTTTTCTTGTACTCCTGTCATAAATTCAGATGTAACCCTAATTCATGTATGACCTCAAAATGAACTGTTATGTTTTTTTCTGTTCTCTCTTTGGCTAATGAACAAGCTAGGTGATAAAAGGGTGAACAGTTTTTTCTTTTTCCAGTCTGCCTGCATTCTCCACCAGGGCAGTCTCACAGTTTTGTTTCTCACCAAGAATAAAAGAATAAAGAAATTGTTTTTATTAATAAAGAAATTGTTTTTATTAAAATTGGTTTTAGACTCCCGTTGTTGATTTCGGCTTCAGCGCTCACACCCAGAAGGGCAACAGGTAAGGGATCCAGGACAGCAAAGAGAAAGCTATGACCTCATTCATTAATTAATTATATTTATATAGCATTTTCCTAACCTACTTAAAGCACTTGACATAGATAGTGGGGAACTACTTCACCCACCACCGATGTGTATTATCCACCTGGATAATACAATGCCAGCTATTCTTGTATCAGTATGTTCACCACACATGAATTATTAGGTGGTGAACAGGAGAGAGGGATAGTTAGGCAATTAGGGACAGGGGATGATTAGGGGGGCAGAATGACAGAATTGTAAGCAGTTTAGCCTGTACATCTAATCTTAATCTTTTCAAATGATGACCAGGAATCTCATATGACCAGAGTGTTAGAACCTCTGTTTCATGTCTCATCCAAACAATGCCACCAAATTTTATAGCAGAGGGTCCCTGTCACTGCAGTGGGGCATTGGGATCCACACATAGACCACTAGGTAAGCACCCACCGATGGCCTAAGCAATAACTTTTAGAGCAGAACCCCAAGCATCTCCTAGCTGGCTGGGCCCAAACAGGCTTAGCTTCAGGTGGATTTCCTTTATTCTAAAGTGCAGTTGATATGGTTGACAGTTAGGTGAAAATGTTTAATTAGAGCAATTTATGTATTTGAAGAGCTTCTGTAAAAAGCCTAATTGTAACCCTGGGGACAAATAAAGTTAGTCAATTAGTTTGTGTGTTCATTTTCTTTCTTTCTTTCTTTCTTTCTTTCTTTCTTTCTTTCTTTCTTTCTTTCTTTCTTTCTTTCTTTCTTTCTTTCTTTCTTTCTTTCTTTCTTTCTTTCTTTCTTTCTTTCTTTCTTTCTTTCTTTCTTTCTTTCTTTCTAAGAGGGGCATTCAAATACAAACAGGAATTTATGAGCTACTAGACAAAGAGCCCGTTTCGACAACGTAAGATGAAACGGGCACAAGTGGAATAGTAATAAGCATAAGCACCACAAACCTGATATAGGTGTATTGAATGAATGCATAATTAGGCCTCGAGCTGTAGTCGAAATCACCTTTCAGGCCTCTAGAGCTTTAATCAAAGTCGCCTTTCTCTTTGAATTTTTGTGGCTGTAAATACGCCGCCTGCCACGATGTTGGGGTTGGATGTCGGTCGAAGTCGCCTTTCTCTTTGAATTTTCGCAGCCGTAAATCCGCCGCCTGCCGCGATGTCGGTCTCGTAAGGTTTTTCGGCCTGCTGCGCAGAAGGTGACTGCGTATTCGGCTTCGGACATGCGCAGAAGGTGACTGCGCATTCGGCTTTGGACGGACGTGAGTGAGGAGACTGGCGAATTATGTATTAAGATGCTTTATGTATTAAATACAATGAAGCAACTTACATACTATTTTTCTATATAATCTCCTGCCACTGCAATCCACTTGTTCCAGTGCTCAGGAAGCTTCTTAATCCCAGAAGAATAGAAGACTTTTGACTGCATGTTGGCCCATTCTTGCACAGCGTTAATAACCTCCTCATTCAGCTTGAATTTCTTCCCTCCTAAAGTGGACCGAAGAGATGATAGTCCCTCTCTGAATGACTTGCCCCAATCATACACTCTAAATTGAGAGAGCCAGACACTCATCCCCAAACTGTTTTTTGAAGTCTTTGTCAAAAATTGAATAATAATGTGCTGTGCAACACTACTGTGTACCTCCTGCTCTGACATGTTGATTACAACGGACAAGAAGGGGGGAAAGAGCAGCTAGCACAACTAACGACAAGTTCATATATGCACGTGTTTGTCCAAGGAGTCAGGTCTACCTTGCACTATTTATAAGAACAGAGCATGAAAATTCCTGTTTATAAGTGAGTACCCCTCGTATCTATCTGTTACAAGGCAGGCGAGCCAGCAAACATCACAGGAGAGGGCCAGCACTGCTCTGAGGCGTGGCAAGATTCATAGTCTTGGCCATTTTTTTCCAAAACCTCATACAAACTCTATTCCCATGCCAATTTTTAATTTCAATAAGATGTAACATCTTGTTCTTCAAACTTAAAATGATGAACATTTTATCAAGCTGGCATGGCTTCAGTTTATATCAGGATGTTAAAGTTATTTAAAGAACCACTTGTACCTGCTCAAAAATAGAAAAGAAGCAAGGCTTAAGCAGAAGAAACAGATGTTGAGTAACTATCACCACACAGCGATGAGCTGACTACTGCCACATGCTGATATATCAGAGAATATTCAGTGTACTTACTATAGTCTTAATGGTCAACGATACATTGAACATGTGCATCTCAAAAATACTTCTCTCTAGTTACCTGAGTAAAAAGCTAAAAATGTCCATTCAGCACTAGCAGCAAAAATGATTAGGTAATTAGAATGAACGCCCTGTAATTTACTTGTAATATCACACATGCTGGCAGCATTCCCAATTTGTAATCCAGATTCTAACAATCAGCTGAACATCAAAGGTCAGCCTCCACAAATCTAAAATCCATCACCAGACTTCAACAGCAGCCTCCTATCAGAATATTAATTCAGCTGTTCTGACATTTGCTTGGTAATGGTTCTTGTACATCAACGAACCCAACGGCTGTTGATTGCACTGTCACAGTAAGCTATTTTCAAATATCTTTTTACTTTTACTAATCAGAATGTATACAAATTATATTTGAGTGCCAGTATGTCATAACGTGTCTGAGAGCACTTACATGTAGTGTATTTGAGTTTCTGGGATTGAAGGCAGTGCACCCTTAAAAGGTGCCATATAGGCATTGACTAAAATTAAAAGTGTTCTTCAAGGAAGTAAAGGAATCGCTGCTCAAATTATCTGACTGCACCTTAAAGGCACATTAATCACACATCACCACAATGCCAAGTCAATTCCTGTCGTACAGGCAGAAAGCAGAGTGGTGCCCTGTTGGTCAGTTGTTCAAGAAGTGTTTAAGAAGTGCAGAAAATCCAAAATCCATAATAAACGTAGTAGTAGAGGGATGTACTGTGTTAGCCAGTAAAGGGCAATGCCAGCTTGGTCCTAAAACCATTTTCTTGATTTTGATCTTACCCGTGCCTAATGGAGTAATAAAATAATTTACAGTACCTACCTGACTCACATAAGGGTTTTGGAATTGTGCTTCTTTCCTAAAGTGTATATCAACACAGGGCAGCTCCAGATTCTGTATTACACTTTGCTTGAAGACGGGTCCTGAGCTGCCTTGAAACCTTACATATTATAATCCACTCAGTTAGCCAATAAAGAATGTTATTTCACGTAATGTCTTACTGCATATTAAATGTAGAACATTTTAGAGTCAGGCAATAAATTATTTTGCTATTCCATTAGTCACTGGCAAGGCCAAAAATCAAGAAAAAGGTTTTAGGTCAAAAAGAAAAAGAAAGAAAATGATTTTAGGTCAAAATCAACAAAACGGTTGTAAGAGCAAGTTGGCACTGTCCTTTTCTCTTTTCTTTGGCAAGGCAAAGCAGACCTTCTTTTCAGCTGAAGGCTACAGCTTATAGTAAACTGAACTCCATTATCAATACAGGCAGACAAAACTCCATTAGAAAGTTTAAAAGATTATTTTGTTTCTATGTACATATTTATTTTTGGAGAAATTGTACCATGGGCATCTTAACATGTCTACACTAAAAGAAGTACAAAATCTAGTAAATAAGATCGAATCTTCCCCCACCAACCGGATCAAAACACTATTTATCAACCTAAAGTGGCACCTGTATGTTTTAATCCTAATCAAGACAACTCAGCCACCATGTCTTTCAAACTTGTCAGCAAGGAAAATAACCAAAAATTCTTCTTTAAAAACCTTGAAGGACTAGTGCTGGCAGTAAGTAGAACCAAGAAACTGGCTACAGTCCAATAGAAAAGATAAACACCTGCATTTAAAGATCTATGCCAACAACAATTGATGCCACTGCTTGGCAAAGGCACAGTCCTGAACTATAGGATTAAACTCAATTTAACTTTGAAAAGGAGCCTTGGAGCTCAGACATTAGAGCAGAAGACAGCCTTTAATGTATTTTGACTCAGATGTCGCAATGCCCATTTTCACGTTACAAAATAACAAAGAGGTACAGAAAAAGATGTAAAAACAACAGAAGTATTTGATAAATATGCTCTAGAAGATATATTCATTCTAACAAGAAAATACCACTGCTTGATATTTCCAGAGAACCTACAGTACACACTGTCAGACGGCACAAAATACTGCAAAAAAAATTTGGAAAGAAGGACCACAAAACAGTGTGCACTCCTTCAGAGTGTGCATCTAAAATCTCCCAGTGGGGACTGAAGAACTTCAGAATAAAGGCTTGTTATCAACCCCAATGACGACAGGGACTAGACATACTGCACGTCTGACATTGTGGTCAGCAACACAGGAGCGCCGCAGGGGACTGTACTTTCTCCGGTCCTGTTCAGCCTATATACATCGGACTTCCAATACAACTCGGAGTCCTGCCACGTGCAAAAGTTTGCTGATGACACTGCTATTGTGGGCTGCATCAGGAGTAGGCAGGAGGAGGAGTATAGGAACCTAATCAATGACTTTGTTAAATGATGTGACTCAAACCACCTACACCTGAACACCAGCAAAACCAAGGAGCTGGTGGTGGATTTTAGGAGGCCCAGACCCCTCATGGACCCCGTGATCATCAGAGGTGACTGTGTGCAGATGGTGCAGACCTATAAATACCTGGGAGTGCAGCTGGATAATAAATTAGACTGGACTGCCAATACTGATGCTCTGTGTAAGAAAGGACAGAGCCGGTTATACTTCCTTAGAAGGCTGGCGTCCTTCAACATCTGCAATAAGATGCTGCAGAAGTTCTATCAGACAGTTGTGGCGAGCGCCCTCTTCTACGTGGTGGTGTGCTGGGGAGGCAGTATTAAGAAGAAAGACGCCTCACGCCTGGACAAACTGGTGAGGAAGGCAGGCTCTATTGTTGGCACGGAGCTGGACAGTTTGACATCTGTGTCAGAGCGACGGGCGCTCAGCAGGCTCCTATCAATTATGGAGAATCCACTGCATCCACTAAACAGGATCATCTCCAGACAGAGGAGCAGCTTCAGCGACAGACTGCTGTCACTGTCCTGCTCCACTGACAGACTGAGGAGATCGTTCCTCCTCCTACCGGCATTATTATCAATCTTTAATTTAATATTGTTTTTTGTATCAGTAAGGTGCTGCTGGAGTGTGTGAATTTCCCCTTGGGATTAATAAAGTATCTATCTATCTATCTATCTATCTATCTATCTATCTATCTATCTATCTATCTATCTATCTATCTATCTATCTATCTATCTATCTATCTATCTATCTATCTATCTATCTATCTACTTTAAGTATAACTTGTGAAAAGGAACACGTTCTGCATGGCTCGGTAGTTTGCTGCAGATTCCCACAATTCTTTGAGTAAAGAAGTGCTTCCTGGCTTCAGTCTTAAATTCACCTCTCACTAACTTTGTCATGTTTAACGAAGCTTTTTCCCCTGGCTGGGGTTCAAAATCATGTCTTGGGTCTATTTTGTCAAGTTTTCTATCAGTTATTTCTATTAATGTTTATTTTTATTTATGATGTATGTTTTTTCTGGTTGCACGTTGGAAAAGGGGAAGTCGCTTAGTTATGTCCTTTTCGATTTGTGGATAGTCCCACAAGAGGCGGGGCCACCTGCTCATCACTGCTAAGAATGGCCCGCCATCCTATTTAAGGGAGGGCCTCCCATAGTTCCTGGCAGTTCACTGAACGCACTGGGAGTGGAGGGTTTTCTTGTGTTTCTGTGCTTTTGCTACTAATTGTGATTTTCTGGATTTTTGAACTCTTGCTCTGTTTTTGACCTCGTCTCTGGATTTCATGTTGGGACTGTGTTTATTGATATTTTTGAACCTCTGCTCCATTTTACAATCACAATTTCTGGCTACTGTATTGGGTCTTCATTTGCCGTGGATCACCCTGTCTGTTCATGTAAATCCTTGTGCTCAACGGAGCTTTGTGCATTTCAGAGCCTTTTGAAAATAAACTTTTTATTTTATAAAGATTTGCCTTGGACCTTTGGGTTTCTAATTAGGGGTTTTGATGGTGTTTTCACCCCCAAAAGTGAGCAATTTTTGAAAGTATTTTGAAGCTGTGCTTTCAGGACTCCTGTATTTCCTGGCAAACTTCCACAGATGACCACAAGTACGTGATTCATCATGTAGTCAAAGCTTAGAAGGTATAACCGATTTAAGGTCCCTCCTTCAAAGGTTCATTGTGACTGTTATGGAGTGCTTTTCTTGTTTATGTACCATTCTGGGATTTACTGGTTCAGTGTGGGTGTTTGCTTAGACTCTGGTTTCTCATTTCTGGATTTGTTAGCCTTGAGTTGCCTCTTTAGTGTGCCTTGTTTTGGCATATTTTGTTCACATTTTGTTGAATGTAATAAATTCTTTGAATTTAAACAGCATAGCTTTGTTTCTGTCGTTCCAGCCAACATGTTTCAAGGTTTCAAATGCCTTGAAGAGCACTTTTGTGTTTTTGGGATCTTTTAAAGCCAGTGCCCCGATTTGAGCCTATATAATATAGAACGCCTGCCTGTTAAGCTTGGGGTCTGGCTGCCTGGGGTGAAGTTTGTTTCTGAGGCTCTATAAAGAGGTTCTGGTCAGCTTTATGTGTATTTTGAAGCCTCCACATCTCGCTTTGCTATCTTGTGCCTGCTTATCACAATAACTTTAACTTATAATTGTATGCATTACTATTCATTCATATTATTACAATATTAAAAAAATAAAAAAGAAATATAATCTGTCTTACAGTTGCTTGAAAGTATTGCATGTGGATGATTCACTTTCCACAGCTTACAAAAATATTGACTAAAACAAGAAAACTCTTTTATGTGAAATCCAATATCTGATGAAGACAACCCAAAGAAACGGGTTGTTTCATTGCTTGTTAAATAGAGCTTCTTAAAGTAACTGATATGCAATGTGAAAAAGTGAACCTTTTCATTCAATAAAGCATTGGCACTTACTCAAGCGTCTCTGACAGCATCCCAATGCTTCCTACAGTTACTAATGAGCCTCTCATGCTTTGAATAATTTTTGCACAATCTTCTTAACAAAACTGCTTCATCTGCTCCAAATGTGTTTTTTTTCTTTATGTTTTGCCTCAGTTTAAACTGTTTTGAAGTCTGAACTTTGTATTATCAAAGTATGAACATGGAAGTCAGTAAGAGTGTTGTGAAGATCACAGGATTTTTTTGAACATCCTTTATGAGTTTTCTTGTGGCTCTGGGGATATGTTTATAAGACATCTTAAAATGATTTTATATTTCTTTACAATAACAACAACAATGTATTTCTTGTATGGCTCAAAATCACGCAAGGAATGCCTCAATCGGCTTTAACTGGCCCTGTCTTTTGACAGCTCCCACCCCCTCAGCCTTGACTCTCTAAGAAGACAAGAAAAATCTCCTACAAAAACCTTGTAGGGAAGAAAAAGGAAGAAATCCTGGGAAAGGCAGTTCAGAGAGAGACCCCCTTCCAGGTCGATTGGGCAGAGGTGTCAAAAATCGGGGTAAATTCAATACACCAAACAGAACACAAGTCATCCACTTTACAGAGCTAGATGGATTCCAAAACAGCTTGCTATAGTATTATGTTCTTCTAGACCAGGGGTGGGCAATGTCGGTCCTGGAGAGCCGCAGTGGCTACAGGTTTTCTTTCCAACCCTATTGCTTAATCAGAAACCAATCCTTGTCAATCTCAGACCTTATTTCATTTTATGGCTTGTTTGTCTGCAATGTTAGGTTTTTATATCGTAGAGTTTTTTCCTTTCCAAGGGTATCATCCAAATGATTTGAAGCCTAAAACTGATCATTTTCAATTCGGTCACATTTTTCTATTAAGTATTTTATTACATCAAACAGTGCATGATGAACACACACATATGTAAATGGAAACAAGCTAAATGGAGAACTGCTGGCTCCTTTTACATCTTATTGGCAATAAGGATCCATTAAAACAGCGAACGTAGCTGTTTAAGATTGACACAAGCAATTAAGGTTGAGGACCCTTAATGAGCAAGACCACTAAAATGAAGAATCAAAATGTCACTTAAGCAAGAAGTACTTCATCCGCAATAACTGACTTCTCATTAAGAAGGTGGGTTGGCTCTCCAGGAACGACATTGCCCACCCCTGTTCTAGACCATAGTTTCTTTAACTATGGGAAGTGTTTCATGATGGGTTGCTGCAGCATGTTAAGCAATTAATATTGCTCTGCTATGACGGTCGGTATCAATTCCCCATAGGAGGACAGGGGATGACTATAGGCGGCAATTCTCCAAGGAGGAAAATCTGATAATTCCATGGACTGGGTCTTGAAGACACAAAGAAGGTCAAGATTGGATTGCAAGAAAGAAAAAAAGTTTAAGAAACATCATATTAGACTAATGAGCACTACAACACTTCTTCTAAGGTTGTCTGAAGTCTCATTAAATGGCATGATGTCTAAAAGGAATATGATGCATTTTTATATGTGACTTAACCTGTGTGTTTTGTAGTGATGAGCAATTTTTAATGTCCCCTTTATTCATTGGTCAAAAGTCCTGTCCTCAGTTGAAAAAAAAAACATTTCATTGTGACATTTGTGATGTGCACTGATTTTTCTGGAAATATTTAACAATATTTTTGCAAAAAATGCAGATGTTTTGTGCAAATGACCAGGTAACTGACATGTGCATTATGTGACAAAAGTAACATTAATTTTTTTCACTCACCCCATGGATGTTTTTCATATTACTTGGCATTGTACGGCATAAGTTACCATTGGCTTGTGTCATGATATGGGAATTTCCTCCAAAATTGGGTGAGATCTCCAAAACAAGCTAGGAAGCAGACCAGAAGCACTACCTAGTCTGCCCAGTAGAGGCAACCTTGAGCTCAGCAAAGCCCCTAAAACCTGGTTTATGCTTGACACATCCACACTGATTGTGATGGTCAGATGTGAAAACACCACAGCTTGCACACTGGGTTGTTACTGTACACCTCACACAAACATTTTCCTTACTGTGCAGTGATGCCGGCATGTCATCATATATCCAAGATGATACATTTCGAGGAAAGGCTGGTGGTAGATGTGGCTGAATATGATGCAACAGGTCATCAAAGTACAAGGAAGATATGCAAAAATATTTGAAGTGCATCACTCTTTATGTGTACCACCCACACACATGAATATCATCCTTGCTTCTCCCTTTGCTGCTTCTGGTTCATTGGTCTTATACTCCACCTTCGTATTTTTTTCTCTAAAAATCAGTAATAACGGGCATTTCTCACTACCTGATATGCACTTCTTACCACTGATATCTTTCACTGAACAATCATATAAACAATTCATATCCTCTGCTGTGAAACTGTTAGGTATTCAACACTGGCCAAAAACTGCCATCTACTGCCTAGGAGAATATCGACATGCTGATCAATGAGACGTTCTGGTCGCTGATAGCACGCACTTTGCGTTTCAAGCTTCACACGGTAAGTATAAACAAGGCTTGGGGTTACCTCCTTGCTTCAGCTCAAAAATGGAGAGGTGGCAAAACCAATATAATAGACCCACAATAAAGCAAAAAAGGAAGGATAACCATCAACATTCAGCTTGTATTAACAAGGCAAACAAAGAATATTTATAAATTAAGGATTTATTTACAAAAAAGGGCAAATGATCCCGCCTTCCTGCCTCTGAGATGCCCCGCCCCTTTCGGTCCAAACCATATAAAGGTGGCTGTTCCCAGAATGTGGCGTCTCAGGCCCTTATCGAACAGGCATCACTGGCTGTGATTTATATCTTTATTTTGTGCTTGTGCCATCGAGCACCTGTTTATTTTTAACTTTGTTGATTTACGGGGTGACTGGGTAGGCCCATCAACTTTTCTTTGGACTTTGTCTATTCTTTGTACCACGACATCACTTTAATTATACATGGGTGTTTCTGTATACATGTAATCCTTGTATAGCACTTTGTGTGTTTTCTTCCTTCAATGTTATTTTGTGGTAAAAACTGCCTTTCAGCGATATACTGTGACGCATGAGTCACTGTCCTGCACCTGAGTGAAGACTCTGAGTCCAAAGGCTTCAAGCAAACCAACTTTACTCCAATCAAATAAAGAACAACAGGCTATGCATTCAAACCGGAGCTACCACTTCAATACACAGACACAGCAAACTAGAAGGGACGAGGCCAGGTCAGTGGCTGGGTTATAATGTTCCCTGCATTACCCATCGGGCAACAGACATATTACGCGGGGAGGCTGCAAACTTGTACTTACCTCAGTGGAGCTGCAAACCAGCAGTTGCCTCAGCAACAGACAAACAACCTTTGACTGAAGCGTCAATTGCGTTTTGGTGTGCAGCACCGTTGGGGAGGGTCTCAAAAGAGTTCAAAAGGCTCACAATATTTATAAAAGTGACGAGCATTCCAAGCTTGCAAATAAGAAGAACAATAAAGGAAAGTCAATTGAAATGAATAATTTCAAATACACACCTCTATATATAGTGTAGTTCCATCCATCCATTTTCCAACCCGCTGAATCCAAATACAGGGTCACGGGGGTCTGCTGGAGCCAATCCCAGCCAACACAGGGCACAAGGCAGGAACCAATCCCGGGCAGGGTGCCAACCCACCGCAGGACACACACAAACACACCCACACACCAGGGCCAATTTAGAATCGCCAATCCACCTAACCTGCATGTCTTTGGACTGTGGGAGGAAACCGGAACGCCCGGAGGAAACCCACGCAGACACGGGGAGAACATGCAAACTCCACGCAGGGAGGACCCGGGAAGCGAACCCAGGTCCCCAGGTCTCCCAACTGCGAGGCAGCAGCGCTACCCACTGCACCACCGTGCCGCCCTATATAGTGTAGTTCTAAATCTGAAATGCATTTGATGTAAAATATTGAGAGGCTCTCCAAAATAGACAGGAACATCTCAGGCTACAAAACATGGAGACAAGACAGGGTAAATACAGAAAGGAAAAAATCTATTACTTAATTTTCAACTCCAAGTTATACAGATGTTGTAAAAAGAAGTTTCAGGTATGTTAACAATATTGTCAAGGGCCTCTATTTAAAGTATCAACCAAATTAGGATTTTCCATACACTTTGCCCTATTTTTTTGTTTGGTCCTTGTAATCAGATATACAGTATAAAACTGAGTCACTTTTTGACGTGCACAATCTAAAAAAAAAGACCCTTTCATATAAAGAGAGGGACTTTTAAAATAAAATCAGATTCATTAAAACCTCTATAGCACTCATAACAATTCAGGTCACCTCGGAAGAATATAATATAAATATAGATATATATACATTTCCAATAACCTTCTTCCCTCAACCATGGCAGCAATACACAGCACCATTTAGTGTAGCATGTAAAACGTTTACTTAAAATGTTAAATACCACGAGTGCTGTGAGCACAAGATAAGGCTGCAGGACTGGGAAAGGAGCTGGAACCGTCAGGGCCAGGCTTCGAAAAGAGAATAGTGGAAGAACATAAATCTCAGAGAATGTGCCTAACTTAATTTACCAATTGTTACTTTAGTGTTTCCACACCATTTCACTGAACATGGTGAGCCAAGCATTTTTTACACAGAAGGGGTCAATCACTGCTTAAGAAACTAACAGTAAGACGAGATCTGCAGCAAAAGGGCTTTCTCATAGTTTAATTTTGTTACAAGCTGTGTTTTACCACAATTATGTAGCGCACAGTTGTTACTACTAGAAATATTCAGCAAATGTGTATCCTGAATGGAGTAGGTGTATGGGCAGTGTTAAAAAAAAACTGGTGAAGAATTTTTTGGCAAAATGTTAGCGTATTTCACAAGAAAGAACTGTAAAAATCCCATGCCCTGAAGGAACACATACATACATCTGATTATTAACACACACAACCTGGTGTTTCTGAATAAGAAAGGTCAGTGTAAAAGATCTGGAGACCAAAGATTAAGAAGGAGAGTTATTCACAATTAAAAAGGCCAGGTTCTAAGCTTGTAGTCTGCTCACTGTATGGAGCTTGTGTATGGCAAATACGGGTAGCCTCAGATTCTAAAAAAAAAATTAAAAAAGAACCTCCCTACAGTGAACACCAACAGAAAGCATTTTACAGTTAAACAGCTACAGATCATTTATTTTATATATACTGCATTTTGAAACAGATGGGTCACAACAACCAAGTAACTCACTGTGGGTCACACAGCAAGCTTTACGCTGCAACTGAAATGGTAGTCTTGCAGGGCCAGACGTGATTCTTGAACAAGACCATAAGGATTAAGATAACTGTATGCTTTGAACCAAGTCTCCACTATGTCACAGAACCCTCACTGTAACTGTAGTCAGTTAAGAGCATGGAAGGCACATGCATTTTATTTAAAGGATACTGAAGTGACAACATGAACATGAACACTGGTAACATCAAGGTATCGCTCTATCACATTCTGCTATCCACCACCACACTCTTCAGCAGGTACTGAGACCAAGGCAAGCTCTAATGGATGGGCGAGGCTCTTTATTTCCTCGTGGTAGGGTGTTGGAGTTACCCTATCCTAAAAACACAGATACTTTTATTCCCATGCCCATATTCTTTGTCATAGAGACCCACACATATGTTCTACACTCCAACTGCTGTTCTCTTATCCTTGCACTCACCTGACCTGGAAGAAAATAGACAGCCTGGAAGTCACAATGTACTTGCTGCTGTGACTATGGATCTGATCTACAACCAGAACTGACTGATACTGGATTTCACTTCTCCCCTTCAGGTGGCAACAGAAAGCAACAAGGTAAGCAAGAGGAGCAGGCAAAAAACTTGTATTCATTCATTAATGTGCCAAAAAGCAATATCAAATAAAAGTAAATGGGTGGGGAAATCAACTAATACAACCTGGAAAATTTCAAGAGCTGTCATAGATGATGCTGGTCAACACACTCAATATGGGTAGCTTTGAGTTTCCTAAGGTTTTGTTGCTGGGTTTAACTTTATGGGGTTTCTTGGTCCACCATTCTTATCCTTCTTCTCAGTTCTCTTTCTCTTCAATTCAATACTTTAACACTAGAATTACCAAAGCCTAAGAAAAAAAATCTCACAATCCTGGCCCACCTTAAATCCGTTCGCACCTCTCCATCAGCGTCTTTTGTGTTGTAAATGTGTCGATCAACACAAGCAGCAAGCAGCCTGCTATCCCATCCCTCCATTCACCGCCGTGGCTCAATTCACAAAGAAGGCTCTCAGTGCTCAATGTTTATGTTGGAGTGAATTGCCAGGAGTTGTGGAGGGTAAATAATATATCGTCATTTGGAATACAGAGGTGCGAATGGATTTAAGGTGGGCCAGGAATACAAGCTTTTTTGTAGGCTTTGGTAATTCTAGTATTAAAGGAATACGCCAAGCAAAAATAATATTTTTTAATGTTACTTAATGTTGCAGTTTGTAGTGGTGGCCAAGAAAAATGTTTAATGTTACATTTTATGCAGAGCGATTTTTTTGATTTATTGGCAAGCAGCTACTCACACTGCAAGACAGAGTCGCCAGCTGTATATATGTGTGTTCAAACTGTATGAACACGTACAGGCTGATTCACATGCCACGATGTGGGTGCTCAGACTACATGTGTACATGGCCCTGACAGACAGTTTGACCCAATTAAAAGGACATGATGGCCACAGGCTTCTCAAAATGTCAGCAAAGAAAAGAGATGCATTCCTCACTCTTGCTGTACTATGGTCTGTAACTACAAAGAAAATAAAAAGGTGTAGCTGGACATGGAAATGGTTGAGGCACGGACATTACAGTCTATCTATTTTACAGTAAGAATTTGAGGAATGTAGTCTGTGTAATTTAACAGGTTCTTACAGTAAACGTTTCCTAAGATGCTTTAGTCATTGGCTATTTACTTGTATGTGCTTTAATATGTGGTATTAGATTTTTGAAAACAAAACTGTGAAAATGAACATGAAGATGGCAGTACCCAATGCACAATATACCGCGATCAATGCACAATGAAATTTTACAGTGACATCACAAGATTGGGCTGTGAGTCTTCCGACACTACAAGACAGCCGACTGAAATTTCTGACATTACAGAAATTCTTCTAATCGTACAACAGCCCAATTTTAATGCATAACTGGGCATCGCAACTCCTCCCACACTGCATGTGAAATGATGGCCGATGAAGCTAATATTCTGTCCAACTCAGAAAATCAGTTTGTGACTGCAAATCAGGCTTAAAAATTATGCCAAAACTGCACAGTCTATGCCCAGCATTAGTGAAGAACGAACATAACAAATATTCAAATTGAACTGAACCCAGCAGTGACCAATTGTGGACAATGGTAAACAATATGAAAAACATCCATAGAAAAAGAAAACTAAAATTCTTATGTAACTTGTGTCTCATTATCTATTTGTATTTTCAGAAAATGAAAAATGTATCAATTTTTTTGATAAAAAGCTATTAATACTTATTTACAGAAAACTCACTATAAAAAATAAAAATGAAAGGCACATTCCAAAAATAATATGCATTTGAACTGAAGATCCACATGACCTGTACTGTGGAGAATGTGCCTTTCCTGTTCATTGTTAACAGTGAGTTTTCTGGAAATAAATATCAATAGTATTTTAGAAGAAAACACGTGTATTTTGCACATTCCTAGAATACAAATGGATAACGGACATGTGGATTATGCAAACTGAGTTACATCAGAACTACTGCTCCTTTTTCCATGGACATTTTCCACCTTGTTTGCCACTGTGTTGTTCGGAGTTGGTAATCACTGGGTCCCAACTCAATTTGAATCTTCATTACTGTATGTCTTTCCTCCACTAAAACATGAGACTAAAATTTTTTTCTCAGCCGCCACCACAAACTACATGGGGTAAGTAACATAGAAACAAATATCACTTTTGGGTGGAATATTCCTTTAAGCCGATGACTTTTTAAAGCTTGTCAGGACCAAGGCTCCTGTCACCCGTGGCTCCTCTCTTTCCAATGTAATATTCAACAGATCATACCAGATGACCAGTGGTTTTGAGGGCCTCGCTTTTACATACTGTATGTGGAAAGGCCAGAAAATGATCAATTTATCATTTAAAACTCTGACCTTATCATGTTGCTAGACTGTACTTTTTATGATGAAAAGTTTAGTTTTGGCTAATTTACAGTAGCCCTTGTTCTGTTGCCACCGCTAACATTTCCTCTTTCTGATTGTAAGAGCCATTTTCCTTGTTCTATAAGATTCATGAATATTTCTTAGACTAGTAAAATACCCGTGCTTCGCAGCGGAGAAGTAGTGTGTTAAAGAGGTTATGTAAACATATATATACATATACATATATACATATATATACATATCTACATATACATATATATACATACATATACACATCCACATATACATATATATATACATATACAAATTTATATATCTACATATATATATATATATACATATGTACATATAAATATAAACATAAATATATACATATGTACATATATATACACATATATATACATATGCACATATATATATATATATATATATATATATATATATATATATATAAATATAGACATACATATATACATACATACATTCACATATATATATATATATATATATACATATCTACATATATATATATATATATATATATATATATATATATATATATATATATATATATATATATATATATATATATATATATTCACGGTATTCGTAGTCTGAATCACAATCTGATTGTATGGGTGGTTACCTACCAGGCAAGCTTGTGGTTGTGAGAAGCAGATCATAGAATGGTTGAAAATAGTTTACTGTCAAATAATGCAAAGAGTACGCGACACGTGTTTCGCCCTAATTCTGGGCTCATCAGGCGTACATACTCACTGCACTCCCTTACGGGAATTGAACCTTGGACGTCAGCGCTAGAGGTGAAGCCCCTAACATTGCGCCACAGCGTGTGGTTCGTTTATTTGACAGCATGTAGATCGGGGTAATTACATTCACGGTATTCGTAGTCTGAATCACAATCTGATTGTATGGGTGGTTACCACCCAGGTAACGCTTGTGGTTGGCCAGCAAGTCAGCTAACATCCGCCACGGTGCCCTCAGTTGTGAGAAGCAGATCATAGAATGGTTGAAAATAGTTTACTGTCAAATAATGTAAAGAGTACGCAACACGTGTTTCGCCCTAATTCTGGGCTTATCAGGCGTACATACTCACTGCATATAGCCAAATTCCGTGAAGTATTGCTTTTAAATTTTAATTAAAGAAGAAAAGAAAACCTTTTTAAATTGAGGGAAAATATACCAATAACAATTTGTTAAGGATCTGTTTTTTTGTGAAGCTGCCTTTACATAGCCTGTCCGCTGTTTTATAAACGAACGCCATATAAGGCCGTCGTTTCTCCTTGCTTAGCGGTTCTGTATTGTTTTATTGTTCGTTTATTACGATTGTTATAGTTATTGTGTAGGTATTTGAGACTCACTTTTCTGTTCAGGTACCCATTTCCTTTATGTAATCCGCGGATTCTCCGCTATTTTTTGTTTGTTTATTATGATTATAGTTATTTATTGATTCCCTTCTTTAGCTGACTGCCTGCTCATATAAGGCGCTCTGCTGTTTTTTTGTGAAGCAGTCTTTACACAGCTTCTCCGCTGTTTTATAAACGAACGCCATATAAGGCCATCCTTTTTCCTTGCTTTGCCAAGGAAGCAGCCTTTTTATTTAATGCACGGGTTCTCCGTTGTTTCATTGTTCGTTTATTACGATTGTTATAGTTGTCTTTGTATACCACGTTGTCAGTTGAGCACTTCGGTTGGAATATGACCAAGCCGTGGAAGCTTACTGTTGAGAATGCAGCGTATAGTTGTACAGGAGAAAAATGGCAATTTTTTGTAGGTCTATGAACTTAATTTATGCCTGAATGCGTCAGTCGCTTCATATTCTTTTCGTACCTTATCAATAGTGTAATGTGTTTTTTGAACAGGTTTGATTCATCGAAGTGATCACTCGTGCTGTGTTCAGTCACTTCACGTGAGCCGCTCTCTTGTGTGATGTCCACTGCTTTATTTAATGTTAGCTAAGACCCGGCACTTAAAAGTTTCTCGCTACAGCAATTTTAACTCTGTTTCAAAGTGATCCAAAGTCTCGTTTATACCTCGTGTCTTCTCATTAAACTTGTATCTCGCGAATATGGTATTGCAAATGGCAGGGGGAGCGTTTCTATAAACTTAATTTAAACTTACGGTTTACATATGCGTCACTCACTCGCTTCTTATTGTTTCACTGCCTTCTCAATTGTGTAATGAATGTTTTCTTCAGCGCTCTTTGTGGCTGTTCCTTGTTTTCAGTTCACATGATTACATAGGAGGCATGATGACGCAATACGCGACTCCGCCTCCCACGGCCATCGAGCTGCACTCCATTACAGTATATGGACAAAAAAGAGGTTCCAGTTATGACCATTACGTGTACAATTTCGAAATGAAACCTGCCTAACTTTTGTAAGTAAGCTGTAAGGAATGAGCCTGCCAAATTTCAGCCTTCCACCTACACGGGAAGTTGGAGAATTAGTGATGAGTGAGTGAGTGAGTGAGTGAGTGAGTGAGTGAGTGAGTGAGTGAGTGAGTGAGTGAGTGAGTGAGTGAGTGAGTGAGTGAGTGAGTGAGTGAGTGAGTGAGGGCTTTGCCTTTTATTAGTATAAATGTGAGAAATAACAAGTAAAGAAAACTTATTTACTTAAGTACTGCACCGTATGCCAAGGCGTACAGAAGAAGAAATTAAGAACCTTTAAGCATAGAAATAACTAAAGTCTTTCAAGAAAAGCTAAGTTTAAAGAAGATACATTTTTCCCCTTTTTGCCTTTTATTTTACGTAACTATTTTTTCTTTCATTCTTGTGTGGATTATTTGCTTTTGCTTTTCACTAAATACCTTTAAAACGAACTCTTGGACTCTGAGAATTCTTTTGACACGCGTCTTACCCGTGCCTGATGACACCTCATATATTTCAGCAGCTACACTGATGTTAGACAAGCTATTACTACAAAGATCAAAAGTTAAAGTAAAAAAAGTTACAACTTTAAAAGCTGCACTTATTATACAAAATTGTTTTTCACCAACAAACCTAAATGAAAGAAAGAAAATTAAAGCACATTTACAACACAAATAAAAATTACATTTCTAACACTCCTACTTATACTTTTTCTCTCACAGTCTCCATCCCTTTCTCCAATCCTCTTGAGGTTTGTCAAATGACGCACTGCATTCATGGCTGGACGGGCTACTGACACTCAAGCATTTGGGCTCGGTCAGTCTAAGAAGCTGGCAGCCCACTGTCTTCTCTCCCTGACAGTCGGGCTACTGACACTCAAGTACTTTGTGAAGTGCTAGCAGACAGCTGCCTTCCACTATGTTTGAGAAGTGCTGTCTGACAACTGCAGCAATGATTTCACACTAATTCTGAAAGGTATATTGAGTGAATTATAACTTCATATCATGTTTTTAAAATGTATTTCAAGGGACCCCGCGACCGCAACCCAATTTTCATTTTCAGTCTTTCAGGGGATCCCAGAACTTTTCATGATTCAACCTTGGTGCTAAGTATAAGTATAATAACAAAATATAATTAGAAAGAAGGAAGGAAAAAATAATATTTAGACAAAAATTTAAAAATTAATTAAATTATTTTTCATCATTGAGTTATAAACAAAATATTATACAGGCCTTTAAAGCATTTTATTAAAAAAATGTGATATAAAGAGCAACAGATTAAAAAAAATAAACAAGTACTATGGCCTGCGTGAATAGATAGTTTACCTTTAGCATTTAAGAACACTGAAGATCCCTTGCTATAATCTTCTTAACAGAAATTGTTCAACAGAAGTGAAAACAGAGGAAGAGCAGAACAATTTGCCCCTAACTCCAGAATCATTGCAATAAGCCTCCTAAGGTGATAAGAGTTAAGAGTCAAGAAATGAAGACGCATCGATGGGCTAAACTGCACTCCCTCCTCATAAGCCCTTACAAGTATATCATTAAGGTGTTATTCTCCCATTACTCTTCCCCTTCCACAGAGAATAAAATCATTAATCATTCTCAGCTCACACTGTGCTTTCTGTGTTTTAAAGAAAATATGTGCTCAAGAGAAACACTAGGTTTTTTAAAACAAAAAAACAGCAAATAGTTTGGGCATGAAAAATGTGAACTAAAGAAATAAATATAAGCAAAAATGCCTGCATAGTTAATCTATTTATGCAGTTTGCATAACAACTATTGTTGGGATGTATTAAATTAATCTATAATTTATCACTACTTCCTCATGCTTTTTAAAGATTTTTTAGCAAAATTTTTGGCTTTGCTAAATTGGCCCTTGTGTATGTGGGTGTGAGTGTGTGTTGGCACTGCCATGGACTGGCGACCTATGATTTCTGGGATAGGCTCCAGCTGCCCTGTGACCCTGTACTAGATAAGCAGGTTGAAGGAATGGATGAACGAAAAGAGAAATTCTTAAAGACTTACTTGTAAATGGGTCATGTTTTTAGAATTGTACATAATTCTATATAGCCTTTGTTTACAAATTACAGGAATTCATTAATGATTTTACTAGTTTCCAGCCATCTCTCAGGTTTACTGTCAACATTTCTATCAAAGCTCTTCCATTTTTAGATACCAGCCTCTCTATCAGTTTTCCAGAACTTAAAACCTCTGTCTATTACAAGCCAACTGACTCATAGAGTTATCTTCTCTATAGCTCCTTCCATCCCTGGCATGCTAAAAACACTCTGCTTTTTTTCATAGGTTCTTAGACTCTGCAGTGATGAGGTGGACTTTGGTAATATAGCACTCAGAAAGAAGAGTTTCTTCATTGACATAAGATACCTTTCTCATATTGTGGAGTGGACCCTCAATCAAGCCTGGAGTAGACATCATACTGTACTATCCACTTCAAGACAAACTCCAGTAATGAAACCTGCATCCCATTGGTCCTCCCATTCCACCCTAACTCTCTCTCTGTCTCCCAGGTTGTCTTCTTCTTCCTCTTCTTTTCTCAATTCTATGTGGGGTTGATGTGCTTGATCAATCTTCTCCAGACAGCCTGAACCTCCACAGTCAAATCCTTTTCCTCCACATTTTCTTCTACTTTATCCTTCCAACTTTGCTTTGGCCTCCCTCACTTTCTTTTCCCCTGTCCTTCCATTTCCATCACTCTTTTGTCCATATATTCATTGTCTCTCCTCATCACATGTCCATACCACTTCAACCTGTACTTTCCTAGACATTTCTCCCACTATTGTTGTGCCTCTCTGATTGTCTCATTTCTTATTCTGTCCTTTTGTGTAACTCCACATATCCATCTTAACATTCTCATTTCTGACACATCTGACTTCTTCTCCTGTGTTCCCTTTACTGTCCATGTCTTAGCTCCACACATCATTGCTGGTCTTACCACTGTCTTAAAATTCTGACCTTTAACTTTTGCCTTAATTCTTCGATCACACAACACTCCTAATGCCTTCTTCGAAATGTTCCATCCACACTGCACTCTACGAGTTATCTCTAATTTTCCATCGTGAGCTACAACTGATCCTAGATATTTAAATGTATCCTACCTGCAGGCTAACTTCTGAATCCTGATCATCTTTAAACCTTATCTCTTTCCCCCAGGTCACTTCGCAGTTTTGCAGGCTGATCCTTCCACAGGACTCATTTCTCCTTTCCCTCCCTTGAACTCTCTCTGTCGACCACCTATCCTGCAGCTCACTTCACAGAGGAGAGTGATATTCCCCACCAGGCGCTTGGAGCTGTAAAAGGAGCTGCTGTTTCACTTGTAAATATGTCACCAACAAAACCTTTGTATTTGGACCATCGGGTATGTCCCCTATTTAACAACTGGCCGCTTGCCAAACTAAAAATCTTATTTACTGCATCTGTTGTAGGAATTGTCCAGGCATCTACATAGGTGTAAAAAGGAGACCAATAGCAGTCCATCTCAGGTAGCATAATCAAGCCTTTAATATCTAAGACCTTACAAAGCCTATCGTAGAACATTTCACATCCCTTGATCATAGCCACACTGATTTCGGTGTGTGTGTGTTCTTTCACAGAGCTTCAAAGACATGTTTCAAAGAAAATCAGACACTAAGCTCATTCTGAGCCTGGGATCACATATTTCTCCATTAACGACTGACTAACTTTTTAACCTCTCCCTTCATCTTCTCAAATGGTGGGTTTTTCTCATCTACTCTCGCTGTTTCTCCTTTCATCTGCTCCAGGTTTGTTCCCTCCTTCCTCTCTTATATGTTATTTTTTTCTTTCCTTTTCAATTGCACACCTGATGAAAGCTATGCAGCTGAAATGGTGTGTTTTAATATTTCTTTTCAGCATGGAAATAACCTTTAACCTTTTTTCCATCAGTTATTTTGCTTGATGATAATGTGTGAAAGTGTATGGTGATAATCCAATTACTGTATATGCTGGTGCTCCAGAAACCAGTTAACAATATGGGCTGCACCAATGTTATAAAAAACCACCACAAACAGCATTCATTTATTAGGTATACCGTGGTTTTGTGATTATTGCTATTGATGACAACTCACACGGACAATAGTGAAGAGAAAGATGGGGCCAGGGCCACAGGTCGAACCTTTGATACATACAAGCAATCCAGATCACTAATAAAATGATTCTGAATGAGAAATTTAAAAAGTCCTTTCTATCTATTCAATGACTCTAGGGTCAAACATGGAGAGGATGCTCACTGGCAAGGAACACGTTTAATTAAATTTAAAGAAGCATAGCGTAAAATGAGGCAAAGAAAGGAGCAGAAAATGAAGAAAGAGCCACTGCAGCCAGCAGTACAGGAATTAAGTGTTATGTTTAAGCAAGGGTTCCTCCTTTGGCTTATGTTTACACTACTTTTTTTATGTCTTTTTTTGTTCATTTGTGATCCTACAGATTCTGTTATTATTGTAATTTATTTACATTTTTTGTCTAATTGTGTATTTTCCGTTAATTTAGTTTCTATGTGTAATTATGCTCTCTGATATTCTTTGTATTTTGTGGGTGAATGCCCAAGAGGTGGGCCACCCTTCCATCACCATTAAGGGACTGCCACTAGCCAATAAGTGCAGGATGGAAAAAGAAGCCCCTCAGTGGCTCATTTGAATCAGCACTGGTGGATTTTGGTGGGCCTTGAAAGTATTTGTGTTTTCTTGAAATTTCTCAACTTATTTTCTTTCCTCTGTTTACTGGATCATTCTAGTGTACGTTGTTATGAGTCTCTTTTGCTTTTGGATTGCCTTTTAGGCAAGTGCCTTTTTGTTTTTGCTCTAGTTAACAATTTTTGTTGTTTATTTTTTTCCTTCTCTTCAAATAAATCCTTCTTTTATACAGATTTTTTGTTACCTTGCTCTGTACAAGCCAGGGGTTGACGGTGATCCCCTCCCAAGTGGGGTATTTTGAGTGTATTTTCGGCCACTAGTGAGTATATTTTTAAACTATGAGAGTTGGCACATTTTAGCCCAGTGTAGGCTGTAAAGCCCAACCCTGACACAGACAGGAGTAGGACACAAGCTCAAGCAAACGTGAGTTTTTATTTTCTTTTTTACCTTGTGGGCAATGCCTTCCCTGTTCCCAAAAGCTCAACACAATCCCAAGCATGACACAATACTCTTTCCTTTTTTTCCTTTTCTCCTCCACTCCTCCCGGCAAGCTTCATCTCCCTCCTCCTGACTCTGGCTCCTGGAATGGTGTCTTCTGGCCCCTTTTATAAGGCACCTGGAAGTGCTCCAGGTGCTTGTTGCCCTACTTCCACCAGCACTTCTGGGTGTGGTGGAGGAGCTGTTCGCCAGGGCTCAGTAGCCATTACAGCACCCCCTAGCAGCACCCCCAGATCCCAACTCCCATGACGTCCTGCGGGAGTACGAGGCACCACTGCAACCCAGTGGGGCTGTGATCTAGTACTCCGGGGGAGGTAACATTCTGGATAGGTTGGCTCCCTGGGTCCAACTAGTGTGGAGGCGTTCTGGCCGGGCAAGGGTTCCAGCCATCCATCACAAGGTGAAAACCAGTGGCACAAGCAGAAGATGGGCTGCCTTTTGGTGCATCTCCTCTGGACTGGCCTGCTTCCCTGGCTATTTTTGAAGAGTTCACATTACCTTGGCTATTTAATGTAAGTAATCACAACACTAAGAACCTGAAGTGCTCTAGCCTGAGGATGAGGTCAGTTATGTTTGTGGTATGATGCCCTTGCTTTATCTTTCTTTTTTATACTTCAAGAGCCACCCACACATTAAAAAAGGAGCCATGGCCTTTACACAGCTTTCAGAATGTGGCATTTTTGCCTTGAATCATTCAATGTTAATACGTGCACACAGTACTTTAACAAGTATGACATTCCTTCTTATAGCTTTGAGAAATTGCTCATCTACACATTCGTTGAAAAAGATAGCAGAGATTTCAAAATTTTATAGCTCTGTAGAAACAGAAAACATTTTGAAAATGTAATGTCCTATCTCAACTTCAGGCTGTGTGTCGTGAAATATGCTGAATGCAGAATGCAGCTGCTAGAATCTTAACAAGGAAAAGAAAATCCGAGAACATCTCTCCAGTTTTGATGTCACTACATTGGTTACCTGAGCCATTTAGAATTGACTTTAAAATACTGCTAATGGTTTACAAAGCCTTAAATAATCTCGCTCCATCTTATATATCGGAATGTCTTTCACCCTACACTCCATATCGTATCCTTAGATCTTCACATGAGTGTTTGTTTATAATTCCAAGAGCTAAACTTAAAAGAAGTGGTGAGGAGGCCTTCTGCTGTTATGCACCTAAAATCTGGAATAGCTGACTGATAGAAATTTGCCAGGCTAATGTGGTAGAGCACTTTAAAAAATGGCTGAAAACTCATTATTTTAACTTGGCTTTCTCATAGCTTCATTTTAGTTTAATCCTGATATTCTGTATATGCATTTAATTATCATTATCATTCCTGGTGTCTCCGCAATCCGTACTAACCCCTACTTTTTCTGCTGTTCTTTTTCCGGTTTTCTGTGGTGGTGTTCTGCGCCACCACCACACAATCAAAGCACCATGCTATCCCTACATTGATGGATTAAAGGCCAGGGTCCACATGACCATCATCATCAAGTTCTTCCATAAGAACCCTGAATACCCTGAGGACTGATTGAGGTCATTTATGTTAGGTAGGATGCCTAGAGGGGTCTGGGTGGTCTTGTGGCCTCGGAACCCCTGCAGATTTTATTTTTTTCTCCAGCTAGCAGTTTTTTTTGTTTTTTCTGTCCTCCCTGGCCATAGAACCTTACTTTTATTCTATGTTAATTAGTGTTCCAGAATTCTATTTTCTTATTTAGTTTGTCTTTTTTCTCTTTCTTCATTATGTAAGGCACTTTGAGCTACATCATCCATATTACTAACCGAAGGTTGTAAACCAGATGGGCGCAGGGCGCATCGAGACGCACGCACACTGCCGCACTGCAACGAGCCCGCCCATAGCTACCGACACAGCCACAGAAAACACAGAAACGAGAACGTTGTAAACTGGATGTCACGAATCGCCCGCCTAACAGTGTGATCGCTTTCAAGACCTATATAGATTTTACATAACGGTTAATTGGCACACGCACGATGACCCGCTAGACTAGATGTACTAGACTCGGCCGTTTGCTTAGGCTGTACAAATCCGAGCCCATAGCTAACGACACAGCCACAAAGAAAACAAGACTGAAACGATTCAGCGCATATTTGAATCACATTAAAGTATTACAGTTCGGAATCCACAATGAAAGCGCTCAACTAAATACAAACACAAGCCCGTATGGCTACGACCTGTAAACGAGCCCATATGAATAAAATGAATGTACGAGGGTGACCACACAAAGAGGCCGCTGTAGTACAAATATGTTTATTTAATTAGATGACACCTACAACCTGTGCACTAAACCTGAGGTATAGAAAAACAAACGCGCGACTGCATGGCTGAAAACAATAAACGAAGGCGCCTACAACTGAGTCACAGCTCCAAAAAGAAACCGCTTTACTACACATATGTTTATGTAATTAAATGAACTGTCCCAGGACGCACCCACCCTCCATGATATTTCATCCCTCCAAGTATCAGCGGGAACTGAAAGTGATTGCCATTCTTGGATTTGTGATTCTTTCGAGAAATCAGGGGCTTGCTGGTTTGTATGAAAATGTACTATAGAAATAAATGTTGTTGTTGAATTTCAGAGACATGCAAAGAGTGATATGCTAACTGGAATTGAGGACCGTGGAGGGGTCTGAAGGAGATGGTGCACCTTAAACTTTGTTCAGGGGATATCTCGTCATTTTGTTACCATTTTTAGCATGCTGAGCTTTACTTGTTTGAGTGTGATTTTCCACTTATGAAAGGATAAGGGCAGGGAGGACTTACTAATCGATGTTGAAATTTTAATAAGTATGAGCCAGCAACTAATAATGTTAATTAAGAATTACTGTGACACTTTCCTTTCTCAAGAAAAGCAAGGATAAAAACACAGAGAATTTGACATAAAGTAAGTCAAATATGAAAATTACCATTATAATAACTCAAACCTACTGTCATAATAAGTACTGAAATCCTGGCCATCTTTTTTGATGACACTGTTTTTTCCTTGATATTGGAATACAAAATTATCTAATTGCTCTGCATCAATTGGCAGATAATTATTTCAGTATTTTTCAAAAATATGGTATTTAGTTTTAAGTGCAGCAAGGCAGACTTCCTGCCAGCCAGGAGAAGCCATGCAGTGAAGAAGTGGAGTGAATTCTCTAGATAAAAAGCATTTAGCAACCATGGTGTGAATACCATGACATTTAGTTCAATGATTCAGGGTTTTTACCAGATTATACTTAAAACAAGTTCCCTAAAGGCAATTTTTTTCTAAAGTAAACATTTTACATTAGGATTGAGCAATACCCATCATAATGTATCATCTTACATTTTCTACCATATTCTTCTAAAAATGTTGAATCTTCATTTACTTTATTATTCTTTTTCTCCTGAAGGTTAGCTGTGCAGGTATTTTAAAAACTGTATGGTGCAGGCATTTGAGATTTGTTTTTGGTTTCATTTTGTCTTTAGTCGTAAGGTGGGCTCTGTGTGCATGAGAGCTGACAACCAATGAAAACGCTCATCTAGAAGAACACACTGTATAATGCATCAACAGGAATAAGAAACGCGGATCTTTTAGGTCTCAAAAACAGAAAAGGAGCTCGCCTGTCTGATTACTTATGTTTTATGTACCACAACAGAATGAAAAATAAGAAAAAAGAGTTGAGACTACAACTAAATTTGATGTACCTGTTAAGCCTTCATAAAGCACCAGCTCCTTTAGGCAGCAAGCCATTGGTGGTCAGAAAAATGGGTGAGCACAATGGTTGCTAAATTTGACATACCCAACGATTATCAGTCATGTAAATCCTGTCACAGTCCGGCAACGAGATCAGCAACCTCAGTTGGCAAGCTTGGCACACCTTGTCACTAGAAGTCACGTAATATTACTTTAGCTTATATTTCAGTGTGCTTAAACAAATTCCTTTTGGTAAACATGGCCGACTCATGGGGTGACACAACAAGGTGATCACCTCAGGCAGCTCTTTGGTAAGAGCAGTATTATTTATTTAACATTATAAGCCTTATATTTAAATACCCGATTCCATATTTATACATTACCTGAAAAAACTGTGAGAAATATTTTAATATTAAAAGTTCCAAACTTCATATAACGCAGTTTGCATAATGAGCATCTGACCATCAAAACGGTACCTGCATATTTCGAGAACACATATCCACACATGATATTGGCATTTGATTTCCTATCATTAATATATCATATAGTAAATACAGTATATATTACGTCATTAATATAAAAAATTTTGTTAGTTTCTGAAATTTTATTAAACTGTCATTCATATGTACACTGTCCGCTAAAAGCCTCTTAAATTTGCATTGTGTGAGTTTACTTAAAAAGGGCCAAGTAGGGGAAGCTTACAGAATGAGTGAAACATCCGAGTTTTACATCACATTCAACTTTGCATTCGCTAAACTGAATAACTACTGTATATTTTTTGGGCAGACAAACAGAAGCAGTAAGAGTTCATAAATTTCTATTGATTTTAATCTTTATATATAACTAGCCATGTGCGCCCAACTACGTTGCGCGTGTTAAAGTTGTCTGTGAAGGGCTCCCTGTTTAAACACGGCTGCCAGTCGTGAACTGGGCCCTTCATTGCACAGCATTATGATTTTTTATAAGGGAAACAAAATTAAAAAACAAAACCCTTGGACATTGATTCGACAGGAACGGCCTGATCGGAATCACTGTCCAAATAGTAATTATGTGGTGGTGGAGGAGCATTTCCGTTCACAGTCCGTCTCGTTTTCACGACGCTGTCATTTCCTGTCACGATCTCTTCTCAACCTTTCTCCAATCTCGCAGGTTGCTTTGTGGCAATCCAAAGAGTAAGGAAGAAGCTATGCTTCTTTCTTGAACTCCAAACGCCGACTGATGGAAAATCACAGAAGTGTGTCTGACTTATATACTCTGAATGCCGACTCCAAGAAGTGGGTGAACATTCGATTTGGACGAAGTGCTGCCAATGACGGTCGATAGAAACACAAAAAACCACAGTCTCGACAACGAAGCAGGTGTCGACGCCAGATCTAAACACAAAGCACGGTGTCGACGCCAGATCTAAACACAAAGAGTGGTATCGACAGTTTTTGTAAACTAAAAGTAACAACCAAGGTGTTGTGTATTCAGCCAGTACAAACAGCACGTAGTCTCCTTTAGTTCAATCCTCTTTAATCACCACACTCCAACCTCATCCAACGATCCTCCCCCTCACTTCCTCTCCTCCTCCATCACTACTGCCCTCTACTGAACACAGCAGGAACACCACACAAGGCAGTGAATTCGCGGACAAACAAAGATCAAGATCCAAATGAAGATTATATATAAAGATACGCTACAGTAGCTGTTCGTTTGTCTGTCCAGGATTTTAAATCACCTGTAGCTCGCAAACCGTTTGACCTGAAATTTGGTACATATATTACGTGATGTCTACAATACGCTTTCGGGGTGATGATTGACCGCCAAGGTTATTCCTCTTTTTATTTTTATTTTATTTTATTGTAGAATCAACTCTTGGCAGCGACCAGCAGGGCGGCTGTGTGGTACATATGTATAGGCATCATTCTCATCCCTATCACCATCGCCGTCACTTCCCCTACCTTGTGGCAGACTGAAGACTTAAGTGCCAGCTTAAGTGAAAAATTAAGAAAAATGTACTAAGTACACTGACTTAATCAGTTTTAATGTGAAAAGATGCCGACAACAGAAGAGAAGAAGCGGGCCACTAGGGTGGAGAAAAGAAGAGCTGCTCAGGAAGCAGCAAGTGCGTCAAACGAATGCTAAATGCACAGAGAAAGAGGATGAAAACAATGAATGCTCAAGTCAAGTGTATTCACTGCACTTTATTGTACAGTGTGCCATTACTGGTATATCATATTTTGTGTTTTTATTGGTTTATAGAGATTATTTTTTCCAAAAATAATTTATAACATCAAATTATTATATTTGTCTGATGCTACAAGGATGTGTTGTATGATGGGAATTTTGTATTATGAAGTCTGTATCACAGTACGTATTGCATGTGGATTAATTGTACTGTATCATTCCTAGTAAGTATACATCAGGTGAGGAGTAGGAGGTTGGGAGGCTGCACTGATACTGCGCATTGCCGACCCACCACACGACAAACCACTTCAGGATCCCAAATTAGGACCCGAATGCTGCCGTGCAATGGGTCACACCTCAGCACCACACTAGTTTGAATGGGATTGAACAGTGTGAGGATTTTTTTTGGTTTTTTAGATGGCTGGAGTGACAATACTGCCACCAACCCCGAGTTTTCTCTGTAAGTTGGTTAACATCATACCCAGGATGGAGCAATTGCAAGTTAAAGGTCTTGCTCAAGGGCCCAACAGAGTGGAATCACTTCTGGCATTTACGGGATTCGAACCAGCAACCTTCCGATTGCCGGCACAGATCCCTAGCCTCAGATAAGGTGAGGGGACACCAAAAATATACCTTGTTTCAGGTAGCATTATTTAAACCACCAGCAAAGTTACAAAGAACTGTATCGAGGCTTTTGATATGCATGATAAAGTTAGCATTTATTTAGTAACACATTTGATTTCAAACTATGAGTTTCAGTCATCTCAATAAGTATTCTCGTTAGGCTCCAAACATCCAATTTTTAGCCCACATATTCCATTTTAGGGCTGCGGGGTTGCTTTTATGACTGCATGTCTAAAAAAATCAAAAATTAAGATCAAAACAAAGCCATAGGTTTCTTTTATACATATCTCACATAACCACTACTTAATGGGATTTTAGAAAAGATTTTTTAGGAACTGAATAATTCTTGGACTTATTCAAATCGGAATCAGAGTCTGTGCTTGCTGTTCCCAGGAACAAGTATTTGAGGTTTTGTGAGCAAAAGTATGCTGGCCTTATTTTCCTGCTGATAAATTAATTAATTGCTCCTTCTTCACTTTGATGACAGCCTACTAAAAATATTAAGTAAGCTATAGCAGTAAGGATTTACACTACCACAAACTCTTTAATCAAGGTCGTAATCCATCACTCACACGCTGACCTTTCAGTCTATTGTTTACACCGAAGCATACAACTGCTTAAAATTAATTGCTTATAACTTTTTATGTTTATGGGCAGCAGTAAACCTCTAGGATATTGGGGCATCATTTATAAAATGAGCATGCAAAACGCTGAAATTTAATGCAATGTGTGCAGGCCTCACTTACCGTGATATGGTAAGGGGCTTTAGAATGTAAGAGGGGTCCGATGTAGAAGATCTGCTCTTCCAAATCACAAGCACACTATTCAGGAGATATCATGCTTTGAAGGGCTCAGACCTCACACATTAGATAAATGAAGAGAGAATGCTAAGATAATATAACAAAAAATGCCGTGTACTCAATTCTTATATGCCTCTACTTTAAAGTTTATCTCAATGCAAGAATAGTTCATAAAAGGATGGAAAAAACACTCGTTTCTCTACTAACTTTAACGGATCATGTCAACTCTTGAATGCCATTCTCTAGAAAAGGGAATTCAACTATTTTTTTTTTAAACATGCAGCTACCCTGATGTCTATGGAAGACTATTTGTATCAAAATTAAATGCAATTTAATATGTAAGCTACATTGCAATGCAATACATATGCAAGTGGGACATTTAATTTTGGCACGGTTTTATCATTTTTATAATTAAAAACATATCAATCAAATGATCAATTGCTTTTCACCTAAGGCGTGCAAGTTTCCTGTCAGTATAAAATGCAATGCAAAAGCATATTGCATTTTAATTCAAGTCTATAGCTCACGTGTGTCATAACTAAAAGCAAATCTGACATATTGCATTTCACTTAGTGGCAGATCCGTGTGTACCGATTCAAGACAATGCTTTAATCGTGCGAAAACTAAAAGTAATCAAATGACCAATCAGCATCAAAAGGTGGGACAAGGACCATCAACAGTTTGGAGAAATAAATAAATCAATTACATAAAATAAAGGATTTTAGCATTGAAGTTGAATTTAATTCTTATAATTGTAATTTATTAGGCTAGGCCTGCCGGAAATGCATTTAAACAAATCAGAATATGATAAGGTTTAGAAATTGATAGGCCAGAGTTACTACATACATACCTGTAACTGGATGCACATTATAGTTATACCAGTAATGGCGCGCTGCACGATAACATGCTGTGGATACACTTGACTTGAGTATTTCTTTCTCTGTATGTTTACCATTCGTTTGCTCAGAGGTTGACGCACTTGCTTCTTCGTGAGCAGCTCTTCTTTTCTCCACTCCAGTGGCCCGCTTCTTCTCTTCTTTCGTCGGCATCTTTTCGCGTTAAAACTGATTAAGTCAGTGTTTGTGTCGCAATTACTTAGTACATTTTCTTAAATTTTTCACTTAAGCTGCCACTTAAGTCTTCAGTCTGCCTCAAGAATGATTTAAGACATGAAGAGGTAGGGAAAGTGATGGCAAAGGTGGTAGGGATGAAAATGGCGCCTGTACGCATGCGCCGCACGGCCACCTTGCTGGCCGCTGCCGAGAGTCGATTCTACAATAAAATAAAATAAAAATTAAAAGAGGAATAAAAATCATCACCCCAAATGCAGACAGTAGAGGTCACGTAGTATATGTGTACCAAATTTCAGGTCAATAGTTCAAACGGTTTACGGGCTACAGGTGGTTTAACATCCTGGACAGACAAATGGACAGCCACGGTAGCATATTATATATAAAGATAGCGCTGTCACGCTTGTGTGTTTCGGGGACAAATGAAGGGGCCCAATGATGGTAATTCTTCTCCAGACCAGGGGTTGGTGCTGTTTCCTAATGGCTTTTCTTCTTCTCTCTCTGCATGATGGAAGTCTGACACCCATTCCACCTCTGACATTACTTCCGTCATATGCCCTTCTGGACCCGTCTCTTCCTGACTGGATTCCATACAACACCCTCCTACACCCACATTTGATCTTGGACTCCCATCTACAAAGACATATCGCTTGATCACGGAAGTGCCCCAGCCATTTCAGATTTGTCTCCTAATAACGAGAACAGAAACAGATAAACACTTGGGGCAGTGATCCCCCTATAGGTGGCAAATTGAAATAGTGACAATAAAATACGTAAAATACGTTTTTGGTCCTTGTAGATGTGAGTTAATCTTTGACTGGCTCGATGGCAGTGGAACCATTTTTCAAACTGGAGAACAGGTGATCGGGAATTGGAAGTGACATCATTAGGGATGGAACTGTCAATCACCGCTTCTGCAGTGGGAGGAAGGGATAGATAGATAGATAGATAGATAGATAGATAGATAGATAGATAGATAGATAGATAGATAGATAGATAGATAGATAGATAGATAGATAGATAGATAGATAGATAGATAGATAGATAGATAGATAGATAGATAGATAGATAGATAGATAGATAGATAGATAGATAGATAGATAGATAGATAGATAGATAGATAGATAGATAGATAGATAGATAGATAGATAGATAGATAAGAATGCCAACCCTCACATGAGCCTTGAAGTCTCCTAAGCACACATGTGACACAAGGTAATAATCCTACAGAACAGTCGATGGGCTAGCACATGTGTACATATGGAGGCGCTTGTGAGCTCCTATACTCCTTCTCAACCAAACAGGTCTATGATTGAACAGCATCTAGTGATGCCTGCTCAGACTCTTTTCATGTGTAGTTCCAAGCTAGTGGGACAAGCTGCCCACCTCTGTTTGAAATGCTGGCTCCCTCAGTGTGTTTAAGAAGCGATTTTCTTATTTGGTGAATATCTGTCAATCTGATAATGGCCTAGTTAGGTTTTTGTAACCAAGTAAAGTGTAACTCGCTTGCATTTTGTTCTGAGCGCTTCGATTTTGTAACCTCATCCCGTAACACTTGTCTTCAAACAGTCCCAGATTGATGTTTACTCGACTCTGTATGTTTACCATTCGTTTGCTCAGAGGTTGACGCACTTGCTTCTTCGTGAGCAGCTCTTCTTTTCTCCACTCCAGTGGCCTGCTTCTTCTCTTCTTTCGTCGGCATCTTTTCGCATTAAAACTGATTAAGTCAGTGTTTGTGTCGCAATTACTTAGTACATTTTCTTTAATTTTTCACTTAAGCTGCCACTTAAGTCTTCAGTCTGCCTCAAGAATGATTTAAGACATGAAGAGGTAGGGAAAGTGACGGCAAAGGTGGTAGGGATGAAAATGGCGCCCGTACGCATGCGCCGCACGGCCACCTTGCTGGCCGCTGCCGAGAGTTGATTCTACAATAAAATAAAATAAAAATTAAAAGAGGAATAAAAATCATCACCCCAAAAGCAGACAGTAGAGGTCACGTAGTATATGTGTACCAAATTTCAGGTCAATAGTTCAAACGGTTTACGGGCTACAGGTGGTTTAACATCCTGGACAGACAAATGAACAGCCACGGTAGCATATTATATATAAAGATAGCGCTGTCACACTTGTGTGTTTCGGGGACAAATGAAGGGGCCCAATGATGGTAATTCTTCTCCAGACCAGGGGTTGGTGCTGTTGCCTAATGGCTTTTCTTCTTCTCTCTCTGCATGATGGAAGTCTGACACCCATTCCACCTCTGACATCACTTCCGCCATATGCCCTTCTGGACCCGTCTCTTCCTGACTGGATTCCATACAACACCCTCCTACACCCACATTTGATCTTGGACTCCCATCTACAAAGACATATCGCTTGATCACGGAAGTGCCCCAGCCATTTCAGATTTGTCTCCTAATAACGAGAACAGAAACAGATAAACACTTGGGGCAGTGATCCCCCTATAGGTGGCAAATTGAAATAGTGACAATAAAATATGTAAAATACGTTTTTGGTCCTTGTAGATGTGAGTTAATCTTTGACTGGCTCGATGGCAGTGGAACCATTTTTCAAACTGGAGAACAGGTGATCGGGAATTGGAAGTGACATCATTAGGGATGGAACTGTCAATCACCGCTTCTGCAGTGGGAGGAAGGGATAGATAGATAGATAGATAGATAGATAGATAGATAGATAGATAGATAGATAGATAGATAGATAGATAGATAGATAGATAGATAGATAGATAGATAGATAGATAGATAGATAGATAGATAGATAGATAGATAGATAGATAGATAGATAGATAGATAGATAGATAGATAGATAGATAGATAGATAGATAGATAGACAGACAGACAACAATGCCAACCCTGGTTGGAAGTGTAATTACATTCACATGAGCCTTGAAGTCTCCTAAGCACACATGTGAGACAAGGTATTAGTCCTACAGAACAGTCGATGGGCTAGCACATGTGTACATATGGAGGCGCTTGTGAGCTCCTATACCCCTTCTCAACCAAACAGGTCTATGATTGAACAGCATCTAGTGATGTCTGCTCAGACTGTTATCATGTGTAGCTCCAAGCTAGTGGGACAAGCTGCCCACCTCTGTTTGAAATGCTGGCTCCCTCAGTGTGTTTAAGAAGCGATTTTCTTATTTGGTGAATATCTGTCAATCTGATAATGGCCTAGTTAGGTTTTTGTAACCAAGTAAAGTGTAACTCGCTTGCATTTTGTTCTGAGCGCTTCAATTTTGTAACCTCATCCCGTAACACTTGTCTTCAAACAGTCCCAGATTGATGTTTACTCGACTATGTTGATCTCTTTTGTAAGTTGTTTTGGATAACAGCATCTACTAAGCAAATACGTGCAAATGCAAATATGGCAACATGTAGAAACTGATAAATATCTAGAGTAAACGTGAGTCACATAAACTGCATCATAACATACTCAGAAGAACGTCAGGAGCCACCCCAATTACTGAATGACTTAGTGTCACCTATAAACAATGTAAAATGACACACGAACCTTGTACCATCCATTAATACTCCACCATTTGTGAGGTAATGATAGAAAACACACATCTTAGACTAAAGGTTAACTCCTTCTGGATGAAAGTCAGGTTTGAAATGTAGCCAGACATGTGGCAAGCAATTTTCTTTTATTACATCTTAAAAATATGCCCAAGCTGGCCATATCAGATAAGCAGAAAGAGGTCTGCTTTGCAAAAAGAGCCTTATTAAAGCAAGAGTAACACTAGCGCCACGCAGATGGCCGTTGCCATATAAATCAGCCTCCTGGCCTCTGACTCTGATGAATGTCTTGTCTTTTGTATGCAGTTATTAATATGCTAAACACTGAATCTTTAGAGAAAGTTGTTTCTGATTCATCATTTCTTTGTACTGCTGAATTCAACACTAATAATAAACAAATTACTAAACTAATCCTTAACAGTGACCTTTGAGGTTGGATTTTTTTTTTCCTAATGCATGTGCTTTTAAAGAAACAAATTCAATTTCCTCCAAGAGTCTCTGTAGAGGCTGATTTAGCACCATATATTACAACTTTTATGTGCTGAAAATGTCAAGGACATGATAAAACAAACCCTTAGAAAAACAGGTTCTTAAGAGCATGAAAAAGATTTGCAATGGCGGTTTGTCCAGTCCCATATTATTATAAAGATGTGAAAAAGTGTAAAAAAAAACTTTCCAGTAGTCAGCGCTGTTTCAAGGCTCCTTGCCTTTTATTAAAGCGGGTCTGAGCGCATTCAGCAAATGCTCAGTGATATATACAGTTTTATTATCAAAGACTGCTTCTCAGGGTCAGTATGGATTACTTTCATTTTCACAGATGAATAACGACTGCTTCTTTCAAAAAGCTCTAATAGCCAATGACTCTAACATTTCAAATGAGCATAAAAACAAATGCTGAGTGACAAAACAAAATAGTCTGCTGTTGGTCAGAAAAAAAAAAAAATCAACTGCTGGATTGAGAATTTAGAAATAATTTTCTTCTATATGGGAAAATAGTGTAAGTGCTATTATTAACAATATTTAAAAGAAAAAATCAAAATGTGAATGTCTCTTTTAAATAACTGCATTGGTTAGTATTAATTAAAATGACCAGTACATTTTGAGGACTCTTAAGCTGTAGCTGCTCCAAAACATTTTTAACATACAGTATATTACAAATACAAGCTGTTAAGAACACACATACACCTGCTTATCCATGTAATTATCTAATGTTAGGTTTGAATACTGTCACACACGTGTGTTTAGGAGACAGTCAAAGGGCTTAAATACAGGTAATTCCATGCCAGGCCAGGGGGTGGCGGAGTGTACTAATTTTCCCTCTCGATCTGTTGCAGACCATTCTACGGAAATCCTGTCCGACTCTGGGGCAGCCAATGACGTCCCTTCCGGTTCCGGGGCTGATGACGTCACTTCCTTAGCTGGCCTTTAAAAGCTGCCATACTGCCTGAAGAAGTGAGTTCTGTTTTGGACTCGGTTGAATGAACATGTCTACCATATTAGATCAATTTTGCAGCCATAATCGATTAAATGGGTGGCTGCCCCAAACCTTCTTTATGTCTCATGGTCGTTCTTGTGAAAATACATAATGGGCGGTCGGAAGATCGAGAGGACACCTTATGAGAAAGATTTAGTAGTCATAGTTGACTCTAAGCTATCGACTTCCTGACAGTGTTCAGAAGCCATTAAGAAGGCAAACAGAATGTTAGGTGATATAGCACCCAGATGTGTGGAGTACAAGTCCAAGGAGGTTCTGCTCAACATTTGTAATGCACTGGTGAGGCCTCATCTGGAGTACTGTGTGCAGTAAAAGGACATAGCAGCACTAGAAAAGGTCCAGAGAAGAGCGACTAGGCTGATTCCAGGGCTACAGGGGTTGAATTATGAGGAAAGACTAAAAGAGCTGAGCCTTTACAGTTTAAATAAAAGAAGATTAAGAGGTGACAGGATTGAAGTGTTTAAAATTATGAGGGGAATTAGTCCAGTGGATCAGGACTGTTATTTTAAAATGAGTTCATCAAGAACATGGGGACACAGTTGAAAACTTGTTAAGGGTAAATTTCACACAAACATTAGGAAGTTTTTCTTTACACAAAGAACGACAGACGCTTGGAATAGGCTGCCAAGTAGTGTGGTAGACAGTAAGACTTTGGGGACTTTCAAAATTTGACTTCATGTTTTTTGGAAGAAATAAGTGGATAGGACTGGCGAGCTTTGTTGGGCTGAATGGCCTGTTCTTGTCTAGAATGTTCTATTGTTCTAATCAGCCAATCATGTGGCAGCAGTACAATGCATGAAACCATACAAATGCAGATCAGGAGCTTCAGTTCATGAATGGTTGTTGATGTCAGTTGGGCTGGTTTGAGTGTTTCTGTAACTGCTGGTCTCCTGCGATTTTCACTCAAAAGTCTCTATAGTTTACTCAGAATGGTGCAAAAAAATGAAAAACAAGTAACAGTTCTGTGGAGGGAGGGAATCACGTCGTTGATGGGAGAGGTCAGAGGAGAATAGCCAGACTGGATGGAGCAGACAGAAAGGCTACAGTAACTCCGACAGCCACACGGTACAAAACCATCTCAGAATACAAAACACGACGGACCTTAAGGCAGATGGGGTACAGCAGCAGAAGACCACGTCGGGTTCCTGTCACCCGAGAACAGAAAGCTGAGAGTAGAGCTTTTGGCACAATGTGTTTGTTTAAATATTTTGGAACTAAGCCGTATACCAAATTCATTATTAAGATTTATCCCATCACCCACAAAATACAAATAAGCCCATACATTTTTAGTTTAGCTATGTGAATCAACTTTTTTTAAGTTTATTTAATTGTTAAATGAAAACTGGGATTTGCTGAACAATTTATGAATTCATTTAGCAGAACATACTGTTAACGGTGGAGTTCATTTGGAAGAGGTTATTGTTTCTTTTTTAAATAATGTTGTTTAAGACAAGGTAGATAAACTACATCAATTAATTATTTTTTTACTGCTTTATAACTTATCTGGAGCAATGAGTCAAGTGACTAAATTAAGTGACCATTGAGACAGTCCTTTCAAATATTATTATATCTTCAGATAATAATAATAATAATTATTATTATTATTAAATTCTCCCAGCTCTACTAAAGCTTACACTGAGCAGTTACGCTTGCAGTACACTTTACACTGTTTGGAATGATAAGACCTACTTGTTTTCTTCTGCCTTTCACTATGCATAATGGGATTATGGTGGATGTTATAATTGGTTGTTTTATTAATCTGCTTCTGCATGATTGTTTGCATTGTGTTTATTTTAATGCTTCTTTGTACAGCTCTTTGGCGCAACCTTCATAATTATTGTTTTATTAACATCTGGCCACGTTACCTGTCCAAGACAGATAATAGGATAATTAAAAAATATTTGCTATCTCTTGCCTGCCCTATGTGTACCTTCAGCCCCTTTCTGCTGTATTTGCGTGTGTGTGAAACTCTTCACCGGCGTCCTGTTTCTCAAGCGTGTTCCTGTAAAGCCTGCTTCTCAGACTTTGTTATTATTTTCAAGGGGTCTTTCTCACCTCCAGTCCGGTTTTACACTTCCTGTCTTTGATGGTGACACTCTCAGCATGCCTTGTACATCCTTTACTCTTCCCTGTGCATCTCCAACTTGCACTTCCTCTTTCAATCACATCACCAAAGCCAAACTGACCAATCACACTAAGACTGAAGTGATTAGTCGGATTGCACATAAGGACCGGGCACCCAGATCTTAGTGTTTTGTTATACTGTAGATTATAATATTGAGAAATACCCGTTTATTCAATTGGGCACATTGGTCTAACGGTAAATCCATCAGTTTCAGTCACATCGTGCATTTAGGAACCTCTGTTCAATAGACGTCGTTCTTTCTTTGTGAGTCCTGCTGCTTTTGTTCATTAGACATTGCAGCCCGCTTGTGGGTGCTGAACGACATTACACCCAGGCATGGACTCCAAGTGTTTTGCCGTTTTATATATATAGATGTTTGTTATACTCTTTTCTTATTTATTATTATTCATGAGAGAAATATCTCAGAATGGAAACAAAAGCTTTTACTATTTTTTATTATATTGTGATTTTTATTTTTCTACGTATGGCTGTACTTACATTATGGTAATAATCCTGTTCTCGGGTCCCAGTATGGTACCGATTTTCTTACATTTGAATTCCCAGCTTAAAAAGTTTAAGAATCTCTGCTGTACATACAAATTTTCTTTTCTAGTCACTAAAAACTGTGATTTAATTTAGTTAGGGATTGAAATTTCTGGAAAATTAATATTAACAAGTTCCAATAATCATTCTTTCTATAATTAATACTTTGTCAATTTGTTAGCAAAATTTATTTTACATTAACATAACTGCAAAATGTAATTGTGAGCCAGCAGTATATCCAAAAGCTGAAAAATATCGGTAGATCAAAAAGTACAAGTACCAAAACCAAAACAAATAAGAGCAAAGAAGCCTAACGGGATTATTCCACCAGCCCTGGGGGTCTTTTCTGCCCACTGCTATCAGAAAATTCAATGCTTGCACCCAATGTAGTTGTTAAGTTTATTTTTATTTAATTATTTACTTATAGATTGCTTGATTGGCTGTATTATTTGCCCTGCAAGTCTATATCATTGTTTTTGTTTTTATGTTTCTGTTGCTGTATGCATCTAAATTTCCCCATGGGATTAATAAACTTTATCTAATCTAATAATCTAAATTTATCTAAGTCATTAACCAAAAATTTGTTAGCAAAAGAACTTGAAAGAGCAATTAGAAAAGGGTTTTGAATCCTCAACTCAGATGAGGAAGTGAATTCCAAGTGGATCTTTTAACCTGTCGTGTTGTGCCACGACCTCTGGGTACCCTAATGGCAGCAGCTTCGGCACAGCAGGAAGCGTGAAAACCAAGATGATAGACAAAATGATAGACAAAATGAGAATCACCATAAATGGATGTCAGAATCAAACTCAGTGACTCAAAAAAACCCGAAATATATGTCAAATGACCAGATTTAATACAGAAGAATTCAAAAAAGGAATCTGTCCTAATAGATCAAGTCTTAAAATTCAAAAATTAAATATAAATCCATATAAAACAGTTCACTTGGACTTGATATGGGATTTATACCCTGCCAGTGATAATGACATGCTTTTGTTTTCCTCAAGTGCCTTACCTGGACACAAACCAAAAGAATAAGCAAAAAGTTATGAACCATTAAAACAAAAGAAGAAGCAAATAAATAAAAATACTTGGTGAAGACCAGGCATGCCTATCAAATTGCTTTTTAAAATTTAATGTGCAATTTTAGAATTATTGTTTTATGCACTTGTATGTAAAAAAAACAGACATTGCTGAAAACTCAGGTCTCAAGCAAAATTCTAATGGTGTGCATTTTAATAGAATAAAAGAAAACTGTGCCTGATAACTGGAATGAAATCTTGCATTAGACTTCTGAATTGCAGAAGGTATCTGCCTCACTTAAGCTAAAGCATGCACTGGCTTTTGAATTAGAGATTAGTAGCAGTTTAAAGTGAGGAATGGCGTCTATCCAGTAATAGCTTGCATCCAGACTAAGGATTATAACTCCGTATGTATCTGAATACAGTAGATTTCAATTGAAAAATCCCATACCTTCCTCTCAAGGTGTGCCAGCTGTTCCTTATAAAAAGTATCCAGCCGTTTCAGCTCAGCTTCTTTCTTTTCCAACTGTTTAGCCTGTGAAAAAATAATATAAAAGACTCAGTAAAGAGACCAAGAAGCAGAATTACAGTACATATTGTTGGAAAATCCATTTCAAACAAATGCTGCCAGATTTCCATCACGCTGTGAACGAGACTTTGTAATAATTCAAAGCAAGGACATATACTGCTACCTGACAGATCTGCCTAAAAATACTTTTTTAGTTTTATCACCACTTAAGGAAAATTTTTCCTTGCAAATCAACATAAAGAAAACAATGACATGAAATATTCACACAACAGACACACCAACAGATGTTTGAGTATAACATATTTTACTATGCAAATAAAATACAAGACTTGCCATTCCAATAACATATACTAGGAAATGTTTCTTGTAATCAAAAGGATGAAAGCTAAACTCGCGTACTGCATCATATTATTCTACAATCTACTTAGAAATCTGATTAAATTAGGAAGAGTTATCAGATGGCAGTTTCAGAACCACAAAAAATTACACCGCCAACTCATTACAAAATGCACAATGAGTAGAAATGAAGGAGCACATTCGTCCTCAGAAACCACATTTATCTTGTATTAATAAATAATTCTCTTCTATGAATATTTATTTATATACTGCATAGTAAATACAATAACCTGTAAAACTGTGCCAATGTAATGCAGATGAACCAGTAACTTTAATGTGAATTAAAAGCACCAGGAACAATGGGATCTGCACCTGCATCTTCATCTTAACTGGTCTGTTTTGGAAACTATTTTCAAAAACTACATCCACAATCTGGGACATTGCCCAAAAGTTCTTCATGACTTGTTATGTTATACAGCAGTTCTAATTATTTTATATATAAATATCTGCGCGATGAAGTGTGTGTGTCTGTCTGGCTTGGAAGTGAGAGGTGGAGTCAGGGTGAGGGCTCCGCCTCCAAAGAAACAGAAAACTCGCTTAGCCGCTAACACCACAAGTGAGGCGAGCACGTCAGCAAAACAAAACCTCCGAAGAAAGAGAAAGTCGCTTAGCTGCTAACATCGGCAAAACGGTATCCCTTTTACTTTTCCTCCCATCACTAATGCACAAGCGAGTCGAGCACATTGGCAAAACGAATCCTCCTAGGAGAGAGATGCCCAGAGTAGTTCCTTTCAATTACCTGACATCTCTACATTTCGATTATTTTGTGACCATTTCAATAGTTTCTAGGACATCGGGCTTTTTACAGCAGAGGCTTACACAGCTAGTAGAGTATAAAAGGCTGTCGATATTTTCAGAATCTGTAACTTTCAGGAATAAATAAGAATCAAAGAAAATACAGAGCTTTCAAAAGGTATTCAGACTCCTTCACTTGTCACAATCTGTTACGTTGCAGACCTCAATTCATTTTCACCTCATCAGAAATCTATAAGGAATTTTAAAATGATAAGATTTTAGAAATTTTTGCAAATTTATTAAAAAATTAAATACCGAAATATCACTCTGACATGAGTATTCAGACATTTTACTCAGTATGTAGATGAAGCCCCTTTGGCAGCCATTGCAGCCTGGAGTCAGTCGTGTTGTGTACGACATGACAAACTTCAATTTAGGGATTTTCTGCCATTCTTTTCTGCAGATCAAACTCCTTCGGGAGTCAACTACCTTCAGGACTCTCCAGAGATGTTCAATTGGATTCAAGGCCAGGCTCTGGGTGGGCCACTCAAAAACATTCCCAGAGTTGACCCTAAGCCACTCCTTGCTTTCTTCTTAGGGTCATTATCTTGCTGAAAGGTAAACTTTGAGCCCAGTCTAAGATCCAGAGCGTTCTAGAGTAGGTTTCCATTAATATCTCTGTACTTTGCTTAATTCAACTTTTCCCTCGATCCTGACTAATCTACCAGTCCCTAACGCTGAAAAATATCCCCACAGCATTATGCTCCCACCACCATGCTTCATAGGTGTAATTATATTGCATAAGTGATGAGCAGTGCCTTGTTTCCCCAAGACGTGACGGTTAGTATTAAGGCCAAACGGTTCAATCTTTGTATCATCAGGCAAGAGAATCTTGCTTCTCATAGTCTGAGAATCCTTTAGGTACTATTTTGCAAACTACAAGAGGGCTTTAATATGTTGTCTGGCCACTCTGCTATAACGTCCAGAATAACGGAGTATTGCAATGTTGGATACCCTTCTGGAACTCTGGAACTTTCTCCCAATCCACACAGGTTCTCTGGAGCTCATTGAGATCTTGGTCTCCTTACTTATCAAGGCTCTTCTCCCGCTATTCCTCAGTTTGGCCAGGTAGCCAGCTTGAGGAAGGGCTTATGGTTGTTCCAATCTTATTCCATTTAAGAATTATGGAGACCACTGTGTCCTGAGGAACCATTTTTGTAGCCTTCTCCTGATCTGTGTCCTGATACGATCCTGTCTCTGAACTCTCTCTGAATTACTTTGACCTCATGGCTTGGTTTTTACCCTGACACTCATTGTCAACTGAGGGACCTTCTATAGACAGGTGTGAGTCATTCCTAATCATTTTTAATCCATTGAATTGACCACAGGTGGACTCCAAACAAGGCATAGAAACAGCTCAATGAAGGGATGCACCTGAACCAGATTTCAAGAGTCAAAGTAAAGGGCCTGCATACTTGTTTCAAAGTGATATTTAAGTTTTATATTTTTAATAAAATTGAAAAATTTCTTAAAATCCTGTTTCCACTTTGTCATTCTGGGGTACTGAGAGCAATTTGATGAAGTCAAAAAATAATTTAACCAATTTTAACATAAGGCTGAAACATAATAAAAAAGTGTAGAAAGTGAAGGGGTCTCAATACTTTGCAAAGACACTGTGATGTCCCGTTACAAAACACTAAACCTGCAAAGTAACATGTAAATACAGCTATCAGCTAGAACTGCTCCAGCACAGAAGAGAATTTATTTTCTTATTACTGCCACAATCTAGTCAATCATCCCACACGTCTGATGATTAAGAGTACAGTAGACCCCTGCGAAGTCGGATTTTTCCTTAGAACCTATCTAATAATTGTTAACGGAAACTGCAAATATCCTCTGCAATTTTTATGGCTTTTATCGTGGCAGTACTGCACTGTAGAGAGAACAGGAAGCAACTGTAGAGGAAAACGCGGCTTGGGATGGTGAAAGTAGCCAATAGAATTTGAAACCACAACTCCCAGCAGTCCCTGCAGTGGCTCTGATTGGTCTTCTGCTGAGGGTGCTGGGGCTGTTGGGGTCAAAGGATGTCAGCATGGCTTTTAAAAATGGGGCCGGTGACCAAAAGCAAATAAAAAGTTTTTGTAATTTGTGTTACAAGTTCCTCTCTGTCTGCCTTCTGTTGGGTTACCTGTACTTATTCATTTTGTCCTGGATCGTTTTGTGCATCAGGATTGTCTGCCGTCTGCCTGTGTACATGAGGGCTGTAAGTGGATTCATGGCAATTCTACAAAGAAAAGATCGCTCCTGAACCCGTGCACCCGTCTTCACCATTACAGGAACTAGCGGTAGGACTATCTTTACATTCCCATTCAACATGCGGATCTCTGGACTATCTATTTTCATTATTACATTTCATCCACTGCCAATTTTCATGAACGTTTTCATGATTTACTGTGTGTGTTTTGTTTGTTCTTTGGTGTATTTAATATGTAATCGCCGTAAGGTGAACAGGGGTGGTATCGTTGTTTTCATTTATTTCATTTGTTTTTATTACATTCTTTATTTGCTGTTTGATTACCGGTTTGCTTTGTTTTTGTCTCTGTTTATGAGTGTGTGCGGGTCGGGTCAAGGCTGGGTGCGTCCCTGGAATCTCCACCATAAAAAATAAATAAATCGCCGTCTTCTCGACGGTGTGAATCTTAGCGGCACCGGACCACTACGGCATTATTCATTTCTCCTTGCTGCTGATTGACTGTGATGCATCTCCAGCTGAGTGTTCTTGTGTTTTCCATTTTGTTCCTCTTAACCCTTAAACTGCCACAACCGGCTATAGTCGTTTCCCAGTGCCATTTGCAAGCACGCAGGAGCTGATCAGTCAGTGTTGTACATTCATTGAGCAGCCAGCTCATGACCACTGCCAGCCCCTTGTGAGCAGGGGGCTGAACACACCCCTAGAAGACACGGGCGCTCCTCAAATAAAACCTTCTAAAAAATGCTGATAGACTACCTTCACATTGCTCCCTTACTTGCTGGGCTTACTTGCAGCTGCTCTGTCACATGATATGGTTCTCGCGCAACACTACGCATACTTAAAAGCCTGAACAGCACCTGTCCTTTTTGGCCAATTGCATTGTTTCTCTCTACTCCCCCAGACATCCTCTGCTCCTGTTGTGCTCCCCTATGATGTTTGTCTATTCTTTAATCGAGAACTGCATACTGAGCTTGTTTTTCCTTCTGAAAGAGACATATTTGTTTGAAGTGTTTGAATAAAGTTCCTGTCTCTACCATCTCCTGTATTTCTGTGCAATTCTGTGACCCAAGCATGACATTCTGTAGCCTCACTGTCCCTGGGATTGAGCCGCTGCACTAGACTAGCCTGCCAGCGTCAGCGTTTACCTCTGTGTGCTTGCGTGCTGCCAGTTCAAGCGCAGTTGGTTCGGTGATTTACTGAATTTTATCAATGGTGTCAGTTGCACCTTGTACATATTGTTCCAATAGTTTTTTAAATAGTTTTTACAGTTCATTAGCAGTGTGTGTAAAATGATTAGTATTGCAGTAATTGTGATACTCTTTGCATGAAAAAAAATGTGTTCCATTAAAATTTCACTTTTTCTTTGTGAATTGTGACGTTTACTTAAAGTGCAGCAAAAAAGTATTTGGCGTCCAGGGATGCATTAACTCCCAAGTATGTGGCAGTTTAAGGCTTAAAGCCCCAAGATGCCGTTGAAATACCCTGCACCTTCTAAGGCTTCTGGCAATGAAATTGCATGAATTACAGTACATATAGCGGTAACATTAGTATTTTACATTCTAGCACTGCGAGAGACATAGCAGTACAGTACTGTACAGTATACGGGTTTACCTTTACATTCTTTATTTTTGGTAATGTATTAAGCTGAGTTTGAAATTGAATTAAATTAAAGTGTTTTGGGGGCATATTTAGGGTTTAAACTATAAAAATAGGCATTTTTTTTTAACCACATCCAAAATTTGCGGTTTTTCACAATTCGTGGGTGCTCTAGGAACGTAACCCCCATGAATTTTGGGGGTGTACTGTACTAAAGTCTTTATAACAACGTAAAGAGCAAATTAGGCAACCTAATTTAAATGACGTTTACTTTTCTGCTCCAGCACTACAAACAATTTCTAATATGCCTTTGTCAATTACACATAATGTCACTTGGTGGGCAGCCATGTCCTGCTCACTACAGGAATTCTCCTGTCGCAGAAACTTTCTCACAGATATTTTTATCCTGCATATTTTGGAAATGTCATCTGAGAGGAAAAGGATACACCATATACTTCTTCCAGTGAATTTCAAGCACCTTTTAATCATATTATGTTCAATTATAAGTTAACCGTAACAACCTGGTGGTACAGTGAGTAATGCTAATGCCTCACAGATCCAAGAAACTGGGTTCAAAAGCTATCCCAATCAATTATACTCTCTTATAAACGTATACCCCTCCACTTTATGAACCACCTTTTTCCCACCAACAACTAATACAGCAAGAAATGTGCAGTCAAGTTTGACTGGGACCAAGCAGTTTCAGTTCCCAGGTCGCATTCATGTAGTGTACTGTATAATAATGTAAAGAAAGTTTTATGAACACAAATGCTACATTAACAAAATATGTGCATACTGTACATGTACAATTTTCACAAAGAAGAAAAATGACATTTATGAAAAAAAACCAAATGTGATAAAACTGCAAGCCTTCATGACAACTGAGCTACTGGAATATGAGATGAGACAGCAAGGCGTTACATTATTTGTCATATGTCTGCTTCTTGAGTCAAATAAATTTGTGGTCCCCGGAAAATGGGTGACTCATATTTAAACTTTCAAGTCATGTAAAAGTCTCTGTAAAACTAAAAAAAATAAGTTGACTAAACTTGCATGCAGGGTCCAAAAATGCACCACTCATTTGTCACAAATGCCAACTGTCTAAATTCAAATGGAATTAAATTAATAAACTTTGTATTCATTTATACATTCTAATTAATTAAACTAAATTTCTCTGATTCATCAACTACTTTATATGCTTTTACTGCTTTTCTTTTAGACGTGTCATTTTTTCTTTTGGTTGGTACAAACACAAATATCCGACAATCCATCCATCCATTTTCCAACCCGCTGAATCCGAACACAGGGTCACGGGGGTCTGCCGGAGCCAATCCCAGCCAACACAGGGCACAAGGCAGGAAACAATCCCAGGCAGGGTGCCAACCCACCGCAGGACACACACAAACACACCCACACACCAACCACACACTAGGGCCAATTTAGAATCGCCAATCCACCTAACCTGCATGTCTTTGGAAGGTGGGAGGAAACCGGAGCGCCCGGAGGAAACCCACGCAGACACGGGGAGAACATGCAAACTCCACGCAGGGAGGACCCGGGAATCGGACCCAGGTCTCCAGATCTCCCAACTGCGAGGCAGCAGCGCTACCCACTACGCCACCGTGCCGCCCAATATCCGACAATGTGCCTTTTAATTTCTTCAATTAAATTAAGGAAGAAGTGCAGTAGATTTCTGACAGTTTGTAGTACCCATTAATCTAAACTCTTGCAATATTTATTTCAATTGTTTCAATTAATTTGTTGGCCATGATTTTCCTTCTTTAAGATAGCTGTTAGCTATGATAGATACGAGGAGTAAAAAGTATATGATTTAAAAATGTTTACAGTGAAGTGATGCACTATGAGGAAGCAAAATAACACGTGAACAGAAAGGTGCGTATAGCTATTGGTAAAATTCCACACGAGAGGCTAATGATGAAATTTAAATCAAATTAGAAGTTCAAGTCACAGTGGGTAGGTGGGTGCGTGCTTGGCTTAAACATCACAAACAATTGGTGACGGTTTTAGTGATGTTAAAAGTGGTGTCTCTCAAGGGCCAGTGTTGCTTCTCCTTCTAATATGCGTAAATGATATTGATAAAAACACATAACAAGATGGTATACTGTGCAGATGATACTAAATTAGGTGGAATAGCAGACATCCCTATGTTAGCTGAAGCATTACAGATGGACACGGCCAGAATTCAGACTTGGGCAAACTCGTGGCAGATGAAATTAAATGTAAATAGATACAAAGTATTACAAGTGGGAAGTAAAAGTGTAAAGAATGTAATGCTTGAAAGTAGAATGTATGAGAACGATCTGGGAGCCAAAGTGGAGACTGTCACTGTCTGAATCTAGGCAGTATACAGAAGTCATTAACGGGGCTAATAGAATGTTAAATTATTTAATCAACTCAAATCAAATTTTATTTGTCACATACAATTATACAAACAGTACAATATGTAGTGAAATGCTTAGTTGCTAAGCCCCAAGACTGTGCATTAATACAAGAAGGATATATAAAAGACAACAACAAAAAAAAACTCAAATAATATCAATAAAAAATCAACATGTATTATACGAGGGGGAGTCAAGCTAAAGTTAAAAAATAGGATTTATTAGAAAGTGGAACAAACCTTAACAAAACTGATAATATCATTTCTCAATGCACTTGCGCCACCTGCCTGGCAGTGCCTGGATTCCAGTAGAATAAAAGGTTTTGTCTTGTCCTCGCCACCACTCATGCACCCGAGTTACAGTCAAATACTACATGCCAAAGGGTACTACAGTCACTAGTCAAGTTCACCAATGCTATTTGATCCAAGCGGTGAGGACTGCTGTCTCAAGGAGTCCTTTTGCTGCAAGAATACACCCACCCACACACTGCTATAAGAATGTCAAGACTTGTCTGGAGAAGCTGAAGTTTGAGGTATTGCTCCTTATTCTCCAGATTTGGAGGACGTCGGCTAGTATTTAATTAAAACACAAGTAAATTGGGTGCCATTATAGAATAGTGTAAGAATAGGAACGGAAGACGGTGAGAAAGAAATTCAGAAATCAAGAGAAATAAATACTTCTTGAAGACGCAGTGTGCATGTAGAATTTCCCGGCCAAGCAGGATTACATGTGAAAGTGACAAATAAATCAGGCTTTCCAAATTTACATACTATGGCCATGGCATCCTGATAGTTTTGTTGCATGTATCTTGGACTTCCTGGAAATGTGGATGGTAATATGATAATTTTGCCTACACGTACGTTATTTTCAGCGTTTGCTTGCAGTGCGTCTGAAAGTCCTTTGTATTGTTCCAAGCGCAGATCTTGTTGATGTAATCTGAGATAGTTGAGACGCGCGCCTCTGTTTTAACATACGCATCTACGACGGACTGTTGGAATAGTTTGCTGCTGGAGTGCAAAATACTAAATGTATTCCTCATTGCTAATCTGTATGCATAAAATTGGCATTGAGTAAGCCTTATTCGCTTGGCTGTTCTTTTATCGGGAACATGTAAATCTTTGTGCCAGCCAATGTCTCCATAAGGGAATATAAGTGGGTAAACCATAGGATCGCAATTCAAATTGAGCGTGGAAATCTGTTTACAGGAGTTATCTGTGCACCCATGGAAGCAAACGCTAGAGAAGGGTTGTATTCTCGAATGTGTTCACGATAATTTTTTAGCTTCTGATGTTTGCTGTGTAAGAAGCTGTTGTAAAGACACAGGTGGCTCCCGCAAAAGTATTAAAGCTACTTTACCGTTGTGGCAGCACCTTGAGTACTTGTTGGATGTATTACGCTCAGCAGGCCAGTATTGTGCATGACATGGAAGAGGACGAATAGGAATCGAGAAATGCCGTGTCAGCTGCATGTGGGCGGGACCAGTTTTGAAGTGGAAGCAGGACGAACCAGAAGAGAAATATATATAATAGATTTTGGAACTGCTTAGTTTCTCTCCTACGTGGTTGCTGCTACTAAAATGACAAAGAGTTTAGGATACTGATTTTTGTAGTATTCTAGCTTCAGGTATAATTATGCAATTGTTCTAATTCCCTAGTACTTGATTTTTTATCTCTGTTGCTTTTGATGCTGCTACCTTCATTCTTTCATGCATTTAACTTACTCTGTAAGTTCATTTGGATAAAGGCATCAGTTGAATAAAAAATAATAATCTTGGAGGGCAGCCAAAAATCCCTGAGGTGTTTGAGGTGGTAAAGACATTGTTGTGCTGTCTTTACTAAAGTGTCAAAATGCCTGGACTAAGCCTCTGTGATGCAGACACAGAGGTATCTGAAACAGCCCAACCTCTCCATCTTAATACTGACAGTGTGGTAGTAGCACTGCTGTTTTCTCCTAAAGTCTACAATCAACTCTTTTGTCTTGCTGACATTCGAAAGAAGACTGTTGTCCTGACATCAATATGACAGACTGTTTGTTTTATCCAGATCAGGCCGACTACGGCTATGTCATCAGCATTATAGAACTTTAGAACATTACAAAGGGAATCAGTACAATGAATCTCATCTGTTACTTTAAGATGTATTCTTCAACAAGAACAATAAATACTTTCAAAATTTACTACAGAAAAGTTACCGTTACTGGTTTCTACCGGTGCCCTTGTGTTCTGATTGAATTACTCAGTTACCAGTAGCAGTTCGCATTTCTCCTGCTAAGTTCTTTTATAATTCTACCACTCCTATCATGTCACCTATTAATCTCCATTTGCAAAAACATTATGTTCACGTTTTTAAAGATCTCATACCTCATATCCACAGCCAAGAAATGAGTGTGGTTGTCCAAAACCACATAATATTCCACATGAGTACTCACAAATGCATTGTACTGCTAATGAATAACAGCGTTTTCCTTTACATGCGGTGCAACATTCTCTTATGTTACATAATTACGTCTGTACACCACCTGGTTGAAGGGAATAATGAGTCCTCAATGAGCTCTTCTTATACAATGTTCTTTCAAGCTTCGATCTCTTGATTGTGTGATCATATACAATATTCATACTTCCTTATGTGTAAAACATGTATTTCTAGCAAGCCTTCTCTGTAATACATCTGTCCAAGTTTGAATACTGTCCAGGTCCACTTGTAATGATTTTAAAGACCACAAATTATCTGTCAATCCATATATTTTAGTGAGATCAGCCAACTTAAAAAGCCAGTTAAATTTTTATCAAGGACATTATTATAAATTAAAAAGAATAGTGGCCCAGGTGTGATCCTTCAGGGACCCTCATCTAATCTGGAACAAAGAAAATCACACTATGATTAAAGAAAGTAAGAAATTTCTACCATAAAGCAGAGGGGTTGAGACCTCCCTGTAAGCTGAGTTTTAGGTATTTGAATTTTAAAACAGGATTTTTACTGAAGAAAGGTTGCTAATAAGTGCAGAATCATTTCCAACAGAGAGATAGTATAAAATTTTTTAGATATATATTGTCACACATGCGTGTTTAGGAGACAACTAAAGAGCTTAAGTACATGTAATTCCACGCCGGACGAGGGGGTGGCGAGGCGCACTAATTCTCCCTCTCGATCTTTTACAGACCATTCTAGGGAAATCCCGCCCGGCTCAGGGGCAGCCAAAGACGTCACTTCCGGTTCTGGTCCTGATGACATCACTTCCTCCACTGGTCATTAAATCCGCCATCTTGCTCCCAGTTAGGGAGTTCTGTTTTGGACTCTGTTGTGCATGTCTGTGCTTTGTCAACAATTTTGCAGCCGGGAAAAATTATACAGGTGGCTGCCCCAAACCTTTGCAATGTCTTATGGTCGTTCTTCTTACAGTGGTGTAGTTGGCAGGATGATAAAAAGGCCAGTGGAGGAAGTGATGTCATCAGGACTGGAACCGGAAATGATGTCGTTGGCTGCCCCTGAGCCAAGCGGGATTTCCCTAGAATGGTCTGTAAAAGATCGAGAGGGAGAATTAGTGCACCTCACCACCCCCTGTTCCAGCGTGGAATTACATGTACTCAAGCCCTTTTGTTGTCTCCTAAACATGTGTGTGTGACAATATACACACACAGAGGTGGCCTTAGGGGTGTGCGGGGCCTAGGATCTGACCAACCCCACGCGGGGCCAGTTATGTCAAACGCTGTTACTGGTATGTGTGGACTGTATAAACTTGCGTGAAAATGTAATAAAAATAATGTTAACATACACTGGATTTTCTCATTACAGTATTCAGCTAAATTTTTGCAAGATAACACACGGACTTTATCAAAATATAACTGGAGAATATAACTTGACAAATCTGCTCGAACGGGACACGTGGACCTCAAAAGAGAGGCCCCCTTATGTGTGACGCCTGGGGCTGTCACCCCACATGCCACACCCAAATGCCACTCTTGTATATACAGTATATATATATATATATATATATATATATATATATATATATATATATATATATATATATATATATTGTCACACACGTGCGACTAGGAGTGAGCTGAGTTGACAAAGTGGAGGTGATTACCCGCCGGGCCAGGGGGTGGCGGGGTGCTCTAAACCTATTTCTGTTATTTCTGCAGACCAGATACGTGAAAACCTGCCTGATCTGACATCATGTCCAGCTCCGGCACCCAGACTGATGTCACTTCCGGCTCCGGCGCCCAGACTGACGTCACTTCCGGTTCCGGTGCCCAGACGGGCGTCACTTCCGGTTTAGAGACTATAAAATCTCCATCTTGCCAAACTAATTCAGTTCATTCTGGGAACTCAAACTAGCAACATCGTTGTGTTCAATCTAAGTCTTTTGCAGCCAGGAACAATATACGGGTGGCTGAGTGTGTTGAGACTCATTCTTTCATAATATATATATATATATATATATATATATACTGCTACTAGAAAAATATTAAACAACATAAAACATAGCAGTAATTCTGAGTAACTAATTTACAAGCATCTAGTGAATGTTGCACAATTTAATCTACCTCTATTAAAAGTATCAAAGATCATTTCTTGTACTGAAGAGACTGTGTTTATCTACATTGTGACCTTTTGCTTCAGATCTTTGCGTGACTTACGCACCATTTCTTTTTCTACTTGGCATTTGTAAGTTACAGTTTTATGTATTTGATAAAGATACCATAATTAACCGAGATAAAAAACATGGCTCATCAGGTTCTCCCTCTGAGACAAAATCATGAGCTGCTGGATCAAACTGAGCTTGTAAACGAATCTGTACAGATATTTTTGCTTTCCTCCTACCACAGTCTATAAATGAATACTATTTATTATGCATGGTTTGTCTTCTTTGTTTCTATGTGATGAACTATTTATTGAGAATTTATCAAGTAACATAACAAAGTGGTCCATAAATGAAGCGATATGTCAGAAACACAATAATCCATCATCCTCACAATGCCCGACCGTCACTCCCACCTCTCTTTCCAAACCAACCCCATCCCTCCTCATTCCATCTTGAGTTGATAAGTTTACATATGCCCACCCATTGAGCCGCCTTAAGAATGAAGGTTGAGACTCAAGACAATAAGCAGTATTTGGGGGGGATTGGGGAGGACTGGCATCACATCGTGACAGTCTTCCAGGATGTAAAGTAAAGGACAGATCCAGTTCCGTCCAGACCTCAAAGGATTTAGCTGAGACTCTGCCGACTAATAATGTAGAGCTCTCCAATAAAAGCAGGTGATAAAAGGAGGTTTGCTAATTAACCCACTGGTTTTTATTGCAAAGCTTATCAAAGATATGCTTCCTGCCCACTTACTTCATTGCAAATAATTACATTGTATTTATTTATAAGATGTGCTAGGAAAGAAGCCTTTCCCATATTCTGTATGAATCAGTTTTATACATACTACACACAGAGGTGCTGTCATGAGCTGGCTGTTTTTTAAATAAACTACGATTAAATTAAGGCAATCTAATGATGCTGCATATTGACAGTCTCTCTTAGCATATGCCAGGCATCTTAGACAGTGGCACTACCCTTAACCTTGATGATGTGGGTTCACTTCCATTCATTCAATATCTGTAATCCTCAGAATTTGAACCTGCTGACAGGTCTGACGGTGGCTACTTTTATACCCAAAAATGTACATCTTTTTGTGTCTTCTGAAGTTCATTAGGAATGGTTTTGTCTTAGTAATGTTTAGGAACAAATTGTTATTACAACCTCATTTCAACAAATCCACCACTTCATTCCTATATACAGTCTTATTATTGTGATGGATCATCCCGGTCACTGTTGTGTCATCAGCAAATGTGATGCTGTGGTTGTTATTCTATTAGCTGTACAGTTATGTGTAAAACGTGAGGACCATACAGTGTGCAAGCAGCCACAGAGGGGATCTGCTGTTTAAAATCTGCTTGACTGAGAGTTTGTTATCTATCTGTGCCACCTGTGATCTGTCCATTAAGTGTATCCAAATGCAGATAGATTTTTTTTTAAACAACCCATATCTCTAAGTTTCAGGACCAGCACACTGGGGAAAAACTTTGTTGAAGCCAGAGCTGTAATCCATAAATAGCCATCTAACACAGGTGTCTCACCTTTCAAGGTGTTCAAGCAGATCTTTTACAGTCAGAGAGACAGCGTTATCCTTAGACATTTTTCTTTTTCAGAAACAAATTGGAAGGGTTTTAGGGAGACCAGAATTAAGCTGCTTATATGAACATATATGTTAGAAAATAACGAAAAATAATTGAATTGTATAAGCTACTAGATGGCGTCAGTTTTAATTCACCGACATTTAAGACTCGATAAAGTAGGTGTGTCAGGTTAGGAAAAAGTATAGTGGGAGAAGTGTCTTCTTCTAAAGGCCTTGTCACATTACCAGAAATTTCCAGCAATCTTCAGTCGCATATGTCATTTATAACCTTCGTGAGTTGAGGGCAGTCGCAGTGTGCTTTCGTGACTGGGGGTCTAACATCCCCCTCAGTCCAACTAGTCTGCAACTTGCCTAAACAAAATCTTGTCTTCAGTTGTAGTTGCAGGTTCCATGTGAATGATAGCCAACAACCAATGAGTGCTCAGTGGGAAGTGCATTCCATATAACGCAGCTGCTATATGAGAAATGGGGAACGCAGGTGTTATGTACCTTATAAACAGAACAGAGACTTGTCTGTCTGATATCTCAAATATTACATACCATAGCCTCCAACTATGAGAATGTCTGAAGTGTGGAGCCATGAATCCAAAGCCAGTTTTACTTGGTCAAGGCCTGAAACACAGACTAAACAACCAAAGGATAAAGTTATTATTCTTATTTATGTTATGTTTGCGTAGACATCTGAATATATCACAAACTCTAACTGTAAGTTAAAGTTAAAACTTAAGTTAAGATTAATAACGATAAACTGGTGATTAGACAATTTCAGCATCTGTTGTGAAAGTAGGATGAGGAACGACCAATCTGTTACCCTTGTTAATGTCCCCCGGCCTCTAGAGCACACTGGGAGTTAAAAATCACAGGAGCATCGACTCCCCAATTACATTCTGTGGTGTGAGAAGTTGTAGCCAAGGTTTGAAGTGTGCCACAGGCATCTGTGAAGTTTACTCCAAACACATTATGTTATTAAATAATGGAAAAACTACAGCTGAAACCGTGCAAGAGAAATTGACAAGGAGACAGACATAAGCAAGTAGAAGACGACTCAGGCAGGCTAGTTGCCCAAATTGGTGATATTAGCCAGGGGCCCCTGTCTGTTATGTATAGTTCTCTCTGTGAGCGAATTCCATTTGATAGTTCTTTCAGGCATGGATTTTGGTTGATTAAAGTAGGCCTGACCCATTACTTTCAGGCAGAGACCATGGGTCTGGGAAGAACTCATTCCATACTTAACAAAACCATACCTGGCAAGTTTCCTCAAAAAACTCAATGAATATGCAAACATGTGAGTATTTACAATGGCAAGGATCAATCAAGAAAGCAGAAGCCGTCCAAATGTCTGCACCACTCTGCCGGATTGGATACGTATAGTCGTCAGCATTCCCCAATGAAGAACTGGACGATGACTGTACTGTCCCATTGGTTTCTCTTTGGCCTGGATATGTACGTATAAATACAGTTTTAAAGCAATTAAGCATATATCTATTTTTGCACCATATGTCTCTCGTCTGATTATTTCTGCTTTGGTTACTAAAGGGATGTGCATAAGGCTCGAGTCTGTTCTGTATCAAAAGAACACAATCCCAGGGTGCAAGTGACCCTGCTGGAGAAAGAAGTCTGCGGGGTCACCTAGTGCCAGTAAGAGATGCTCTTCAGGGAAACATGAAGACTTTTGAGCCCTGGTCATATAACCTGGAAACCATAGTGATGACTCACCTGCATGGGTTTCCTAGCACAGATATAAAAGGCTCCTGCATTCAGTATAGAGGGGGCCTTGGAGTTGGGAGGAAGACAATGATACATATCTAGGATAGGAATGTAGGCTTGAGGGTAAATAGAATGGCCAGAAGGCATTGATTCTTTCTTATTTGTAAGGCCTTATGTGTTTATGGGGCACTGTTTTGAATGTTTGGGTTATAAAATCCTTTTATTTTCTCACTTTAAATCTTTTTTGGCTGTCATTTCGGTTCAGGGACAAAGCATGAGCTCCTCTTATAGTCCATACTGACAAAACCTACATTAACTCTGCTATTAGCTCTTTCTGAATAATTCTGAAATATTACAAAAAAAGTCTGAATTAAGGTAAGCCACCATAATTTGGGGTGTTCATAACAAATGTATTTCATGAGGTACAAGAACATAATAAAAAAAAATAGTTGCATGAGATATTTGAAAAATTAAAATGTGTACTTCAGTTTCAATATTCTTTTATGTACTAGAAAAAATTCAAAAATAACATCATATTTGTAATCATGACCCTTGAAATTGTGTTAAACGATACCCCACATGCTTATGTTTAAAATATGTCATTTGTAATCCTCTGAGCGTGTCTCTTTAAAGGGCTGGGACCACCAGTGAAGAATCAAATATGAAAAATATTATCATATTTCGTGACCAGCAACCTCAAAATAGCACAAAAAGAAGCTCATATTCCAAATACCGTATATACTCGCGGATAAGTTCTCCCGCGGATAAGTCGGGACTTGATTTTATCGTATAATTTTTGCCATTTTATAATGTCAGTCATATAAGTCGAATGTGGAAAACTCACGCTATTGGTGCAAGAGATTATGATATGCTAACGCCCACCTGAGAGAGAAACCACGGAGCACGCCGCCTTTGTTTCCTATGTATTGTGCCTAAGTGACCACACGGTAATACCCTAACTATTTCGAAGCAACATTTGCACTGATTTGTGTTTATTGTATCTCACACCCTCATACACCTTTATTATAAGAGCATCCTTTATCTACGATCAAAAGAAAATATGAAGCTGGTTTTAAATTAAACGTCGCTGAAGTAGTGAAAGAAATTGATAACTGTGCTGCTGCAACAAAATTCTATGCATCTGAGAAACTGATGCGAGATTGGAGGAGGCAAGAAGATGTAAAAAAAAAAAAAAATTAAAAATTTAAGTGTTGCATTTTTGAACGGGTATATAAGTCGGGGTCTGATTTTGTGATCGATTTTTCGGGTTTCAAGACCCGACTTATACGTGAGTATATACGGTACCCATTTTTTTCAAAATTTTGCCAAAAGGACTAACTTAAACCTCTCATGTCCCATTAGGGGGTGAACCAACCCCTGGGATCGGTTGATGTGGCATGCAAAAACTTCAAGCCCAACTGATCATTTTTGCTTTTGGTTTACTCTTTATCAAAAGGGTACAAAATATGGTCCAAAAACAAACGTCCAAGAAAAATAAAAAACGGGGGAACCCCAAAAAGCTTGATATATTGCATAACTAGACATCCAGATGAGTGAAATGGTATATCATATGTGAGTCAGTTGCTGGAAGTGTTTTGGCCTTCTTCATTATAGTTTAGTATGGCAATCGCTCCCTCTGATAACATCAGCAACACTTCTATAATCACTGATTGCTACCTTTTCCCAATACGGCTTCACTCTACTGTTGCTGACTAAAATATAAAGCTATCGAGATCTTTTTTTGACCTGTCACACCCTGCCCATCCTCTGTTCACTCTCGTTTCATCTTGTAAATGGCTTATGTCAATCAAGACCAGGACTAATGGATTTCATACAAGTATGTATCCTCCTCCTCAGAGATGCATGAACTCAACACCGTGACCCTAGCATCTGATAGATAGATAGATAGATAGATAGATAGATAGATAGATAGATAGATAGATAGATAGATAGATAGATAGATAGATAGATAGATAGATAGATAGATAGATAGATAGATAGATAGATAGATAGATAGATAGATAGATAGATAGATAGATAGATAGATAGATACTTTATTAATCCCAATGGGAAATTCACATTCTCCAGCAGCAGCATAATGATACAATAAATAATATTAAATTAAAGAATGATAATAATGCAGGTGAAAAACAGACAATAACTTTGTATAATGTTAAATGTTAACGTTTAAAATGCCTTGATTTTATTTGTGTTAAATGGATTGATGGTGGGCTGTTGGGGCTTAATGGTTGCAGTTCCATATTTATACTGAATTTCACCTGTATAACTTTATAGAAATAACTTCTTAACCTGTACTAACTTAAATTAAAGAAAACTTTTAGAAAGATCTTTGCAAGTGGCTACGGCTTTCCTCAGTTGTGTGACCTGGAAAACTCTTCAGCAAACATACTGCTCAGCACTGCTGGTCTCCCTGGCTTACCCCATAATCCTTTGCAGGGAGACATTCATCTTTAGCCAATGCTTTTTCTCAAGGCCAAATATGAGCCGCAAATCAACTTCATTTCAATTTCAATAAATCCTTAGACTATGAGAGAGAACTGGAGCCCCAAAGAGAAAACTAACACAAAGATGTAAATACTCATCTTGGGAATTAAATCGGTGCCCAAGGTGTGATAAAACAACACTGATGACTATGCCACTGTGCCATTCTTTTTCTTTGCTTTTTAGCATAGCTTTTATCTGTTAAGAATAATAAAAGATAAATAAATATATTACCCTAGTGTGTTATGCTACCGTATGTGCAAAATGGCTGAATCAGTACTACGACATGAGCGTCTTTTAATCATTATACTCATACATTATTAAACTGTTGCCAAGTAAATCCCAATGTGTGTGCTTCTTTAGTAAATTATGTTCATCACTGTGAGCGTTAACAATTAAATGTCCTTGATGTTCACCAGAATTATCTTTATGTCAATGGATTGTGCAGAATTCCTCATTCTGGGTAAAATACTGCAGGTTGTAAAATCTACCGCCACAAAAACACAGGAGGAGGCAGAGAAAAGGAAGACCAGCGTCTAATTATAGATAATCTACAAGGGCAAAACAAATCATAGACATGGAGAGAGTGCACATCCTCAACACTAACATTGAACCCAGTCTCCAAGAGAAACTTAATTGATACCAAATTGTAATTATAGTAGAGTTAGTACAAAGGGGTGCAGAAATTGAGGATAACACGATGAGAAATATTAGAAATACAACATAGTAACAATGAAATATGGGACATTTTCAAGGCCTGCAAATGCTTCTCAAACACATTCTGAAATGTGTAGGCAGGGTCTATTGTTGTCTGAATTTATGCCTAACATTGAAAACACTACAGCCCCTAACAGTCCTCTTTATTCCAGAAGTAATTAAGGTCATGAGCAAAGGGCAAGCAAGGCCTGATAAACGCTCAAGACCGTTATGAAGAAGAATACTGACAAATATCATCAGTTTCAGCTAAAAGCATTGTGATGTGGCCTTCATTTAAAACCACCTAAGATGACAAAAGGACTAACTTCAACCGGCACACAGATGATATGCAATTTTCTAGTTGAATACCCTTAAAACGTTGTGATGAAAATGCTATATACATGTTCACATAGCGATTTTAATGCACAATGAAAACATGACATTTAAATGAAAAGAAAGTAAGATTAACAACAAATGTACAAGGCTTACCCAAGCATCCAAATCAGCAGGCTAGGAATGATAAAAAGAGGAAAAAGAATATCAGTACTGTATAAAGAAAAAATAATTGGACCTGGCTGAATGTGAGCTACAGTAAAGAACAAAGTTTGCAATGCAGGAGAAAAACATATGCAAAGAAGATGATTTTATTCATTATTAAGACAACAGCTCCTTTCTTTGGTTTATCAAACAATTACATCAAAGTCTTCCACATAATTGTATAATTTAACTAACCAATCACTGAAGGCTGCAAAATAAAATAATTAACTGTAGTAAAATATACACAAGCTAATTCATTATAGCAAAACCCCTCAGGACCAAAAAACTTTAATTAAATAAGAGTATGCACTTTAATAAGGTTGGGCTTTTGGCAAATCAGAATAATAAAGAGACAGACAAGTCACAATACAACTTTTGATCTATGACGTGTGTGTGTGTGTATTATATATACAGTATATATATATATAAACCGTAATGGGACCAAACTACAGACATAATGTCACCCAACACAATAACACAATTCCAGGATCAAATTAAAGGTTTTTATTTGAAACTATAATCACCAGCCAAATCACACAAGTATAATTTGTGATTCTCTTCCTCCTTCTGTCATTCTGATGAGTGTCACTCACTGCCTTCCAACTCTGACTCACTGAGGTGAGGTAAAGTGGCTCATTGTATCTCAAACCCGGGAGGACTTCCGGTGCTAGGACATAGTCTGATGGAAGCATTTCCAGGTCAGGCAAAAGTCCAACAAACTTGGTATTGTAAAACCCTCCAGCACCCCGTGGCAGTGCCCATGGAACCCTACAGGGCTGTACTCTGGGACTCCAGTTCCCATCATACCCTGTGGGCATATGAATGGATACTAAAGCCCAGGGATGCTGCAGGGTAAATGTCACTGCTTAACCATGGCAGGGATGACAGCCCATTTGTGCTATCCATTACCATATACATATAGACAGAATGTCACAAAGACTTCTTTTTGTTTAATTTAAACTAACACCATTAAGCGTTCTTTCTGTTGTGTATAATTTACCTAAGAATTAAAAGGGGAACCCAAACATCCATGATATATATTTATATATGAGAGTACACAAAACATAGAGTTTATTCTTGTATTATTATTTATTAATGATTGTATTATTTATTTGTATTATTTGTCTTCTTCTTATTTATATCTGTATCTTCTTATTATTAAAGTGTGGTTGAGTGTAGCACTCACAACCTAAACATCTTTTCCATATGAACAACTATAAACCTACTTTTTCCACCCCATATATACATATATATACATATATATATATATATATACACACTGTATATATATTGTGGCACGCGGTTGGGGGTGGTACCCAGCCGGGATGCCCAAGAGGACCGGAGAAGGGCTCATGCCTCCTCCAGACCACGAGGGGGCGACCGCCCTGGTGGCTTTGGGGACCACGTGTACAGAGCTTTGAAGCTCAACCCTATAGGGGCCCGTGTTCACCGCCAGGGAGCGCCCCGATGCCTTTGGAGCCCTGGCCCTCAGCACTTTCGCCACACCCGGAAGTGCTGGGGGGAAGAAGACCAGGGACAGCAGGAGTGCTTCCGGGTACGCAGCCGGCACTTCCGCCACACTGGGGTGTGCCGGCAGAAGATTGTCGGGAGGCACCTGGAGCACATACGGGTGGTTATAAAAGGGGCCGCCTCCCTCCACTCGATAGCTGGAGTCGGGTGAGGAGAAAGACAAGGTCTTGGAGAGGCAAGGAGGCGGCCTGAAGAAAGTGAGGCATTGGACTGTTGGCCTGGATTGTTGGAGATTTCGGGGTTATGGTGCACACTTGTAAATATTAGTAGTGTAAATAAACATATGGTGGTGCTTAAAACATGTCTGCCTGCCTGTGCCGGGGGCTCCTTCCACAATATATATATATATATATATATATATATATATATATATATATATATATATATATATTATAAAAAAAATCCTGTGGGAGGGAATGACTAGGAGACAATACGTGATCTTCATGTTAACAATGTAGAACATGAGATTCTTGCAAGACACACCCTACTTACAATCTATCAAATAAGACAACAGGGCAGCAAAACATTCAGTCTTGTGAAGGATTTGAGCACACACAGATCCAGGGTCTCAGCGCATATAAAACATATAAGGACAATACGTTATAAATAAAACGTCGACTAAAAGAAGAAGAAAGCAGCGCGGAGAAAGAGAGAAAAAAGAGCAAAAGAGAAAAAATAATCTAGGTGCAAATTCAGAAAATAAGGCAAGTACTTATCAGCCCGTAACAAATGGAATTGAAACAAAGCACGTCCAATCGGGCTCAGAATTAAAAGACAGAGTAAAAGACAAAGTAGAACTTCATAAAGACGTTCACAAACGTTGGCGCTATACACATGCAGAGCAGATTATGAAAGTAGTGAAATTCGAAAGGCTCCAAAAAAAAAAAATGTATGCGCGATACAAATGTGGAGAAAGTTAAAGAATATGAAAGTAGGAAAATTAGAAAGTATAAAAAAAGAAAGTAAAGATCGCAGTAGCACAAACAAACAGAAATTAATACTCGAAAAAGGGAAAATAATCACCACGGACCAGGTGTCATTGGAAAAAAAACAGGACAAAGCGAGATCAGAAATAAAAGACAAAGAGTAGAAAACACAGTAAAACGTCATAAAGAGGTTAAAAAACAAAAGGGCCAAACACATGCAGAGCAGAGATAATTCAGGATAGGTTTCTGTGTTTGGAATTTCAGCATAGACAAAGCGATCGACATCATCAGTTAATAATTTTTTTTGCAAAGTAACCAATAAATGCATGTGAGGTAAACCCCGTTTTTGAAATTCTCTGACTGAAACTTCAAAGCCTTACAATATTTACATACTTCTGACATATCACCTGTGTCCATATATTCAATCTATATTCGCCTTTTCGTTATTTCTCTGAGTAATAATTTCTCTTTTTTTGCACTAATGCGATGTTTACTTTTTTTTTGACACTTTAGTTTTTTTCTGCTTTCATATTCTGTATCTTGCTCTGCATATGTTCCGCGCCTACGTTTTTTTTTTGAGTCTTTTGAATTCCAGTTTTCATTAACTCTAACCTGAGTAAGTCATTAAACACATGTCTCACTGACCTCATTTAAAAGATTCAGCATATTTGGACTCGAAAGATTCCAAATATTGTTTTTACATAAGTTCTGAAATAAAAGTGAAACTAATGAAATAGCAACAATTCAAAGAAAAAAAAAATCTTAAAAGTGTGTACCTGGAAAACCAAACACGGGGGTTGGCGAGTGAAGCGAGCAGGGGGGCAAAGCCCCCTAGTATATATATATAGTCAACCAGAGGGGACGCCAGAAATCCACAAACACAATGGCACAGATGCAAGTCCTCATCGAAAACATAAGTTTCATTATTCACAGTTACCTTACAAAAGGCTTCTTCATCCATATAAGCTACCACAATTATGAATTATTCTTCTTCTTCTCCATCTCTTCCTTCTCCTCCACTCCTCCCAGGCAAATGTTGCCTCTCTCCTCTCCTGGCTCCTACTACCTAGATATGGTAGAGCGGCTCCTTTTACCTTGGACCTGGGAGTACTTCCTGTGCCAGGGCACAGCCCGATGGATGTGCTTCCGGGTCGATGGGAAATCTTGTACAGCAGGGATTACTACTCACAACAGCTCCCTCTGGCCGGCCCCACAGAACCCAACCTGGCTGCCCCAAGGGACTACAACTCCCATCATGCCTTGTGGATATCCCTGTAGGAGTCCTGGTCTGGTTGTGCTGCATTTAGCGCATCAGGGAAGCCAGTGCTCCAAATACAATTTCTACCCCTGTTCCAACCATTTCTCCCCTCCTTAATTATATTGGCCTCCCAGCCAGGTAATGAATCATGCCCCATCCCATTTGGGATGCCAGCCCATGTCTGTTGTTCCCTACAATATATACACAGTATATAAATGTTGTCAGGCATGCACACCAGGCTCACCTAAGGTACAGTATGTGGTACCACCCCAGGAAAAGACAGGAAGCAAGCTTGCTAACAGTCTTGTCTCCTTTATCCCTAACAGCCTTGAGAAACCATCCCTTGGGGAAGCCACTCCAAGAAGGTAGTGTCTCATTTTGGGCCTGACCATGAAAGCAAACACTTAGAGATAAGTGATAAGTAGAGAAAGTGTGACTGGAATGAGTTCTAATTAAAGGGAATTACTCTGAGCAGAGCACATATTTTTCATTAATTTCCTTATTTTTTCTTAGAATTAAACAGGGTTTTGCCAGTTGGCACCCAAAGCATTTGGCTTTTGCCCTGCCTCATCATTCTCTCCACACATGTATATGTACAGTATATACAGTACACACACATTCATACATACACTATATATATGACCAACTCCCTGTGAACCCCACCACATATGCCTCCCCTTCCCTCCTTATTTGCTGTATATTGCTTTGCATTCCTGTATGTCTAATCATGTTCCTCTGATGATGATTCCTGGTAGGAGTCGAAAGCTTAGGAGTAAAAAACTATTTCAAGTTACGTGATTCATTTTCTCTCTTTGTGGATTTCTAGCTACAAATATGCAAACCGTATCACAGACCTTCGCTTCCATAAATATTCTATAAAAATCACATAAAGAAACCAAACCAAGTAAATTACTTAAATTGTTAAAATGTATGTTGTTTGTTTTCAACTTGTATACTGCGCAAAAAAAAGCACTTTTACATTTTTCAGCTGCTACATATATAACCGTGAATTACAATCAAACTGATTTTTGTTTTTCGTAATAAGAAAAATTAAGTCAGGCGAAGACACTGAATAAGGCAATTGCACAGATCAATAATTAATTATCAGCCTCTGAAACAAAGCATGAGAAAGATTACAAAAAAGAAATGAACTCTTAAAATGAAACCTGGTCATCATGCGTATAAACCTTTGTTCTTCACTAATAGCTAACTTCAACCTGCCAGACAGCAAAAGATGTAATGCAGAAACACACCAAGCTGCAAGGCCCACCTGCGTACGTGGAGTTAGTTTTTAGTCACAGCTTAGTAATTTTGTGTTGCTTATAATATAATCTTTAAACGATTGTGCACTAATACTGACATTGTAAATATTTTCCTATTAAAATGGTTGTATTGTGTGTAAAAAATATCAACAGTTCTGACTTTTAAGCTAAATTTCCTAGTATAAACTGAACATTAATTTCAAGATGTAAACACTGCATTAGAGCAGGAATAAGTTGGTCCTGGTGGGGCGGCAAGTTTCTGTTCTAACTCAGTTGCTTACCTAGAAACCAGTCCTAGCCATTAATAAATTGTGTTTAATTGGATGGCTTGTTATCATTCTGCCATGTCAGGTCATTCTTATAGCGAATATTTTTTCATTTTCAAGTACATCATCCAAATAATTTGTCAGTCCTTCCCTCATTTCTTATCAGTTTCCTTCCAAATATTTTATCGAACCATGCAGTTCAAACAAAAATAAAGAAAACTTTGGACTAATGAACACATGCAGTACAACTCTTTCAAATAGCCTGAATTTGGAAATTAAAAGCAAAAACACCATTCATCTCAAATCATTTTTTAGCTGGAACTAATGTTGCATATTGTGATCATCTACTGTAGACTTTTGACAAAAATAACTCCTAGCGCAACCAACAGAGTGAAGTTAAGTAGTGTGACCAGATGGCTCTGTAAAGATGAGATGCTACACTCTCGTAATGGTGTTCAAATTTGCCATATAATCACAGACAGAACGGATTTCCAATCCCAGTAATTAAATGCCGCACAATGAATTTGAAACACAGCTGCCAGACAGCTTTTGTGATGTACAGTTTGCTCTTTATAAAATAATTATTCCAATGAATTAAATGATCAAATCAGATGACTTGATTTAGGCAGAAGACCTAATTCAAGCCAGAGTGCCCATTATTATTATTAATGAACAGAAGCACCTGCACCTGGAAACAAAATAAATGATTTTTAACTGATGAACACCAGAATGTCAGTTGAAGCACAACCTCGGGAAGGCAAAACAAACTTTCCAGAAAAACAGCCCGTTTCTTAAGTGTTGTATTAGTCTTAACCTCTCATAATTCATATTTGCAGTTTGTATTTTTTTGCACTACAAATAATGCAATGTGAAATCCATTGAAGCACTGATTAAACACATTTTACTGCAGTAACCTGCATGTTTTAACATAATTATGACCCTGATATAAAATAGGATGGTAATAAAATTGAATGGAAATAGAATTTTGCAAAATTCCCATATTTTCATAATTTTTGTGAAAAACTAGTTCATTCATTTGTATGAAAAATACTTATTGTAATGCTCTGTTGATTACTAAAACCATTTGCTTACACTTCTGTAATCCAAAACAATGTACTGCAACCAAATAACACCAGGTCTTGGTTCACTACATACATTTCCAGTTAAGTTTCCAGACTCTTCTAAATTTTTCTTTACAGAAGCAAAGTGCTAAATGGCTTACGTCTTCCTCCACCTTCCAGACTTTATTAACACTTATCTTCCAAACTGTACACTGAAACTGAAGATGGAAGCCTACTTAAAATTCCAAGGATAAATTAGATTTGTGTAGAAAGGACAGTCTTTTGCTAAAGGGCCCTCAAATTCTAGAATGATCTACTTGCCAATATTAAAAGAGGATTCATTAGCTTCAAAATTTAAATCTAGGCCAAAGGCTCCGTATTTTAGAACAACTCTTCCTAGTTAGAGAGGCTGTTGAGGCTGCCTATAATTCTTTTTATTAAATTAACTTTAGTAATCATTTTGATAGACCGTTACTAAGTCTTTCTCATTCTCTTTCTCTGCTAGGTATTATACTGTTGTGACATTTAGAGGCAATATATTAATTTTATATAAAAAAAAAATATATAGTCATTATTCTCACCCAAACTCAATAAAAGAAAGCAAGGGTGATTTAAGAGTGACTAGAATGTGTTTTTTTTTCCTTTAGTGTGGTAAAGCCACTGCTCTTAAAGACTTTGATACAAATGTAAAGGACAACATGCCGGATTACCGCATATTCTACAGTTACTACAGATAGACTATGACAGAACTGAGCTTAGAGAGAATATGTGGTACTGTAAATTCACGATAATATGATATGAAAAAGTACACCCTCTTTCAATGCTACGGGTCAAGAGGACAGAACCAACACTCATCTAGTCTTCTCTCAGTCCTCAAACAAAATTAAATGTGAGTTTTGAGTGACAAGCAAGAGATTTTCAATTTTCATTATCTCTCTAGTATAAAAAAATATCTTGGGAGGGAGACAGGACGTGATCTTCTCAGATGACACTTTGACGTCACGCAAGACAAGGCAGTGAGACAAAAGGACAGCTGCTGTACAGGCTTTTAAATGATCGACGCGCAGCGCAACAAGCAGAACACGCAGCTCAGTAGCAGCAAGCCAGCAAATGATCCGACCGCATCTCCTTAGTGTGTGTTCAGCCCCCCCAAACCCCCCACAATGCGAGTAGCGTTATATGTCCCGCGAGAAAGACATTTAACCCTGCCCAGGACCAGAAATAAAGGACAAAGAGTAGATGACAAAGTAGAACTTCGTAAAGAATTAAAAAATGTTGGCATGGTACACATGCACAGGAGGTCCTCTCGGATCTTCTCAGAAGACACTTTGAAGTCCCGCGAGATTTTCTTTATCAGTATGCTGCTGCTGGAGTATGTGAATTTCCCCTTGGGATTAATAAAGTATCTATCTATCTATCTATCTATCTATCTATCTATCTATCTATCTATCTATCTATCTATCTATCTATCTATCTATCTATCTATCTATCTATCTATCTATCTATCTATCTAGATTACTTGCATAGAAGACACTTTGTGTCCTTGCACATCACGCCCTACTTACAAACAATTTCTATGAGACACTTTAATGTCCCACGAGACAAAGAAGTGAGACAAAAGGACAGTAACCATACAAGCTTTTAAATGATTGACGTGCAGCGCGATAAGCAGAACACGCAGCTCGCCAGCAGATGAATCGACCACATCTCTTTAGTGTATGTTCAGCCCCCCTTCACAACGTGAGCGGGAGAGACAGCTGCTGTACAGGCTTTTAAATGATTGATGTGCAGCACGACAAGCAGAACACACAGCTCACCAGCAGCAGCAGCAGAAAGACAACAGCTGATCCGACTGCATCTCTTTTGCGTGCGTTCAGCACCCCCCCCCCCCCACCCCCTCCTCACAACACAAGTAGCGTTATATGTCCCGCAAGAAAGACATTTAACCATGCCCAGGACCGGAAATAAAGGACAAAGAGTAGATGACATAGTAGAACGTCATAAAGATGGCATGGTATACATGCACAGGAGGTCTTCTTGGATCTTCTTGGAAGACACTTTGAAGTCCCATGAGACTACTTGCATGGTAGATACTTTGAAGTCCCAGGAGACAACTTGCACATCACGCCCTACTTACAAACAATTTCTCGGAGACACTTTAACGTCTCACGATATAAAAAAGTGAGGCAAAAGGACAGCTGCTCTACAGGCTTTTAAATGAACGATGCACAGCGCGACATGCAGATCATGCAGCACAGCACTAGCAGCCCGGGGGAGGGGGATAACTCATTCACTACAGCTTTATTACTGGCAAATATCAAAAAATAAAACATGAATGAAAATGAATGAAATGAAAATAACAATCTCTTTAAATTGTATATCCGGTTAACCAAACCCGGGGGTAGGCGAGCGAAGCGAGCAGGGGGCAGAGCCCGCTAGTTCAATAAAAAAAAAAAACACAGCCAAAGTGAAAAAGTATATAACAGTAAGTATACCTCATGATTCAGTAGCTTGTAGAATCACCTTTTACTAGCACTTAGTGATGAGTGAACCCCACTAAATTCGCTTCCTTAGCCCAAAGAAGCACTTAAATCTTTGAACTTTGAACCCTGCAATTGTAGATTCAAATTCCACTACTGACGTGGTGTGACCAGAAGCAACTCACTTCACCTGCTTGTGCTCCAGTTGGAACAACAAAGGAAATTTAACCAGTTGTATCTCAAATGTTGTAAGTTGTCTTGGATAAAGGTATCAGCCAGATATGTTAATGTAAATGTGAAGTTGCAGAACAGCTAAGGAACTTTGCCAAACTCAACAAAATGCACTGAGGTCAATTGAGAAGGAGAAAATGAACTAGTTAGGAGTGGATCATAACAGGGAAATGGTCTTTTACATATCCCTGATAGCTTGGGAAACATCTGACAACTATGTTGGATTAAATGTTGAGGCCTAAAATGTAACCCAAGTTATGTGGCAGCAATGCTAACCACTTTGCCACCGTGCCCCCTTGAAATAAAATTAATAGAATTACTTAACAGAACAGTAACATTTTCTTAACATGATTTTGTTAAGGTTTGAACCCCACAGATTCAAGAGCAGGTACCTCTTTCAAACTAAGTAGAATTTGTTTCTTTTATCCCCCTGACGCTTTTGTTCATTCATGGATTCTTAACTCCTTTCTGTTTGCATTATCTGCACAGCACTCTGGGTAATACTATTAAAGGAGTAGGCTCATGCATTACTAACATACAAGTCACATTTAAGTCCAAAAGACCTTACCTTTACGATACGAACACAACACCACATTTTCAGCTTTCTTCTGCATGTGCATTTTGTGTTTAAATACACTCATAAATTTTTCACTAATTTTTAACCCAATCCTAGAAGGAGCAGGAGGAGGAGGAGGTTGGGAGCATGCGTTGATCACAGCACGTTGCCACACCTGCCACACGACAAACCACTTTGATTGAGATCCGAGTGCAGCTATCTAACAGGTGACACCTCAACACCACACTGAACAGTGTGAGGTTTTTTACGGTGCCTAGAGTGTCAATCCTGCCACCAACGTCCAAGTTTTCCCTGCAGGGCTGGATGCAGATTAACGTCATATCCAGAACAGAGCAATTGCAGGGGCCCAACGGAGTAGAGTCACTTCTGGCATTTAAAGGATTCAAACCGATTGCCTAGCCTCAGAGTTACCACTCTGCCCCATTCCTTGGATCAGTGTTATATACTCAGAGGCGGGGCTATCCCATCCAACATTGGCTGCTATAGCTCTGTGATATCACACTGGCCTCGCAAAACATTATGGGTGTTAGGAAAAAAAGTTGGCCACACGGCAAATTTCCAGTAAAATATTCAGTGTATGATGTCACCAGTGAGCTGATATATTCGCTGTGAAAAATGCTTTGGCTGATTTCATTGATCAAGATTACCAGAAATAACTTAAATAAATGATTTTTCTCTATGACTTTACCCGAATCATACATTGGGTATTTTGACCCACTCCTTAACACAACACTGCTCTAGTTCATTGTTTTCTGAGGGTTAGGGTTTTAAAAACACTGTGTTATTCAATTAGCCTCATATGTGTGTATGTGCAATCATTTCTGCCTTGCCCCTGATACTGCATGGATCGGCCCTATGATGCTAAATTGGATTACGTGGATAGGTGCAAAATGAAGGATTGCCAATAGCAACTATACCTTTATGAGGAAGATGTAGGAAATGAAACCTCTTTCAAAATGCTGCATGTTGTTTTGTTTTCCAGATTTAATAAAAAGCATAAGGAATACTGAAGGGATACTTTCATCATAAACGAAATGATTTTAAGAGTGGACCGAAAATGTTTAATGTATAAAAAGGGCAAGTACAATGAATACCACTGATAAATATTATGGTACAACAAACCAAAGCACTGATGTTAACATAGTTAAACTGTGTAACATTAAAATGTCTAGAGCACATATATTAAAACCAACAAATGCATAAAATAAATGCTTGTTTTACTTAAATGCAGAAGACGAGCAACAACAATTTAATTTACTGTTGTGGCTTACTGTCTAAGTAGTTATGTATGGTCGAGTCCAGCTGTACAAAATAGACCCTTAAGCAGTGCCAGCAGATAACTTGTATATTAATGTTGACTGCATGGCAAGATAAAATTGTTATTTTTTGTTATGAATAGGACAATAATAACCAAGTGGAATACTGCTGGAATTTAATAAAAGAAATGTGAAAGCACACAGATTATTATAATTTCTAAAAGGATGATCTGTTGTCAAGGTCAGTTATTCACATTAATTTTCTTAATTATGAATTAGTGAAATTGTTTAAACTTAATCATCAAACACCTTTTTAAAGATGTCAAAGGTGCCAAATACATGCAGATCTTAATTGCTCATTTCAACTTGGCTATAACAGCAAAAAATGTATAAATTTACAGAATGGAGGATGATAAAATATGTGAATCGGAGCAGCTCAATTGAAAATATTTTGGAAACTAAAGCACTTGGTGTGACATGTATATCATATTACAATAGGCATTATTAACTACTGTTTAAAAGGAAAAGGAAAGATTTCTTAAATCTGAAATATCATTTTCTATAACCAATGCAAGGTTAATAATAGGTAAAGTGGAGAACAAGATCTCTTCTTAGAGTTAGAAGTGCTACCTAATGCTAAATTCTTTATTGTATGATAAAAATATTGAAAGTGGTAATCATTATAATTAAACACTTTAGCACAATTAATCATCAACGTAACAGAAGGGTGTTTTACAGCATTGCAAAAATATATCTAAGACTTCTTAAATATCTTATTGTTTCTTTATAATGTCAATACATCTATGTGTCTATTGAAGAAATCTACACTAATTATGTTCCCTTAGGCTAGCAATCTGCATAAATCAATGCTCCAAGCACTTAATACATCCTAGAATGCACAAACATTTTGTCAATTTTATTCATTAACAGTATTTTCAAGAAAATGTCACGCATGAGGAATCATTTATGCAGAATTACCAGCAGCACTTCACATTCCGTCAGTGGTTGTTAGCACTACAGCCTCACAGCTCCCATTCTCTGGGTTCAAAATCCTGCCTGGCCAACATCTACTGTATGTGGAGCTTTCACATTTACGTGTTTTTTTTTCCTTTGGCAGTCTGGGTTTCCTCTTGTATTTCAAAGATCTGTATGCTAGGTCAGCAAGTGAGCAAGTGAATAACCTCCCTGCGGTAAACACAACTACTAAGGAGGTACCGAGGGATTTGGAAATTGTAGAGGGAGAAGTGCTGCTCAGAATAAATAAGATGAAATCAAACAAATCACCAGGACCAGATGATGTTTACCTTCGAGTTCTTAAGGAGGCTTGTGGGTACATATATAAACCCTTGACACATATTTTTAGGAAGTCACTGCGCTCTGGACAGATTCCAAAGGACGGGAAAAAGGCACATATCATCCCAATATATGAAAAGGGTGACAGGGCAGATCTAAGCAACTATAGGCCAGTAAGCTTAACATGCATCACAGGAAAATTAATGGAAGGAATTATTAAGGATAAGATTGAGCAACACTGGCAAGGACAGGAGTTATTCTGAACAGTCAGCATGGGTTCAGAAGAGGGAGATCGTGTTTTACTAACATGCTGGAATTCTATGAGGAGGCAACAAAAGGATACGATCAAAGTGGAGCATATGATATTATTTATCTGGACTTTCAGAAAGCATTTGATAAGGTGCCACATGAGAGGTTGGGAGTTCAGGGTGATGTTTTTAGATGGTGCAGAATTGGCTCAGACACAGGAAGCAGAGGGTGATGGTGTCAGGAACCTCATCAGAACTGGCCGATGTTGAGAGTGGTGACCAGCAGGGGTCAGTGCTAGGGCCGCGGCTATTTTTAAAATATATAAATTATTTAGATAGGAATATAAGTAACAAGCTGGTTAAGTTTGCAGATGATACCAAGATAGGTGGATTAGCAGATAATTTGGAATCCGTTATATCATTACAGAAGGACTTGGATAGCATACAGGCATGAGCAGATTTGTGGCAGATGAAATTTAATGTCAGTAAATGTAAAGTATTACACATAGGAAGTAAAAATGTTAGGTTTTAATAAACAATGGGAGGTCGGAAAATCGAGAGTACGCCTTATGAAAAGGACTTAGGAGTCATAGTGGACTCTAAGCTATCGACTTCCCGACAGTGTTCAGAAGACATTAAGAAGGCAAACAGAATGTTAGGTTATATAGCACGATGTGTGGAGTACAAGACACAAGAGATTCTGCTCAAGCTGTATAACACACTGGTGAGGCCTCATCTTGAGTTCTGTGTGCAGTTTTGGTCTCCAGGCTACAGAAAGGACATAGCAGCACTAGAAAAGGTCCAGAGAAGAGCGACTAGGCTGATTCCAGGGCTACAGGGGTTGAATTATGAAGAAAGATTAAAAGAGCTGAGCCTTTACAGTTTAAATAAAAGAAGATTAAGTGGTGACATGATTGAAGTGTTTAAAATTATTAAGGGAATTAGTCCAGTGGATAGAGACTGTTATTTTAAAATGAGTTCATCAAGAACACGGGGACACAGTTGGAAACTTGTTAAGGGTAAATTTCGCACAAACATTAGGAAGTTTTCTTTACACAAAGAACGATAGATACTTGGAATAAGCTACCAAGTAGTGTGGTTGACAATAGGACTTTAGGGACTTTCAAAACTCGACTTGATGTTTTTTTAGAAGAAATAAGTGGATAGGACTGGCAAACTTTGTTGGGCTGAATGGCCTGTTCTCATCTAGATTGTTCTAGCTGACAAGCTGACAGAGATGGGAGTAGATTCATACCTGGTGGCATGGATCGTGGACTATCTTACAAACAGACCTCAGTATGTGCGTCTCCGGAATTGCAGGTCTGACATTGTGGTCAGCAACACAGGAGCGCCGCAGGGGACTGTACTTTCTCCGGTCCTGTTCAGCCTATATACATCAGACTTCCAAAACAACCTGCCACATGCAAAAGTTCACTGACGACACTGTTATCGTGGGCTGCATTAGGAGTGGGCAGGAGGAGGAGTATAGAAACCTCATCAAGGACTTTGTTAAATGGTGTGACTAAAACCACTTACACCTGAACACCAGTAAAACCAAGGAACTGGTGGTGGATTTTAGGAGACCCAGGCCCCTCCAGAACCCCGTGATCATCAGAGGTGACTGTGTGCAGAGGGTACAGACCTATAAATACCTGGGAGTGCAGCTGGATGATAAATTGGACTGGACTGCCAATATTGATTCTCTGTGCAAGACAGGACAGAGCCGGCTGTACTTCCTTTGAAGACTGGTGTCCCACAATATCTGCAATGAGATGCTGCAGATGTTCTATCAGACGGTTGCGGCGAGCGCCCTCTTCTACGTGGTGGTGTGCTGGGGAGGCAGCATTAAGAAGAAGGATGCCTCACGCCTGGAGAAACTGGTGAGGAAGGCAGGCTCTATTGTTGGCATGGAGCTGGACAGTTTGACATCCGTGGCAGAGCAACGGGAGCTCAGCAGGTTCCTATCAATTATGGAGAATCCACTGCATCCACTAAACAGTATCATCTCCAGACAGAAGAGCAGCTTCAGTGACAGACTGCTGTCACTGTCCTGCTCCACTGACAGACTTAGGAGATCGTTCCTCCCCCAAACTATGCGACTCTTCAATTCCACCCGGTGGGGTAAACGTTAACATTATTCAAAGTTATTGTCTGTTTTTACCTGCATTTTAATTACTCTTTAATTTAATATTGTTTTTGTATCAGTATGCTGCTGCTGGAGTATGTTAATTTCCCCTTGGGATTACTAAAGTATCTATCTATCTATCTATCTATCTATCTATCTATCTATCTATCTATCTATCTATCTATCTATCTATCTATCTATCTATCTATCTATCTATCTATCTATCTATCTATCTATCCATTATCCAACCCTGTAAGTCTGAAATGTCTCTGTATAGGACACTGTGGATGCACGCATAGAGTGTCCTGTGATGGGATCAATTAATATTAATCCATGGTCCTGAATTGGATGAAAATTATCCGTGAATGGATGGAAAGATTGGTCTCAAATGTTTGGTGATTGGTTTAGATCTACTAAAAGTTTATGATTAATTAGGTCTTTTTAGATATAAGAAGTGATGTATGAGTAAATTTGCAGGTTTACATGTTCATTATCACCACATGTATAGAAGAATTAATTAATTACTATGTACTAAATGGAATTCAATCAAGAATCTCACATAATTAGATGAACAAAGTTCACCTGTGGACATATAAGATGTTTCACACACATTGAGGGACAATAATCAAGTCATTGTAGAAGCCCCACAATTAATTATCAAGAAAGTATCAAATCAGGCAGAAGTGGGTTATGGGAAAAATTTTAATGCATTACAAAACCTCCCAAAAAAGTCAAGAAATGTGGCACAACTGAAAATTTGTGTGTAAAAATAGAACATTCTCCAAATGAAAAAGAAAGACAAGCTAGTGGCTTATAAAAATGAAAGAAAATGCCGTTTTACAAAGCTGAAATGGGAAAAACTGGATATACAACAATTGCTCAGTGCTCACGTATTAATTAGCAAGGCTAGGTTTCATTAGGGAGTGATAAAACAAAAGTAATATTTAAAAGTATTCACGTTAAATTCACAGCTTGCTTACTATAAGAAGTTTCTGTGGTCAGTTTACCTTTTTTTGCTTCAGCTATGCTAAAACCTTTGTTACAAGCGCAACTGCCATATTCTACTGTGAAAACCAAATCTACTGTAGAATATGGGAGTAGGAATAAGACAAACCAGAGTGTGTCCAGATGTATTAGCAGTCTATTGAAAGTAACATAGTACAATGTTTTGGAGAAGCATATGTAAAGATAAATAGCTATCAATATCAGTAAAGTTTAATGATGCCCACTTAAATTATTTACAAAAGACCCCTATTAACTTAAGAAGAAGCACAGAATAAATATATTAATCACAAACAATCAAACCATCCTTTACAGAGTTCTTTCCAGCATTGCACCCAGTGATGTCACAATAGGTTTTAGGCTCCCATGATCATTGCCTGGATTAAGAATATTTTACATTACATTTACATTTATTCACTTAGCAGATGTTTTAATCAAAAGCAACTTACAAAAGGGGTCAAACATAATTAAGTAACGTCAACCTGGGAAGTGTTTTGTGAAACAGGTGTTATAGGACAAGTTCACAAAACTGAACATTACAAGTGAAGAGCACTAGACAAAACAGAACAATGAAAGACTGCATACTCTTTTCTTAGCTACTAAAAACCTAGCATAAAGCCACTATCAAAAAGAAAAATATTCACAGAACAAGAGGGACTTCAAACGCTTCTTAAACACTGAGAGAGTTGAGAAGTAGGTTGGCAGCTCATTCCACCAGGTACTGTAGGAGTTACCAATGAAAAGCTTTGATGTCATGTAGAGGTGGTATCACCAGACCCCATTGATTAGCAGATCTGAGTGGGCGAGAAGAAGCACAGGACCTCTTAAGTGCCTCCATACACATACTGTAGGTGCTGATCCACTGTCTACTTTGTAGGCAAGCATCAAGCATTTGAACAGCAATCTTCTTACTTAATCAAATGGGACAATTTAAGACAATGTTAGTTATAGCTTTCTAACTCTTTACAATGAGATGTTAGGTAACGCTAGGTTGTCTATTAATCCGTCTATCTCATCTTTTTTGGGATGGTGACTGATGACCAGCTATGACCATTAATGCTGCTACAGGAAGACATACCACTGCATTTTGAATCATCTGAAGTGTCTTGGTATCACATGCAGGTAACTCCTGCCAATAAAGAGCTTCAGCAGTCCAGACATGACAAGACCAATGCCTGAACCAGAAGTTGTGCCTCATATTCCAGCTGGTAATACCTGATATGATTGATGTTAAACAGAGTGAATCTGTGCAAGCAAGAGAGGTGAGTGAAGGAGCTGGTCATCAATCACCACCCCCCGAAAAACATTAGACAGATGGATTAACAGAAAACCTAGTGTTACCTAACATTTTACTGTAAAGAAGTAGAAAGCTGTAAGCAACATTGTCTAAAATTGTCCCATTTGATTAAATAAGAAGAATACTGTGAAATGGAAACATACTGTAAATATAGCAAAAAAGAGGCACAAGGCCTCCAAAAAGAGCCACAAAATCAGGTCAGAACTTTCACCAGCCTTCCCAGAAGAGGTTCACCCCAAGTCTGCCAGCCTCCAACTGCTACCTGCTGGCTTGTTCCTAAGCAAGTCCCCAAAAGAGATGCTGGCTTAAAAAGTTCAATAATACGATAAAAGTCCTAAAAGATATAAAAATGCCCTGCAAGGGAAACGGTAACTGCAAACCTCTGGATTGTTACCAAAAAGCAATTTATAAAAATGAAGAATGAATTAACAAAAATAGAAAAATACAAGAAAATATTCAAAAGAGCAAAAAAGTATTTGCCTAAAAGGCAATCCAATGACAAAGAAGACTCCATCCACAATCCAAAGCAGAAATCCAAAAAAAAAGTAAAAACAGTAACAGGAGAAAACAAAAGAATTACTGGCAATGAACTGCAAACAAGTACCAATGAAAATCTGGGTGAAGCCGTCTTATCCACCAGAATTTTATAGGTGGAGGGCGGTCCTTGGGGTGTGATGTCACAGTGACCCCGCCTCTTGTGGATTACACCCATAAAATACATGGAATGCCAACACATTTAAAGGCAGTACAAGAATACTAAATAATACAGAAACTTAAAAAAAATTACATAGGAAGTTGAAAAACAATTGAAAAAGTAATACAAACTACAATAAAACAGGAAATATACTTAATTCCAAGCTGTAATTTATACTAGAGAAATGTAAAGCAATTACATGAAACTAGATTCATTTAAGTTTATAGATTTTATTTATGTGTTTATATATTTAAACTCATACTAATTACAAATTCCAGGATTCAAGTAACAATTAACATATTCAGTGACAAAAAACTATAAAATGTTTCTATATTAAATTCTCCAATAAAATTGTATTAACATCAGGAATACTTTTTCCTTTTGGTTTTCAATGTCTATTTATTAATTTCTACTTACCATATAGTATTTCTGCATGTTCCTAGTTTCTCTATGTATTCTTGATGTTTAAAATTATTTTATTTATTCATATTTTATAATAAAAGTTACTTCAGTACTTTATTTCAATTCTGTCCAATACTAAAGAACCAACTCTGCTAAATACAATGTGCTTCCAATAGCCATATTACCTACAGTACATTTTTTTTTCTTTACCTTTAACTGTCTGTCTTAAGGAACTTGGCAGGGCAGTCTGAGGCATGTACTGCTATATACTGCGTGACAGCTTCAGGGCAAATATTAAATTGAGTTATTGAGTTGAAACCAACGACGCAATTCAGCATTTGTCTGCATCTATCGTACAAGTTTCTGGTTCGAGTGTTTGCTTTAAGAACAGGAATGCAATTGCAAGAGTTTTTAGAGTGGATTGCATCTAAGTGCATAACCTCTTCTTGGTTCTCCAACTAAATCCAAATTGTTAAGAAATGACAGCATTTGGAGATGAACCAGACAGCTGCCATTAATAAGTGTTTAAAAAGAAATGATGAACATGGTTGTTTAAGTCAGGATGTTAAGGAATATGTCAGCAAACTGTAACAAGGACAATTAGTAGATAAATAATTATTTGGTTATTCATTTTTACAAACCCGAGGGAAACTGCATCCTGGTTACAAGAGGTGGAAGACATCCGTGGAATGAATGCCAGTTTCCTGCAGGACACACTCACTTAACACACTCATGACTGCTCATACTGGCTCAGTTTAGAGATGGCAGTTAAGCTAACCTACACTTATTGGAGGTGTGTGAGGAAACTGGAGATCAAGATGAAAACCACTACAAAGTTAGAGGGAAAGCGCAAACTACATGCAGACAAGGTCCAGATTGAGAACTGAACCCCAGTTTCCTGGAGCTGTGAGGCAGTGCTGTGTTTTCCATTCACACAAATATTAAAAACTGCAACACAGATATATCTAATGCTAGCTGTGCTACCCGTCTAAGATGGGTTGAAATCCAAGTAATCAATGTAGGCCTCAGCAGTAACGTTTGCATGGCACTATGCCACGCAATTGTCTCTGTTATATGTAATTTAGTATGGGATTCTACTGGAATGACTTTATTACTACAAATGTTTGTGATGCGCCATCTACTGGAATGACTTTATTACTATGAATGTTTTTGATGCGCTATCTTTTGGAATGACAGAGCTGTAGCAACTAGAGTGACACCCAGACACTTATCCATTTATTATCATATACATAGCTAACATTCTGATGTGTCTGGACATTTTAGTCTTTCTTCTAGAAATTCAAAGCAAAAATGTTTCAGAAATGGCAACGACCACATATGCTAACTGCAATGAAAGGAAAAGCTGGTCATCTATAGTGATGTTTTCTGACCTGATAGGAAATAGATAATACTAGCCAACCCGCAGCGTAGCATACGCCGCATAATTATTTATTGATGGGTGAACACTTCCTGAACAATACAGTTGTCCAAATGGGGTGGGTTTGAGGATACGACTGTGAGTGAATGAAAAGATGAAACTCTGGATAGAGCAACTTACAATTGTCCATGACTGAAAACTGGGTTTGGCAGATACAGGCATATCTTTTTGAAAGTTTGTCCCTGTGCCTTATTAATTGTCATTGCAAAGGCCAATCTAACAGGAAATTGTCTGCGTGTAAAAGTAAAAGGCAAATTTGAATCTGATGGGGTCAGGGATATCCGGGGAATAAGGACAGTTTGTGAGGTAGGAGCTGCGATAGTTTTACACTCCAGTACATTGCGGTGAATGCTGGTAACAGTCCGTCTAGTGCCATCACAGAGACTTCTTGCTGGCATGAAGTTTCTGAGAAGCATGACGACTGAACCAATTTTAATTTTGAGTTTATGCGGAGGCATGCCAGTGGGAGTAAGACTGTTAAGAAATTCTTTGGTGAATGAAACTTGATATCCGGGATCATCTGTGACGATGGAGGCAACACTGGTGAAAGTTACTTCATCGGTAGGGATAAGTTTCAGTACTTGATCATTAAGGTGTAGCAAGTCTTCGTTGTTGACGCTTAATATAGCTCGCGTACTGAGTTGTTCCAGAGTCACAGTTGAGAAACACTTTTTTAATGAGTTTTAAGCACGGGGAAAAAAATGAACATTTGAAACATCCGTAATGTAATAAACCACCAAGAAAAGTAACATTGCAACAATGCACGCTACGAACCGATCGCTGTAAACAGAAGTGAAAACAAAATCAAGCCCGGTGCATTCTTTAAGTGCCTTCTCTGTCTTATGCGTCCAGCCCCCTCTCTCTTGAGCGCTGTGTGTGTGTGTGTCTGTCTCGCTCTCTCGCGTGCGCACCTGTGTGTGTGTCTCTCTCACGCGTGTGTGTGTGTGTGTGTGTGTGTGTGTCTCTCTCTCTCTCTCGTGCACCTGTGTGTGAGTCTCTCTCGTTCGTGCCTGTGTTTGTGTGTGTCTGTCTGTCTCTCTCTCTCTCTCGTGCACCTGTGTGTGTGTGTGTCTCTCTCTCGTGCGCCTCTGTGTGTGTGTGTCTCTCTCGTGCGCATCTGTGTGTGTGTCTCTCTCTCTCTCTCTCTCTCGTGCACCTGTGTGTGTGTCTCTCTCTCTCGTGCACCTCTGTGTGTGTCTCTCTCGTGCGTATCTGTGTGTGTGTGTGTGTGTGTCTCTCTCTCGTGTGTGTGCGTGTGTGTGTGTGTGTGTCTCTCTCTCGTGTGTGTGTCTGTCTCTCTCTCTCGCGCGCGCACCTGTGTGTGTGTGTGTCTCTCTCGCGCGTGCGTGCCTGTGTGTGTGTGTGTGTGTCTCTCTCTCTCTCGTGCACCTGTGTGTGTGTGTCTCTCTCTCGTGCGCCTCTGTGTGTGTGTGTCTCTCTCGTGCGCATCTGTGTGTGTGTGTGTGTGTGTGTGTCTCTTGTGTGTGTGTGTGTGTGTGTGTGTGTGTCTCTCTCTCTCTCTCTCTCTCTCTCTCTCTCTCTCTCGTGCACCTGTGTGTGTGTCTCTCTCTCTCGTGCACCTCTGTGTGTGTCTCTCTCGTGCGCATCTGTGTGTGTGTGTGTGTGTGTCTCTCTCGCGCGCACGCACGTGCCTGTGTGTGTGTGTGTCTCTCTCTCTCTCTCTCTCGTGCACCTGTGTGTGTGTCTCTCTCTCGTGCACCTGTGTGTGTGTCTCTCTCTCGTGCGCCTCTGTGTGTGTGTCTCTCTCTCGTGCGCCTCTGTGTGTCTCTCTCGTGCGTGTATGTGTGTGTGTGTGTGTCTCTCTCGCGCGCGCCTGTGTGTGTGTGTCTCTCTCGCGCGCACGCCTGTGTGTGTGTGTCTCTCTCGCGCGCACGCCTGTGTGTGTGTGTCTCTCTCGCGCGCGCGTGTGTGTGTGTGTGTGTGTGTGTCCCTCGCGCCTGTGTGTGTGTGTGTGTGTCCCGCACGCGCACGCTCTCTCTCTCTCTCTCTCTCTCTCTCTCTCTCTCTCTCGCTTGCCCGCTCGCTGCACAGGGAGAAACTGAACACATGCGGAAATCATCGGCACGCACGGCTGCTTAGTGAATTATTGTTGGTGGGCAGGGCCTTGTGAGTTGGCGGGCGTGGCTCTGTCTTGTGTGTGTCTTGCTTGCCATGGACGGTTTCTGAGAAGCATGACGACTGAACCTATTTTAATTTTGAGTTTATGCGGAGGCATGCCAGTGGGAGTAAGACTCTTAAGAAATTCTTCGGGGAATGAAACATCGCTTCCGCAAGCGAACTATGGTACTTAGCGAAATGAGAAGTCGCAAAATCGACCGGAATGTTCAAGCAATAGAATAGAATAGAATAAAACCCAATCTAAATCTGTTAAGCAGTTCTCTCGTGAAAAGCGGATGGACATACAGACAGAACACACTTGGACTACGAAATTTTTAAAACAATTTCTTAGCGAGCACCTATGGGCCAAAGGTAATCTCCATTCCAAATTTCAAGTCCCAAGTCCTCATGGTTCAGGAGATTTCGTGATGAGTGAGTCAGTGGTATTTGGCTTTTATACAGTATATATAGATAAACAAAATGCACTCAATTCTTTCCTTGCATGTTATTTATTTATTCATTTGATTTATTTATTGCATATATTGCATGTAAGAGTTTTGCTTGTATTCACCAGTGTAGGCAATTATGCAGTGCATCTATTTACATGAACTTGAATGACACAGTGCCTATATTGAAACAGAATTAAACTCTCAAGCAAAAAATATGTCAGGAAAAATAAACAGTCTACCATACATCTCATTTTACAGACGTTAATGATCTTTCATTTTGATAAAATTATAACCATTGAAGAATAAAAACAAAGAAAGAGGGGGACAAAATATAATACAATAGCAAAAGGAGTACAAAAAGTATATGACATGGTCCCCACAATATTAAACAGTAATCCTCTTAAAAGGTGCATAAAGCAACTCACACTTTTATTCACATTTACATTGCCAAAAAATAAATATAGAACTTTGGACATCACTGTAGGTAGCTAATCAGACATATTCTTGCTGTGTACTATTAATTTGTTTCACAGACAAATGTTTTCTCTTTTTTCTACAGTTGGAGTATAAGCATATCAATGGACTTGTTCAGGACAACGAATTAATGGGCCATATTGAATCAGCAACCTTTGGTATATTCAGCAATCCCACACTTTATCCACGTGCTTGACATTTGAGATTCTCCTCCTAAAATCTTACATCAAGGCTGAGTTGTCTTTTCTTATACCGTTATGTTCGTGTCTTACCGACAGTTCAACCGCTTCATTTAATCTTAAAGACAGCACAAAGTGACCATTAATTTCTCACTACTTACACTTACACATGCGTAATACTAATCAGGGATAAAAAGTCTGAAGTACATGACACCATAAAAGCATCATTGAAACTTAGACACGGCGATTAAGATAAAAAAGATGCAAACAAATGACACTAAAAATGAGCAAACATTACAGTAGACATAAAATATAAAGTACTATATGCAACACTTACAAAAAAAGCATTCTGACTTTTGCTCCTTTTCTTAAGGACCAAGGTTTGTGGTAATGTTAGGAAAAACAAGTCATCTCTAAAATCAATTATGTTAATGAAAGTTATTTAAGTAAGCAATGCAAATGAGTCCCCTAGGGGGTAAATCCTTGTCTTAGGGGAGGAAATGACAGCCTTACAGTCCGCTACACCTGGATTGAAGTTAACACTTTACTGCTATTTGTCAGGTACAGGATTGGAGACTTTTCTTTTTTCCCCCCTCACAGAAAAGGCTAATTATTTACTTATTCACGCGGCAAATTGTAAATTAAATGTTTGCAATTTGTGCTGGGTGGCATAATTACAATTTAAAAAGGAAAGTTAATCATGTGTACAGACGTTGTGCACAGTGGCAGGTTTATAATGGGAGTTATAATGCATGGCACATTCAAACACATTGCTCTTTCCTAACAGAGGTTCTCCTTATAATTGATACAGTAAAAGATTGTCTTATGCATGCATCTAGTTTTACAAAATAAGCAGCTTTTTAAAATGAATACATCATCCTTTTAATAAGGAATAGTAAACTAATCAATGTAGATGCTTCAACATGTACACAAGCACAAAGTGCACCAATTGTTTACATACAGTAAGACTGCAGGCAGTTAAAATACGAATAACATACTTAAGGAATATCAATGTCAGGATGGCTGAATGGCCACAAGTACAGGTTTAAAATTAAACCATATTCATATTTATTTGACTTACTTTACAGCAGACGTCATTAATATTCCTGGAAAACTAAAATGTATGCTGCAGGGTGCCAAATTCTGCATCTTGAAAAATATTATGTGTTTAGACTTTCTTACAAGAAATTTCTCATAGCTAATTTGTACTTCTATGAGGGCACTCCTGTGAAAAAACAGCTTACAGCTTGGCTATTTATACATAAATTGTACTTACAAAAATACAACAAAATGTGTGAATATTTCTTTTAACTAGGTGTAACCATTTTTGTCATTACAAATAAATCGTTAAGATTCCCCTTTAATGTGTTTCTTATTAATTATTATTAATGAGGCTTAATCTACTATATAATAAAACACTAAGGTCTGTGTGACCAGACTCTCTGATACTGTAAATATGATTGGTCAGTTTGGCTACATTGTGATTGGTCAGTTTGGCTTTGGTGATGTGATCAAAAGAGGAAGTGCGAGTGTGAGACACGCGAGAAAGAGAAAAGCCAACGAGGCACGCTGAGAGTGACAATTTCGAGGGGATACAAGTATAAAACTGGACAGAAGGTGAGAAAGACACCTCAAAATTAATGGCAGCATCTGGGAAGCAGGCTTTACAGGAAGACACTTGAGAGAGGGAGAACTGGTAAAGAGATGTCGGTAAATGAGTAAGACACACGCTGACAGTCGCCGTCAGAGACTGAAAGTATAAAACCAAATAAGAGATGAGAAATGTGCTTCGGTAATAACAAGAATTTAAAAAATACGCTTTACAGGAACGCGCTTGAGAGAGTGAGTGCCAGTGAAGAGATATTCACAAATAGAGAGGAAAGGTGCTGAAGGTACACACAGAACAAGAAACAGGATCATTTAAAATGGTTAGTTCTATATAAGATTAGGCAAATAATAAGGACCACAAACAAATCCCTTTTATAAAGCGCAAAGAAAAAAATTATATCCTCTGACCTACCTTATTCATCAGAAGCCATACACTTTCTTGCAACTACCCCCTCAGAAATACTGAATTAGCAATGAATACTATTCAATATATTACAGTTCCATTAATCAAAGGACATCTTCAGTTAAAAGGTTTTAGGATATGACCAGAAAGAAAACATTTATGGAAGCAAAGAAAAACAAATAAAAGCCGCCAGAAATGAAACACCGAAAGAAATGGAAACACCAAAGGAATAAAGGAAGACATATCAAGAAATGACAAATATATTAGAATAAATGCTGAAAAGCAAATGGAAGACTGGTGAGATGAACAATACAGAGAAATACAGGGAAGATTACAGAACCAGACTTACATAAACAGTAAAGCAGCTGACTATGGATCCTAGAACTACTGTAAATCATAAGATTTATCGGTAATAGCAAATGTTGCATCTAATCTCTGATGTTGTATTCCTTGTGTTTTTTGGAGCTTGTTGTTTGCTCTGAATTACAGTCACTATTTTGCATTTTTATTTTTTTTCTGATTCTGTTTCACACAATTTTTCTCTTTCCATTGGGGATTTTGAACTATGATGCATCTACAGTAATCCCTCCTCCATCGCGGGGGTTGCGTTCCAGAGCCACCCGCGAAATAAGAAAATCTGCGAAGTAGAAACCATATGTTTATATGGTTATTTTTATATTGTCATGCTTGGGTCACAGATTTGCGCAGAAACACAGGAGGTTGTAGAGAGACAGGAACGTTATTCAAACACTGCAAACAAACATTTGTCTCTTTTTCAAAAGTTTAAACTGTGCTCCATGACAAGACAGAGATCACAGTTCCGTCTCACAATTAAAAGAATGCAAACATATCTTCCTTTTCAAAGGAGTGCGTGTCAGGAGCAGATCATGTCACAGAGAGAGATAGAGAGAGACAAAAGCAAACAAATCAATAGGGCTGTTTGGCTTTTAAGTATGCGAAGCACCGCGGCACAAAGCTGTTGAAGGCGGCAGCTCACACCCCCTCCGTCAGGAGCAGACAAAGGGAGAGAGAGAGAGTTTGTTTTTCAAGCAAAAATCAATACGTGCCCTTCGAGCTTTTAAGTATGCGAAGCACCGTGCAGCATGTCCTTCAGGAAGCAGCTGCACACAGAAGGTAGCACCGTCCCTATCGTCTAGGTGTGCGAACAGCCCCCCTGCTCACACCCCCCTACGTCAGCGCAAGAGAGAGAGAGAGAGAGAAAGTTAGTTGGGTAGCTTCTCAGCCATCTGCCAATAGCGTCCCTTGTATGAAATCAACTGGGCAAACCAACTGAGGAAGCATGTACCAGAAATTAAAAGACCCATTGTCCTCAGAAACCCGCGAAGCAGCGAAAAATCCGCGATATATATTTAAATATGCTTACATATAAAATCCGCGATGGAGTGAAGCCACGAAAGGCGAATCGCGATATAGCGAGGGATCACTGTATTCCAGTCATTTTCAAAAGCTCGACTTCATTTTCATGCACTACTCTCACTTTTCCAGAACTATTTATTTAATGATATTTTAGCAAAAGGTACACGTTTTATGAGTAAATGACTGGATAACCGATGTATGGATTATAGGACACAAGTAACTTAAGATTTCTTCATGGATGTTTCAATACAGTTTTCTGTTTTTCAATGTTGGCTCCCATTGAAGCCAGTTTTATCATACAATTTGTAATTTCTGTTCTCCATGAAAAGTTTCAAAAGTTTTGTCAGCCATTCCTACAAACAACATGGGGTAAGTAACAGATAAAATAAAGCATCACTTTCAGTGAAGTATTCCTTAATCCTCTCCTTCTGTCCCTGTAGGATGTCAATGATGTAAATTGAAATGAACACAAAGAAAAACCCAGAGTATGTGGTTATGACAAAACATAAATTGCAAAAGTAACATTTTAAACATGAATAATATGAAATGAACAGCACTCCCCACCCCAACATGGTATATATATATATATATATATATATATATATATATATATATATATATATATATATATATATATATATACTGTATATATATATATATATATATACCATGTTGGGGTGGGGAGTGCTGTTCATTTTATATATATATATATATATATATACATATATACATATATATATATATATATATATATATATATATATATATATATATACATATATACATATATATATTTATATATATATATATATATATACATATATATATACATATATACATATATATATTTATATATATATATATATATATATATATATATATATATATATAAAAATATATAAAAATGAAAAGTTTGTCTCTCTGTCTGTCTGTCTGCTTTCACGAAAGAGCTACTTAAAGGATTTAGATTGGGTTTTATTCTATTCTATTCTATTGCTTGAACATTCCGGTTGATTTTGCAACTTCTCTCATCGCGCTACGCATCATAGTTCGGTTCCGGCAGTGATTTATTAGCGAGAATCCAAAAGACAGATTGTGGGCGAGGGGAGGGGGAAGTGTGACGTCAGGAATGGGGAGCCGGGCACGGCCCAACTCACTCATGTGCCTGCCTCCGTTCGATTCGGTGTACATGTCGGAGCACACCTTGCCTCTGCTTAGCTAGCGATACCTATTTGTTTACCATCTAGAGATTGTTAAGGAGTAACGTTTCACGTTTTTGAGAGACAGATCAGAGCTATGTGTGTTTTACAGGGTAGCTGCTGATTACCAGAGATATCACAGCCATGTGCTCTTCTCCCTACGCGGGGGTTCTCTCCCATCAGAGCTCAACACGATCAGATACAGTGCCAATGTTTGACATTGGAGCGTACCTAACATCTCCCAACTTTTGACAAAGAGATCACAGCTACATTCTCACCCCTGATAGCAAAACCAAAAATATTGTATATGAAGAGGCCCTGGGATAAGAAAGCTATCAATATAAATTCTTCTCTATACAAATTACATTTTTTAAATTGATTTTTAAAGTTTCTCCTGTTTCACTACTACATGGGGGACAGCTAGTACAACATAAGTTCACTAAGTCTGAAGTACCGGTTCCTGCATATTAAGACTTATAAAGTTTATACAGTTCTCATGAAACTCATGCATTCTCCTGACTGAGAAGATGTGAGATGATCACCCCATAGCTACTACTCCTTTCTCAAATTTGAATGTTGCACTACTTAAATTTAGGTTGAATGTCTCATAGCCCTATACTGTTTATTTGATAATATTATTACATATAATAATATAAATTGTATATTTATTTGAAATTGACCTGTTGTGAGCCTGAGTGTGAGTGTGAGTAAGGTCCACCAAAAGACTGACACCTTTGAAGCTGGTTCCTGCTGTCATATCTCAGCCTGGGTTCCTCCTCTGGCTGTGATTGAAATTCATGTTTAATTTCCCTTTTGCTCATTTTTGATTCTTTAATTTTCTTATATAATATTCATTGTTAATTTCTAGTTTTGTGTATGTTTATACAGTATATAGCCTGTATTGTACAACATGTGTTTTAGAGGTGGTTTACCCAACTGCCAATCAGCGCCAGGCACCGGCCTCCACCCTATGAATGGCCCTCCATTGTTCCTGGCAGTTCCTTTTCAAAAGGGCTAGGGAGTGGAGTGTGAACTTGTGGTTTACCGTGCTTTGTGCTTATTGTGATTTATTGGATTTTTGAATTTGTGCTCTGTTTTTGACTTCACCTTGGGATTCTCTATTGGGACTGCGTTAGCTGTGGATTGCCTTGTCTTCTCAGTCAATTCCTTTTATGCTCTAAGGCGCTTCTTTTTTGTTAAAAATAAATGTTTCATTTTATAAAGATTTTTCAAGGCCCCTTTTGTTTCTAGTTTCTAGAGGGCAATTTTTGGAAGTATTATGTGCTTTTGGAACTCACAGTTTACGATACCTGCATTGTGTCTACTTTTGTTAGGCTCCCATCTGCTGTGACCACGGACAGGATTAACAGCAGCAGAGAATGCACTTGATATCATGGAGGAGAGTTGGGGAGCATCGTCACCTGACTGTGTTCAGTTCTTGCCTGAGGTGCCTTCTGTATGATTTGCTTTGCTCTCCTCCAAGGACAAGAGTTTCCACCTTCAAGCCAAAGACAAGCCCTTCAAGTTGAACGGTTTCTCTATTTTTTTTTTCCCCAATTGTGGGGATGTATGAAGTCGAGTTTGTTAAAGTCCAGGGAGCACAGATGTACCATCAAGGGTTGGCTGCTGCCTGAATAAAGAGTTACAAAGGAGATTAATGGACAGAAAATTACAATATAATCTACAGTAGAAGGGTAAATGCGGAGTGGTGGCTCTGAGGCTAGAGATCTGCACTGGCAATCGGAAGGTTGCCGGTTCGAATCCCGTCAATGCCATTAGGGACTCTGCTCTGTTGGGCCCTTAAGCAAGGCCCTTAACCTGCAATTGCTGAGCGCTTTGAGTAGTGAGAAAAGCGCTATATAAATGCAAAAAATTATTATTATTATTATTATTAAATGGTATGATGAAACTCATAGTCATTCCACTAGCGGTAATTTGTATTTAGAGTTTGAAAATGTTTTAATTGACCATGATGTGAAAAATTCCATAAAAACAAAGTTTTAACAGCTCAAAATAGTCTTTCTGACCAACAGAAGATCCAGTTCAAGGTCATGTGGTACTAGAGATCATCCCGACAGCATCAGTCATAAAGCAGAAATCAACCTGGACAAGGTGAACTTAGTATCAGTAACAGCAATCGTAGGATTAGCATTGTTGTCTCGCTAACGTCTTGCTAACATGGAACAGTCACGTGTATATCACTGGTCACATTCACGAACACACCAACTACCTGTCGTTCCAGTTTACACTGTCATATTCATCTAACAATCACGATAAACACGTTTGGGATGTGGGAGCAAAGTCAGAAAGCAAAACCGATGCAGACACAGAGAGAATAGAATAGAATAGAATACCTTTTATTGTCACTATACACATGTACAATGAGATTAAAAGCAGCTACTTCAGTGCAGACATATATGTAGAACACAACAAGTAAATAAACAAATAAACAAATGGTGCAAAAAGTTGCAAAAAAAAGTTCTGCGACGCTATATACAAATGGAAAGAATAATAACTAAATCGAGTTATTGCACATTATTTAAATACTGGAAAGAATAAATAACTATTGCCCTATTGGGTTATTGCACATAATTTAAATATTGCACAATAATGATGATCATGTGCAGTGAGTAGTGGATGTTGGACCCTGAGAGTAATGATATTGTACAGTATACAGATATTGCAGTTATTACCAGTACCATTTAGATATTGGATATTGCACAGTTGATGGATAGAAGGAAGTCCAGGGGTCGGGGGGTTAGACTGTGTAGTCAGTGCATGTGTGAGTTTAGAATGGTTATGGCTTTTGGGATAAAACTGTTCTTGAGTCTGTTTGTCCTTGTTGTGATGCACCTGTAGCGCCTCTCTAAGGGCAGCAGGTCAAACAGATCAGAGCCAGGGTGGGAGCGGTCCTTAATGATGTTTTTTGCTCTGCTGAGGCAGCGGGAGATGTAAATGTCCATCAAGGAGGGGAGAGGGCAGCTGATGATCTTCTGTGCTGCCATTACTACTCGCTGAAGCCTGTCCCTGTCTGCCATGGTGCAGCTGCCGTACCATACTGTGATACAGTACGTCAGCAGGCTCTCGATGGACGAGCAGTAGAAGGTCAGTAGCAGTTTGGAGTCCAGGTTGTGCTTTCTGAGGACCCTCAGGAAGTGTAACCGCTGCTGAGCCTTCTTGATGACTGCTGTGATGTTGTCTGTCTGTTCTACACAGGCCGTGTCCAGGCTTGCACTTAAACCCATGACACTGGAGTTTTGAGGCAGTGACACTTACACTTACTTTATTATGCCACCCCATTTAATAAGCCAATGCAAAGAAGATGTATTTTTCATATAAAGATCAAATTTAGCTCTAAGGGCCGACCTTTCACTCTTCAAAGTGAAACCATGAAATGAAAACCTTAATTAGCTGTACAGAACATATTCTGGGGCAGAAAGCAAAGTAACAGAATGTCAAATATCATCAAACAAAAGCCTCAACTTTATATTTTTCTTATGGTTAACCAGTTCAAATGAGCTCTACATTTTCAGCAAAGAACAAAAGGAAAATATTACTCTGTGTTCTGAAGTCATCTTTGTTAAATTTACTTTGTGTTTTGGTAAACTGTGGTACTATTCCTCACAGCACATAGTATTTCATTTCACCACTACTTCTGTTGCCCCCAAGCTATTTTCTACCCCTTCTAAAGGATTGCTGCATTTATAATATTTGGATGCTCTCCTATTGAGTTTTAAGTTATTATGAAAAACAGTCATCTCTCTCAAAATAAGAATCCAATTCATTTTAGTTTATTGTTACACTATAAGAAAAACCTATAAGAGCAAATTTTATCTTATTGAAAGGAATGATGACATACAAGATAAAAAGAACAACCCTCAACCTTTTTTCGAGATTTCATTCCATAGAAAAAGCTATAAACCGTATCAGGTGTTGGAGAGTTTGAATTAAAAGTGTGTATGTTCATCGGCACAGGATTAAATCTCAAACATCTGTGGTTGTCATGTCAGCAGTTACTAGGAGTCAAGCCATTGTGACGGCAAGGCAAAGGGCTTAACAGCTTTACATGCAAAAAAGGTGTCAAGGCTGTGATTACAATTACTGATAAAAGACAGTTATCTGTGTTGCAGCATTCCTCTAACAAACCAAATTTACTAAACTGCCTCGGTGCCTGCTAGCTAACAGCGCATGGGGAAGCCTGGACACTGGAACCTATACAGATAATTATTTCAGAAACAGATGCGAATCGCTATCTATATCACTGTTCATTAATTGCACAGCAAAATGTGACCAATAAATATATCTGTTTCTTTTACTCCACATGGTTATTCTTCCCCCCGAAAAGACAAACGGTAAATAGAAAATGTGGCCTTTAGTCATGAGGCTGAAAAACAAATTATGTTGGAAAAGATTAAATCAAAATAGAGTGTTCAGTGTGTAACAATTTACCCATTTTTATTTGAGTTTGCTCAGTTTTAATGCAGATTACGTTAATAATTAGAACAATTACGATCACAATAACAATAAGAACATTACACAAATGGAGAAATTGTGATGTGATAACATTTTACTCAGCATCATATTTTCCACAAATGGGCAACGTAACATAACAATCTCAAGCCCACTTAATCCAATTCAGAGGCATCCCAGCAGCACTGAATTCAAGGCAGGAAACAACCCTGGAAGGAGTACCAGTCCATTACAGGACCCTCTTACACTCACAAACGACCATTTTGGAACTGTTAGTTAACATGACCTGCACAACTCTGGGCATGTCGGATGAAAAACTACCCAGACTGACAGAGGACGGCCTACCCAGCCATGTGAAGAATGTAGTAATTCAACACAAACGACGACTAGGCAGAGGATTCCAACTCAGGACACTGTATCCAGGAGAGAGCAGGGCTACAAATGGAAAACTACAACAAAAATAAAAACAGTGATATGCAGATTACTCTCACTGAGAAGAAAATGCAAGGTGAAGTTGATTATAAGTCGGGTGTAACACGGAAATTATTTTTTTTACATACATGTAGCTTCTGCCTTCACACTAGCCTCATATAAAGTTGGCTTTTACATTATGTTAGAGATTCAAATATCTTTATATATAATCCACTACTGTGGCTGTTCGTTTGTCTGTCCAGGATTTTAAATCACCTGTAGCTTGCAAACCGTTTGAACTATTGAACTGAAATGTGGTACACATATACTATGTGACGTCTACTATCCGCTTTCAGCGTAATGATTGACCTCCAATGTTATTCCACTTTTTATTTTATTTGTAGAATCAACTCTCGGCAGCCGCCAGCAGGGCAGCCATGCGGTGCATGGTGTACGGGCGCCGTTCTCATCCTTACCACTTTCGCCGTCACTTCCCCTACCTCTTTTTTATCTTAAATCATTCTTGAGGCAGGTTGAAGACTTAAATGCCAGCATAAGTGAAAAATTAAAGAAAACATACTAAGTAATTGCAACACAAACACTGACTTAATCAGTTTTAACGCGAAAAGATGCCGACAAAAGAGAAGAAGTGGGCCACTAGGGTGGAGAAAAGAAGAGCAGCTCAGGAAGCAGCAAGCGCATCAACCGCCGAGCAAATGAATGCTAAACGTACAGAAAAAGAGGATGAAAACTATGAACGCTCAAGTCGAGTGTATTTGCTGCACGTTATCGTGCAGTGCACCATTACTGGTAATGAAATATTTAATTCAATACATTTACAAAAAAGGCAAGAAAAGTACATTTTGTCAGACATTGGTAACTTACCCATAGAGCAAGCAGGGGCATCACAACAACCCTGCATAAACAAAGAATTTTCCTTTTTTACTTCAAATAACAGGTTTGTTAGTGTGTTTTGGAAGAGACCGTGTTAATTTTGTTAACAATGATTGCATTATGCTTTCTGCGGTCTGAAATGTGGTGATTGCCAACGCCAGCAGAAAAATTGATAATGTACGTATCATCACATGTCGTTAATGTGTTTTAAAACATTACAGACAAGTTGAATCCAGAAATGTTCCTCTTCACTAATGTGAAAAAAAAAATTTCAAGGGAAGAGGAAAAGGAGAGTGGCATCACCTAGTCAGTGTGGTTAGCCCATTGTTCTAACTTATCAGACTAAGAAAAACAAAAGTTAACAAAAAGTATGCAGATAATATTGGCTTAAAAACAACAAAAAAAAGAGTTGAGGTACAAGGAACATTTTCAAATTAGGTAATGTTAAAAATTGGGGTCCCTCAACGATTCTTTTTGCGTTCACTGCTATTTTTATTTATATACAGTGATCCCTCGCTATATCACGCTTCGTCTTTCGCGGCTTCACTCCATCGCGGATTTTAAATGTAAGCATATGTGAATATATATCGCGGATTTTTCACTGCTTCGCGGATGTCTGCGGTCTACAGTACGTGTGCTTCCTCAGTTGATTTGCCCATTTGAATTCAAACAAGGGACGCATTTGAATTCAAACAAGGGACGCTATTGGCGGATGGCTGAGAAGCTACCCAATCAGAGCATGTGGTTAAGTTGTGTGCTGCTGATTGGCTCAGCGACGGAGTGCTGAATTAACCAGGAAGTCTAATCTCACTCATTCAGCATTAACGCACGTTACTGCTACTGCTTCAGGATTGCAGAAAAGGTAAAAGTTTTGGATATGTTGAAGGAAGGAAACAGCTACACTGCTGCAGGACACAATTACAGCATCAACGAGTCCACGATTCTTTTTATTTAAAAAGGAGGAAAAGCATATAAGATCTACGGCCGCAGTGTCCTTTAACCAGGGCGCAAAACGAGTTGCAAGTGGACGTGATAAGGCAGTAGTCTGGATGAAATCTGCTTTAGGGATTTGGATTGAAGAGTGCTGGAAGAAGAACAACGGCGGTGCTACACAGTCGCCTGAAGAGGCTCCTTTAGAAGAGCTGTAACGCTATCCTTTGTTGTGCAGTAAAATTAAACTCATCGTTATCGGACAAGTCGTCGTGTCATTGTTGGTGAGTAACCATAATTAATTATTTATGTACAGTACTTATTACATGTACATAGTTTAGTGTCGCTGTACACACATTTTACTGTATACAATTTTTCTTGCATTGTACGTATTTATTGCTGGTGGCCTGTCTGTCGTAATGGCTGTAACGTATGTGATATCGGAGATGCTCGATATCTTTAAAATAATATTTAGGTTTTACTGTATGTAAACTGTGTTTACATACATAATTTCAACGAATCTTACCTAATATCTAAGAGAATACAAAGGGTTTATGCTGTATAATTGTGCGTGAAATGTTTATAATAGTGTGGGAGAGTTTATAAGGGCTTAAAATATATAAAAATAACCATATAAACATATAGTTTCTATTTCGCGGATTTTCTTATTTCGCAGGTGGCTCTGGAACGCAACCCCCGCGATGGAGGAGGGATTACTGTAAATGATATCAATAACTAACAAACTAGTGAAATTTTCAAAATACACTAAATTAGGTGGAATAGTAGAATATATACAGTATAGTATATGTATAGTCAAGCTCAGTCAAGAAGAAGAGGCCTGAATTGCCTCAAAAGCTTTCAGATTGTAATCTTATTAGTTAGCCAATAAAAGGTGTCATTTTGCTTGACTTTTCATTTCATCCATAATGGCTAACACGGTACAACACCCTAGTACTACAGGATACTAACTACAAAATCTGGGACTTAATTCTGCAAACAGTGCAACAGTATGATGTTCATATAGCACTCCTCACATTACTCCAATGATAAAAGCACTAACATAGACCATCAAGCACAATACTTTTAATCAATAGATAGATAGATAGATAGATAGATAGATAGATAGATAGATAGATAGATAGATAGATAGATAGATAGATAGATAGATAGATAGATAGATAGATAGATAGATAGATAGATAGATAGATAGATAGATAGATAGATAGATAGATAGATAGATAGATAGATAGATAGATACTTTATTAATCCCAAGGGGAAATTCATATACTCCAGCAGCAGCATACTGATAAAAATAATTTAAAGTAATTAAAGATACACAAAATATGCAGTTTAAAAATGTAGCGTTATAAGCCAAAGGCTTGGAGGAAACAGAGGTAAACAAATCACTCAAACGCACCCGATGCTCTTTTATCGCATCACACATGGTAATAGGCTAATAACTATTATCTGTCACCAGTTGTATATTTTACCAGAAACAGAAAAACGCACGAGGTTAATTGTAAAGTCAGAGAGATACGTAAGAATTTATTTGTCAGTGGACAAATGAACTGCTTCTCCTAGGAAGAAGCACCCTCAGTGTGGAAAACAAATAGGTGGTTTGCCGATACTGGCACGTTAAAGGCATAATACAGTATTTCTATCAGTGATGAGAAGAGGATCCAATAAGATATCTCATTTGAGGGAATGGAACGGGAGAAAATTATAGCTTTTCAAGGGGGTGTTCTATAAAAGTAAATATGGTAAATATCAAACAAAAAACAGCACACAGTGCTTTTAAGTGTTAACATACTTTATAAAAATGAATTGGATTAAAGTGTTATGGCATTGTGGTGCAGCATAGTGGTTTATATAACACAAAATAATAAGTTTCATAAAACTTAAGAAATGTTGTATTAGTATTATACTTTACTAAGCAATTTTGAATGTCAAAAAAACGTTTTGGCATATACAGAATATCCTTTTTTATTTCAGAAATTTGACACACATATCTAAAAAATCAGCTTGGAATAGTCCATATATCTCCATGTAAATTTCACTGTAGTAATACTGCAGGAAATCACTCAATGAAATATTTTATAATACAGTAAAACCTATTGTTCAGTACAATAATATACGATCAAGGGCATTAGCTTATATAATATTTCTCATGTACACACATGAATGTAAATTAAAATGAACAGGTACTTGATTCAAATGAACTGATCAGGTCAGGTTGGGGAGCATGCACTGGTACAGAGCGTTGCTGCACCCACCACACGATGAAACAGCTCAGAATCCTGGTTGTCAACCCCCCAGGCAGACATGCGGTCCAGTCCCACCCTCCAGAAATGACCCTCTATCTGCTGCAGCCAGGTATTACGTGGGCGACCCCCTGGGTTGGTCCAGTCACTCCAACAATGGGGATCTTACGAGCTGGATCACCCTCAGAGAAACGCGTCACATGGCCGTAGTGCCATAACTGACGCTCCCTCACAATGCAGGTAATGTGCCTCATTCGGGAATCCATGAACAACTGCTCATTCAACACAAAGTCAAACCAGTGGTACCCAAGGATTCTCCAAAGAGACACAGTACCAAAGGAGTCCAGTCTTCATCTCAGGTCACAGGATAGCGTCTATGTCTCATAACCATATAACAAAACAGGAAGCTCCAGGACTTTAAAGACTTAGACCTTCATCCTTTTGCATAGATATCGGGAGCGCCACACACCCCTTTCCAGCAACCTCATGACCCCCATGCTCTCCCAATCCATCTATTGACTTCATAGGAAGAGTCACCAGAGACATGAATGTCACTGCCAAGGTAAGTAAACCTCTCAACAAGGTCGACACTCTCTCTGCAAACAGACACACTGCTGATGGCTGTGCCTAAGAGGTCATTAAAGGCCTGGATCTTTTATCAGGACACTTGCAAGCCCAGACACTCAGACTCCTCACTCAGTCTCTCGAGAGCCCCGATCAGAGCCTTCATTGACTCCGTGAAGATCACAGCATCGTCAGCAAAGTGGAGATCAGTGAATCAAATGAACAACTTCAATAATATTTAATTTGAAACTAAACACAAGCTGCCTAGACCATCACATTGGTACAGGGTGTCTTAATGCCTCTATACACTTTGACCTTTACAGATCTAAGTGTGCGGGTGTGTGTATGTCTCTCTGATCATTTCTTTCTCTTCATTATTAAGCATATGCTCTGGTAGAGCAAACAATCTGTCTACTGTGTTCGTGTATATATTTCTTGGAGTGTGTATGTCGGCTATGCCCAGCAGGCACGAGATTTCAGAGGGCAAATGGAAGAAAACAACACAGTCAAAAAAAAACAGAGTGAGGGTCAGAACCAGGAGAACAACTATCAGTAACTAAGACCAAGAATTGAGAGAAATGAAATCAAAGTCAGAAGGACTGCAGAGAGTTTAAAAACAAGAGAAAAAAAACAAAGATTATTTCTTCGAAAGATTTGATGGGTTTGGAATCTACGTAGTTGGATGAGGAACTATACCGTTACATGACCATTTATCCCGTCACATCATGACCGGCATGACTATGATCTCTGAGAACATACCCACTATAGGATAGTCCTGGCAACAGGACTCAACAATAGCGCCATTAAAATGGTGGTGATAAAACAGTCCAAATCAAAATCAAAACCAGAAGCATTATTCAATAATAAATTAAACCAATCAATTCCCTGGGGTAAAAAATACTCCAAAAGAGGCAAAGGTTTATATTGGTTATATAGGTGAGATGCAAAAAATATTTAAAATACAAGACTCTGACATATGCATGCAGACATATAAAGTATAATTAAGCAAATTGTGTATCTCAAAAAATACTCATGCAAAAAATCTGCAAATTAATAGACCTGGTCCCATGACCAAATGGTGCAGACTACAAAACTCCTGATTGAATTCAACAACTTCTACAGCAGATTTCTCTTGGACATAGGTCAAAGCTTTCTTGAAAGTGTTGGAATAAGTAGACCCAACACAACAGGCCTGGAGCTTGTAACAAGACAAAGATGATGCGACTGATCAGGAGTTATCGCAGTATGTAGGTCTCAGTGTTAGGGCGGATATCTCAGAAACCGCTTGTTCTAAAATGTCCTTTTTTCTGGGATGTAGTCGTCCAGGAACTCTACACAACACAATTTTTAGATGAAAAGCATACTTTAAAGACATTAAAACTAATTCCCACATACACACAGAGACACCATGATAAAATCAACATTTTTTGAACATCGAAGAATCACAATCTGAACTTAACTCGACAGCAATTTTTTGACTACATCACCACATTTAATAAAACAAATTGAAGAATGTCCATTGAAATAAAACATATGCAGTGCACTGCCAAAATAAATATTAATTATTGGTAGGAGGGTAAAAAACCTTGAGTATTGTTTTGATGCACATGATAAGAGAACATTAGAACAGCTAGGGTTAGGGTTACTGAAATTGCAATGATGATTTTTTGGTCTGAGTAAATACAGCATATGCTAAAATGTAAATGCTCCCAAAAGGAAGGTGTCCATTATCTCAACTCTGAGTTTCAAAAGGAAAAGAAAAATGCACAATCCTTGTTACTGCTGGACTGAAACAAAATGTTGACTTTACTGCTAATACCAGCTTTCACACATCAATACCAATACCAAACCAAATAACTGATAAGTTGGAATTTTTCACAAAATAAAGCACAAAGAAAAATCCAAAAAATTATTTATGAAACAGACTAATCCTATTAAATATTTTTAGTGTCTGAAATATTTCAACAGAAATGTTTCGAAACAATAAGCAAAATACAGTTGGAAAATCTTTCCGGTCAACTTAAACATTAATCTGGAATGACAAATATTATTAGTGAAATACACATTAATGAAAAAGGTGTATTCAATGTATAGACTAAATTGGAGATGGACACTATTTAGTATGGTGTTTTGGAATGCATTTTACAGAATCACAATGATTGTTTGTGTCTGTGTATCAAAGAAGCTTCCAGAAAGCATTCTTTGTGAACTCACGCAGTGTGAAAATGTTGCTGTTGTTAACCCATCGAAATACATTAACCGTATCTTTTCTTATTTTAACATTTTAGACCTTGTTGAGTTATGAACTCTTGTAAGAATTTGGAATGAGTAAGGGTTACATGGTCACCTCCTTTGGCAAGACAAGTCTTGTAACACTGTTGGCAAACTTCAGATTCACTTTTATCATTTGCCTTTGACTGCCCTGTTTATCAACAAGTTGGGGACGACTAGTGTTATCAACCACATCCATCTCTGTTTTTGTGAACTGAATTGACAAAAATGTAACAAAGCTTAGCTACATTCTTAAAAATAAAGGTGCCAACAGTAGTTCTTCACAGCAGTGCCATAGGGGAACCATTTTTGCTTCACAAAAGGCCCATCCACATGAAGGTTCCAGAAATCAGCTTTATTTATTTAGATCTGTAACAGGCTCCTTACAGTAAATAACAATGAATAAATGGTAAAAGATTTGTGAAATACCAGTGGCTCATGATTTTAAAGGGACTCTTGCTGCATACACTAACTCCAGGTAAGTTCAGGTTTTCTTAATATTTTAGTGTCCTGCTTTGTAGCTTACCAAATATTAAAGATTTCTGTTTTGTTCTATAAATTAGAAAGTTTTTCAATGGCAGAGTTAAAGATGTTAAGATTTGCATTCGGTGTGAAGAGGATGGACAGGATTAGAAATGAGGACATTAGAGGGTCAGTTCAAGTTGGATGCTTGGGAGACAAAGTCAGAGAGAAGAGATTGCATTGGTTTGGAAATGTGCAGAGGAGAGATGCTGGGTATATTGGGAGAAGGATGCTAAGGATAGAGCTGCCAGGGAAGAGGAAAAGAGGAAGGCCTAACTGAAGGTTTATGGATGTGGTGAGAGAGGACATGCAGGTGATGGGTGTAACAGAACAAGATGATGAGGACAGGAAGATATGGAAGAAGATGATACGCTGTGGCGACCCCTAAAGGGAGCAGGTGGAAGAAGAAGAAGAAGAAGAAGAAGAAGAAGAAGAAGAAGAAGAAGAAGAAGAAGAAGAAGAAGAAGAAGAAGAAGAAGAAGAAGAAGAAGAAGAAGAAGAAGAAGAAGAAGAAGAAGAAGAAGAAGAAGAAGAAGAAGAATTTTCAAAGCAGAAAGAACCAGCTTCATATGCAAAGGATCCTTCCCACAATGAAACAGTGCCTTGTCAAGCAATGGTTCTATGAAAAACCACACAACCCTATAAGGAACCATAAAATGCCACTAAAGAACAATTAATTTTTATGTAATTTAGTTTTGTGGTAGTCACAAAGATGCATCACCAAATGCAAAGAAATCAATTTGCCTATTCCATGCCATCTGTTGCCTTTCTTAAAGACACAGCACTTACTTTTCAATAAAGGCAACGTAAAGCAATTTTAGTCACATTTTCATGTAGTTAAGATTACTGAATGTTGCATAATGCTGGTATAGTGTGATTTTTTAAAATCTGGTAGTGCTGCACTTTTTATTATCAGTATAACATGCAACACTAATGCTTTTATGTAAGCAACATAAGTGTATGTATAGTAATGGAAACAAACCACAATAAAAATTTCTTTAATAAATGTTCAAACTCACAATAATGAATTAAGAATTAAACAACAAAGAAAAAAGGAACTTGGACTGCAAGCACTTAACACAAATCCAAATATGATCTGCAAATTTGACCTCTTAGACAGAAATCCATGAAACTAACACTGACTAACCAGCCAGCAGTCAGGACTGTTTGCATCCTCTAACTGATTGTGTTGCAGACTGCTAGGTATTTTAACTCTGTATCTTTATCAGCTTGAACTATGCATCTTTCATAACATTCTTTTAGAAAGGTCTTAAAAACAGATTGCTAGACATATTTTTGGAATGTGAAACAACCTTGTCAATTAGCCCGGGAAATGAACATATAAACATGATAACGGTTTTAAGATTATAAATCATCTGCGTAATCTTTGTCAAGTCCGTGTGGAGTGAGGCTTTTAAGTTTGGGATGCAGAAAAGAAAAGAAACATCAAGGAGAGAAGATCACCATCCACTTTAATTGACAAAATACAAGACTTCTGCAGACAGAAGAAAATTCTGAAGCAGCTATACACCCTGGCTTGAAGGGACATATCTTCATCATCATCCATACCTTTAAAGAAAGTATCCATAAAATAATCTTCTAAATACATTTTTTTTACTTTTGCTGCTAATCTTTCAACTGAATTGTATTCATTTTGTTTCATTTCAATAGTGATATTGTTTGGTTGGGTCATGGTATAATGTTAAGACCACCTAATGTGTGTGCTGAGCATGGATGGCTTTGAAAAGAAGCAGCATGGTGAGTGGGCACCTGCTTTGGTGATGGGCACAGGTTCGCATGCACCGAATGCCATGTTGAAGGCCAGTGAGGAACAGATTAAGGATGTGACTCGAAACATAACCTGCAGCATGTTGTCCAGACAGTAGAAACATTGTAGGCCTGAAACTGGACTCCATTTGGTTCCTGTCTACCTCAAGGGTCAGGAAACATGTCAGGATATGTACTGAATAGACTTACATTCACCTGAACTTCCTTCAGTGATTGAGAATTATTAGTCAGTAAAAGCAAGAACTACTAGACATACAGTCATATGAAAAAGTTTTCTTTTGATTTTTGTTTATCATTGGCTGAGCTTTTAAAGTAGCGACTTCCTTTTAATATATGATATGCCTTATGGAAACAGTAGTATTTCAGCAGTGACATAAAGTTTATTGGATTAACAGAAAATATGCAATATGCATCATAACAAAATTAGACAGGTGCATAAATCTGGACACCCCAACAGAGATATGACATCAATACTTAGTTGAGCATCCTTTTGCAAATATAACAGTCTTTAGACGCCTCCTATAGCCTTTGATGAGTGTCTGGATTCTGGATGGAGGTATTTTTGACCATTCTTCCATACAAAATCTCTCCAGTTCAGTTAAATTTGATGGCTGCTGAGCATGGACAGCCTGCTTCAAATCATCCCATAGATTTTCGATGATATTCAAGTCAGGGGACTGTGACAGCCATTCCAGAACATTGTACTTCTCTCTCTGCATGAATGCCTTTGTAGATTTCAAACTGTGTTTTGGGTCATTGTCTTGTTGGAATATCCAACCCCTGCGTAACTTCAACTTTGTGACTGATGCTTGAACATTATCCTGAAGAATTTGTTGATATTGGGTTGAATTCATGCAATCCCAGTCCCTGAACTAGCCACATACTCCCACAGCATGATAGAACCTCCACCAAATTTGACAGTAGGTAGCAAGTATTTTTCTTGGAAGGCGGTGTTCTTCTTCCGCAAAGCGCTTTTTGTTCTGACCAAATAACTCAATTTTTGTCTCATCAGTCCAAAGCACTTTGTTCCAAAATTAATCTGGCTTGTCTAAATGAGCATTTGCATACAACAAGTGACTCTGTTTGTGGTGTGAGTGCAGAAAGGGCTTCTTTCTCATCACCCTGCCGTACAGATGTTCTTTGTGAATTGTAGAACGATGTACAGATACACCATCTGCAGCAAGATGTTCTTGCAGGTCTTTGGAGGTGATCTGTGGGTAGTCTGTAACCATTCTCACAATCCTGCTCATATTCCTCTCCTGTATTTTTCTTGGCCTGCCAGACCTGCTGGGTTTAACAGCAACTGTGCCTGTGGCCTTCCATTTCCTGATTACATTCCTTACAGTTGAAACTGACAGTTTAAACCTCTGAGATGGCTTTTTGTAGCCTTCCCCTAAACCATGAGACTGAACAATCTTTGTTTTCAGATCTTTTGAGAGTTGCTTTGAGGATCCCATGCTGTCACTCTTCAGAGGAGAGTCAAAGGGAAGCACAACTTGCAATTGACCACCTTAAATACCTTTTCCCATGGTTTGACACACCTGTCTGTGAAGTTCAAGGCTTAACAAGCTCATCCAACCAATTTGGTGTTGCAGGTGTAAAAGGTGCTATATAGCGCCCAACCCGGCACAGACTCAGGCAGAGGCACGTACTTAAATAAAATGCACTTTATTTCTCTTCAGCCGTGGGGCACGCCTTCCCCGTGTCCCACAGGCCCAACACAGTCCCAAAAGCACTTCAATATATAGCACAACAAACCACACTTCTTCTCTCCCACCACTCCACCACAAACTTCGTCCTCCTTCCTCCCAACTCTGGCTCTCTCGAGTGGTGGTGGCTGGCGTTTTTTATACCCCACCCAGAAGCATTCCAGGTGCTTGATTACCTGGCCCTAATTGACCTTCCGGGTGGGGCTGACGAGTCGACCAGCTGGGCTGGAAAGTCCATGCAGCACCCCCTGGCGGCCATCCAAGCCCCCAACCAGGCTGTGGAGGACTCCATCTCCCATGGAGCCTTGTGCCAGGTTGGGGAATCATCGTCCACCAAGGAGGCTGCCACCAAGCGTCCCGGGGGAGGTACTGAACTGCCCATGGTGGCTCCCCCGGAACAGATGCAGCAGGGGCGTCCCTGCCGGGCATGAGACCTGGCTGTCCTTCACACAGGTAATCAGCATTGAGCAGTCACATGCATTCAAATCAGCAAAATTACAAGGGGACCCAAATTTTTGCACAGCCAGTTTTTCACATTTGATTTAATTTCATACAACTGAATACTGCTTCACTAAAAATCTTTCTTCAGAAAACACCCCAGTACTCAGATGTTCCTAGGAAATGAAAGACATACCACTGTTATCTTTTGTGTTGAAAGTAAATTATTATGCAGGCTAAGAGGGGTTCCCAAATTTTTTCATATGACTGTATAGACAGCTTTTTGACAGCTATTTCAGTCACTCTGGTTAAGCACAGTCTCTGATTCATTTCTTTCTTTAACTGATTTCTAAACTCCTCCATCCCATCTAAATTACATTTATTTAATGCTTATTTTATAAATGTTTGCTTGATATATTACTGGGCAGGTGTGTATAGTTGTTTTATATTATTTGGGTTTTGTGCAATATATTTTTCACTTCTACTGTATATACTGCTTTGGTGGTGTCAAGTATTGCATATTACGTTAATTATATTAACCTTGTTATATGCATGAATGGAACACCAGGAAAATTCCTTGCAACTATATTACCTGGCAGTAAAGTTCAAGTTCTAACTCTAATGATACAGTACATCCTGAAATCAGAAATGCTCCCACATAGGCCTAAAACTGTTGCCCTGTACATCTATAATTACAGACGGTGTCTTTGATTTAGCTGAAATAACAATCAATGAAAATGAATACCCTCAAGTGTCGAAGCAGGTGGATGTGCACCTTTTTATCTGAAATTGGCTGTGATGTAAGAAAACCATCTATCTATCTATCTATCTATCTATCTATCTATCTATCTATCTATCTATCTATCTATCTATCTATCTATCTATCTATCTATCTATCTATCTATCTATCTATCTATCTATCTATCTATCTATCTATCTATACAGATTTACAACTGACCAATTTGAGGCCATTTATATTTACAGCCAAGGGCCATAGGAAAGCAATGCGATAACAATGTTCTAGAAGTTACCAAAAGCCACTACAGGCCAAAACTGCAACCTATAAATGGCCAAAAACTAGCAATAAATAAAAAAAAATTAAAAAATCATTGTGCTCACTGAGTTCCATCTTCGATGCAAAGATTGTCTATTTTACGTGGCATTTTTCTGAAGCTGTGCTTCACAAAGCATGCACGTCTTTTTTGTTTCTAATATGTGTAGATGGTTCTCATTATTTTCTTGCATCAAGAAGATAAAAACTCACTGTAAATAGTAATTAATCTTTCATTATTATTACTTTGCAGGGTCTCATAGGTTTTCTGACTCTTGGAGGACCCCTTACGGCTTGTTTTGATCTGGCGCTGCTCCACACTTATGCATTCAGCTCATTCGCCATCCCTTACACAGACCAGGCATGCCTCTGTCCAGACTTGAACAATGGTTTGTGCTACTCCATACTGGTAGTATGTGTACCAGTGACCCACACCAGACCCACAAATCCTCAGTTGCAATGACCTGTACAATTTGTGACCAACATACAGTCAATCTGATATATGCCCAAATGACCCGCTTTAAATGGACCTTTAAGTCTGCATAAATTATATATGTATAAAATGCTAAGAGGTTGTTTTTGCATCATGAACCACTGGGGCTGCAACCTTGATGTTGGTCTTGGGGCTGATGAAGGAACAACGTAGGGCTGCTAGCAACCCCTGCAAAGTAATAGGGGTTCATGTCTTTCCTATGGCAAACCGCATAAGAAAACATATCAACAAGGTAGCATGGCTGAGAGAAAATGAAGAGCAACAATGTCTGTGCAGAATGAAGCAAATTGCAGGGGCCAATGTAAAAGGACAAAGAATATTAATAGTGCCAGCTTCCGCTGTGCGAAACCTGCTGATACTTGGAAAATGTGGCTAGTGGCAACCTCCAAGGAGATACCTCAGTTTGTATCTTTTATTAATGCAAACTGCTTAAAACTACAAACTGTGTAATAAGTTTTTAGGGTTTTATTTTCTGTTGACACCTTATACCTCATAAGGTCAGTCAGTTATTCTCCAACCTGCTATATCCTAACACAGGGTCACGGGGTGCCTGGGATTTGTTTCCTGCCTTGCACCCAGTGTTTGCTGGGATTGGCTCCAGCAGACCCCCCCGTGACCCTGTAGTTAGGATATAGTGGGTTGGATAATGGATGGATGAATTAGAGTAAGCAGCTTTGTAACCACACTACATTTGCATAAAAATAATAATAATAATTCATTACATTTATATAGCGCATAATGTGTACGAATTGTATACATATTACGCATATCGGGACACATGGGTGTTTTGGGGGTGTTACAGATATAAGAATATTATTTTACATTAAGATAGAAAATATAAAAGCAACTATAGTATACGACCAATAACAGCATAACCAAAAGATCATACTAAATATAATATTCTGTTATGAAATAAAACAAGAATGGGTCAAAATAATGAATATGGCTAAGCAATACAGTCTGAGCAGTCAGCTAGCACCACTGAAACTGCAAAATGAAAAATTATGTAATATGAAAGCATAAAGCATTAGAACAAGATATTCATGAAACTATGCAAATATATAAATTTCCTAAATTTCTTCTGCAAGTGAAAGCTTCATTAACACACTATGATGAAACTAAGCAAAACATATATGAATTAGATGTAACAACAATATGTTTTTCTTTTCACTTAGTGTTTCATGTTAAATTTTAGAGAAACATTTCCTAAGATGAAAGAAATTGATCAAATGATATTTATTCTTAGCATGTGTTTCAAGCATAGCTTATTCCAAGCATTATTTGCATTTTGTACTCTTAAGATTATTGCCAAAAATAAAGTAAAATCAGACATTACTTAAAGCTTGGTAAGAAGCACGATTTCCCAACACTCTGAAATCCAGAAACATTTTCCATCTGGAAATCTAAAGAAAATGCAGAGGACTATACTACCATCTAGTGGTGACCAGCAGAAGGACAGATAGATAGATTAGATAGATAGATAGATAGATAGATAGATAGATAGATAGATAGATAGATAGATAGATAGATAGATAGATAGATAGATAGATAGATAGATAGATAAGGCACAATATACATAGGATATATAGTACCTGAACAGAATTTTAATTAATAAATCTAAATTTACATTTTTTTCTTCCTCTTCATCTTTTCCCACTTCTATGTGAGGTCGATGTGCTTAATCAGCCTTTTAGTTCAGTCCTGCATCTCCTCCTCAGTCAAATTTTTTTCCTTCAAATCAACTTTTACTTTATCTGTTCACCTGCACTTTGGCCACCTTTGCTTTCTCTTCTACTGTACTTCCATTTCCATCGCACTTTTGCTCACCTATTCATCGTCTTTCCTTACTACATGCCTATGCCACTCCACCGTACTTTCCTGTACTTTCTTAGATGTCTCTCTCACATTTAGCGTACCTCTGATTGCCTCATTTCTTTGTCATCTCTTTCTTGGTACTTCGCACATTCATCTCAGCATTTTCATTTCTGCCACATCTAACTTCTTCCCCTGCTGTTCTCCCTTTACTGTCCATGGGGGTGGAGTGGTGGCTCTGAGCCTAAGGGTCTGCGCTGGCATCCCGAAGATTGCCGGTTCCACTGCCAAAAGAGATGCTACTCTGCTGGGCCCTTGAGCAAGGCCCGTAACCTTCAATTGCTCCAGGGGTGCTGTAGAATGGCTGACCCTGCGCTCTGACCCCAAGGGGTATGCAAAAAGATGCATTTCACTGCGTGTTGTCCTGTATAACTATGTATGTGACAAATAAATAAAGAATTATTATTATTATTATTATGTCTCGGCTCCATACATCTCTGCTGGTCTTACCACTGTCTTAAAGACCTTACCTTTAACATTCACCTTAATTCTTCGATCACACAAAACTCCTGATACTTTCTTCCAATTGTTCAATCCACACTGCACTTTATGGGTTATCTCTGCATCTAATTTTCCATTTTGGGCTACCATTCATTCTAGATAATTAAATGTACCCTCTCTTTTCAAAAGCTCTCCCTGCAGGTTAATGTCTGAATCCTTATCATCATTAAACCTCATATATTCTATCTTCTTCTTCCTATTTATCTTCAGTCCTCTATCTTCCAAAGCCCTTCTCCATTCTTCCACCTTCTTTTTCATTTTCTCTTTTCTGGCGCTACACAACACAATGTCATCAGCAAAAAGCCTGAACCAAGAGAACGGGTCTTCTATCTCACAAGTCAACAAACTATGACCAGATTAAATAGATAAGGACATAAAGAAGATCCCTGGTGTAGACCTACTCAAATTGGGAACTTGTCTGTTACTCCAACGCTACTTTTAACCCGAGTCCTCACTCCCTCATACATATCTTGGACAATTCTCACATTCTTTTTTGCTACTTCTTTCTCTCTCATGTCCCTCCAGACCTCTTGACATGGCACTCCATCATGAGCCTTCTCCATATCAATAAACACCATAGCCAGACCTTCCTGTTAGTCTCCATGCTTCTCTATGAGCTGTATCAACACAAAAACTAAACCAGTTGTTTCATAGAACCAAACAGCAAGGTGGTCTCTTCCCTTAGCCCTCCCTATATAACCCTTTCCTAAATTTTCATTTTGTATGACATCAGATTTATCTTTCTATAGTTTCTCAGATAAATAGACAGAGTGAGTGTCAGGAAGGGTACCCAGCTGTAAAACGTAGACAAAACCTTAATGATGACATCAAACCAATCAACTTCGGCAAATACACCTCAGCAAAACATTCCCATCTTCTTCTATAATACGCTACCGTGGCTGTTCGTTTGTCTGTCCAGGATTTTAAATCACCTGTAGCTCAGAAACCGTTTAACCTATTGACCTGAAATTTGGTACACATATACTACATGACCTCTACTGTCCGCTTTCGGGGTGATGATTAAGCTCCAAGGTTATTCCTCTTTTTATTTTATTGTAGATTCAACTCTTGGCAGCGGCCAGCAGGACGGCTATGCGGTGCATGCGTGCGGGCACCATTCTCATTCCCTACCACCTTTGCTGTTACTTCCCCTACCTCTTCATATCTTAAATCATTCTTGAGGCAGATTGAAGACTTAAGTGCCAGCTTAAGTTAAAAATTAAAGAAAAATACTAAGTAATTGCAACACAAACACTGACTTAATTAGTTTTAACACAAAAAAGATGCCGACGAAAGAAGAGAAGAAGCGGGCCACTAGGGCAGAGAAAAGAAGAGCTGCTCAGGAAGCAGCAAGCGCATCAACTTCTGAGCAAACAAATGGTAAACGTACAGAGAAAGAGGATGAAAACTATAAGTCAAGTGTATTCACTGCATGTTATCGTGCAGTCCGCCGTTACTGGTTAGATGATAAAACTCATCAATTTTTTTTATTTTATACTAAAAGTTTTTCTCAAAAAAATTTCTAATTAAAAATATATATAAAAATATATACATATACTGTATATAAAATATATAGAACATGAAGACATACATAATATGCAGCATACCACTTGCGTGATTAAACTACAACCAAAAATGTATATTTTTATATATTTAGTGCCCAGAATGAAGTCTGCTGTGTAACTATTTATATTTTGGTTATGTTCTGTATTCTCGGCTTCTTCCACCGTTTATTCAAGAGATGCCGAGCCACTTTTCTGACCTCTAAAGTTGTAAGCATTTATTCCTATGGGGTTAGCCCTTGACACAAATTATGATTTGTCACAAATAATGGAATTCTTGATATTTTATATAACTTCCTGTACCACAAATCCACGTATCCATTCAATCAGGGATCACACAAGCACAGGTATAAAGGAATAACTTTGTGTGATCATATTAAAAATGCATGGATAATAAATACTTGTTGGAAGAATGTTTTTCTGCCTTTCGTAGATCATTGTTGGCAGGAGAGACCTTCTTGCTTTTCATTCTCTGTTCAAAATGATAAATGTGACACGGGCTGGTACCCACAAACTCAGTGGTACAAATCTCAACAAAACTAAGCCCAACACTATAAATACTGTACATGGGAACAACACAGCAGTAATTTTTCATTTATATTCTCTACTTAAAGTATCTGTGATGTTGTGCATTATAAAAACACTGCCAATTTAAATCCCTTTTGGTCTATTAAATAATTCCATCGTAGTATTTTATAATTTTTCATCCAAGGAAAATGGCAACAAAAGTCATACAAATTAAATTTTGTACTTGCTTCACAAAACTCTACAGCAGTCTATAAATCGCACACCCTCTCTTGAAAATATGGACTTTTAAAATGAGAAGACATTATAGCATTTGTCATAGTGCATACGCCAGAGTTCTAAAAATGTTAATGACATTGAGTGTTCCTCATGGGATCATTAAATCTCAGTGTGTGACATAACACACTGCTAATCTGATTAATGTTTTCTTTATAAATAACAGTAAAACCTGAAAACTGACATCTTTAAACCTCAATAAGCAGTTTTCTTATTCATATTCCCTCTTAAACAAAATCACAAATACCAAACCGCTTTGATTCAAACACCCTAAAGCTGCAGAGGGGCACAAAACCTGTCTGTCTTTCCAGCATCAAAATAAAATCACCTAAAAATGCATGTAAATGTAAAACAATGTGAACGTATTCATCAATGAGCCCCCCTTCTTCCAATACAAGCTCACAGAGGATGTATAAAACAAGTTTTGATATAGTCAGGCTGGCATATTTTTGTAAACTATACAAAAATAAAGGCATTTCAATACAGTGTTTGATATACTGGGCTGCACGGTCATTATATAATTACTTATTATGGTAAAACACATTAAAGGAAGTTGAAATTCAAATATCCTGCAATACAGCACAGAAAAGGGTTGGGTGGTCAGTTAACATTGGCTTACTCTTTTTCTATGAAGCATGCGACCCTACAGGAATATTTTATCTGGAATTTGAGTACATTGAAGATTTGATTTCTTTTCTTCACCCGACCTTACACCCATGGCATCCAAGTTCAGTCCTGAGAGCCCCCTATGGCTACAGGGTTTTGTTCCAGCCAGTTCCACAATCGGGAACTCCTTTTATTTCTAATTTATTTCTTTTTTTAATTGGCTGGTCTGGTTTTCCTTCTCTTACTCTTCTCTCAAAATCCCATAAAAAATGCATGTAAATGTAAAACAATGTGAACGTATTCATCAATGAGCCCCCATTCTTCCAATACGAGCTCACAAAGGATGTATAAAGCAAGTTTTGATATAGTCAGGCTGGCATATTTTTGTAAACTATACAAACATTAAGGCATTTCAATACAGTGTTTGGTATACTGGGCTGCACAGTCATTATATAATTACTTATTATGGTAAAACACATTAAAGGAAGTTGTTTTTCTGCATTATGAAATTCATATTTTTGAAGGTACTGACATACAAGCATGCATTTTAGCTTTGAATCAAAGTAATTCTTCAAACACATTAACTTAATCCTAAAAGCCAAAAGTTTAGAAAAAGCACCAAAACAACAGTCGCATCAATTCCCTAATCACTTACACAAGACATGAAGGAAAACAAAATAAACAAAATCAATCAATAAATAAATAAATACCATTTCAGACAAATCAGACAACACATTTTTGATAAAATCATTTCACTATCCGGAGTAGAAATACAAAGTGATATCTCAATGGTGGAAATAAATGGCAGCCATGTTGTATGAAAGGAAAGAAAGTTGACAGTCCTTGAGTCACTTATAAAGACAGGCTGAAGAGTACAGATGTAAAGTTTCTTTTTCTTTTCAGAGTATGGACCATTTAACCAGACAGACATCATTAGAAGACTATTTCACATGTTTAGACCGATAGCGGGGACTCCCATAACTAACTGGTTATTTGTATGTACTTAATGTATGGTGTATACAGCAAGGATTTTCCCCTAAATAAAAGCTTATATAATTTGATATCTTTTTGTATCAGGTAGTTAAAACCTACCAGCTGCCACACCACAAGACATGCTTCTACACACCAATTCATATTCGTACCAAGATATTAAAAAAAAAATGATTAAAGAAAAATTACACACACACACACATAATTTGGCACTGTAAGCAAAACATGACAATAATGAGTTTTTGTTTAATTTATATTCTCATTCAATATTTACAACCGTAAAGACAGTAGTTGCTAGATAAAGTGTGAACACTCGGGATTGGGGTGAGTGGCTCTGCTGTTGTAATATTTTTCTTGAAATTGTGCCAGATGATAAACAGACTTAGTCAAATGTTTCAAGCAGACTTGCAATTCAGACAGTTTTGTAAGATTTGTATTCAGTTTTATCTGTGAAAAGCATTTACTTATGACTTTAAATCTCTGACTATGGGTAAAATGCTGCTGATATTGTAGACAGCCATAATCATGTTTATTAGATTAGGGATACTGGACAGTAGGTCATCATAAACGTGACAGAATCCAGGCCTCATTATGTATAAAAAAACGAAACCTAAATATACAAAAATACGCTGCTTATCAAATGCCTTGGGCGCCTTCAGATACTTCAACACGTGATGTTTACAGCATCAATTCCACACTCCACTACTTCCCAAAGGTTATAAAATATTATTGAAGTGAAAATATTATATTTGAAATTCAAATATTCTGCAATATAGCTCAAAAAAGGGTTGGGTGGTCAGTTAACATTGGCTTGCTCTTTTCCTATGAAGCATGCGACCCTACAGGAATATTTTCTCTAGAATTTGAGTACATTGAAGATTTGATTTCTTTTCTTCACCTGACCTTACACCCGTGGCATCCAAGTTCTGTCCTGAGAGACCCCCTATGTCTGCAGGGTTTTGTTCCAACCATTTCCACAATCAGCAACTTCTTTCATTTCTAATGTATTTCTTTTTTTAATTAGCTGGTCTGGTTTTCCTTCTCTTACTCGGCATTTACAAAAAAAGCAGCATTGTGAGGTTTACATTCGTGAGAAAAAATTTAATATTCATATTTGTTCCATACTTTTAAATTATTAGCCCATTTTATAATTCACTTTTGTTGGTGATGTTTGTTTCCTTAATGGTATCCTAATAATGACAATTAACAAGGAAAGAAGTAAGAAACAGGGCAGCTGGCACACAAGGGTGAAAGGCTTGACACCAGAAATTTATAAAGGAGGCTTGCAAATGTTGGAATGTAGCAAGCTTTTATGTAGTTCACATGAAGATATAATAATATTGCTCAAAGTCAAAGTCAGTAGCCTCTGTAGGTTAGGCTAACACAAAATAATACAATTTCAACTGAACGCACCTGTTTCCTGTATGGCATATACAGTACTAGCTGTCCCCCACGGCTCTGCCGGCATAGTAGTGAAACAGGACAAACTTTAAAAAGCAATAAACAAACAGGTATTGCTAGCTAAGTGGAGGCAAGGTACACTCCAACATGTCGCGAGATGTAGAGAAACTCGAACGGAGGCTGGCGCGCGTGAGTGAGGAGGGCCCTGCCCAGCTCCCCACTCCTGACGTCACGATTCCCCCTACCCTAGGCCCGCAGCCTCTGTCTCAGATTAGCATAAATAAATCTCACCTTCAAGTGAACTTTGATACCTAACGCGATGAGAGAAGTTGCAAAATCAACCGGAATGTTCAAGCAAATAATAGAAAAAAACCTGATCTACATCCATTAAGTAGTTCTCTCGTGAAAAGCAGGCAGGCAGGCAGGCAGGCAGGCAGGCAGGCAGACAGACAGACAGACAGACAGACATTGGATTTTATATATACAGAGCTATTTCTATGTAACGAAACTGTACCATAACATCAATCTGTTAGCGAAATACTTTTCTAAGCAGACTCAATTTTTGTATCTCCTATAAGACATTCCCAGTAATGTACTATTTTTTTTTTATTCAACCTAACTTGGGGAAAGAAATAAACAAACTTTCAATGTTTGGTGTATCAATTTGGCATTCACAGCACAGCAGAAAGACAAGGCCTCTCTGTGAACGTGGCAAAAATGAAAGTGATAAGTGATCTTCATTAATACACTTAGAACTATAAAATTTAGTTGGATGACACACAATAAGTCCATTTCTAAAGCTCATGTTGAAAAGGTGGCACTTATATTTAAGATGCTTTACATTCTCTCTCTAGTTTGCTCGTTAAAACAAGGAGAGATTTCTGTCCTCTTCAGCTAATTAATTTGTGATAAAAGAGGATGTTACACTATGATTGTGACATTAAATATAGTTTAAAATATATACCATATATACTCGCGTTTACGTTCTCCGCAGATAAGTCGGGGCTTGATCTTACCATATAATTTCCAACATTTTATAATGTCGGTCACATAAGTTGAATGCAGAAAACTCACTCTTTTGATCCAAGAGATTATGATATGCTAATGCCCACCTGAGAGAGTAACCGTGGAGCACAATGCCTTTGTTTCCTATGTATTGTGCCTACGTGACCACACGGTAATACCCAAACTATTCTAAACTGATGATTGCACTGTTTTGTGTTTTTTGTATCTCACACCCTCATACACCTTTATCGTAAGAGCATCCGTTATCTACGATGAAGCATTCGATCAGAAGAAAATACGAAGCTGGTTTTAAATTAAAAGCTGTTGAAGTGGCAAAAGAAATTGGAAACTGTGCTGCTGCAACAAAATTTGATGTGTCTGAGAAACTGATGAGAGATTGGAGGAGGCAAGAAGATGTAAAAAAAAAAAAAAAAATTAAGTGTCGTATTTTTGAATGGCCATATGTGTCGGGGTCTGATTTTATGATCGATTTTTCGGGTTTCAAAGACCCGATTTGTATGCGAGTATAGGGTAAATTAGTAGTTACGTAAACACAAAATCATTGTTCTGTTTTAGCCATCTCAGTCTCCTAACTCTAATAATGTGGAAGAGTTTTGGATTGGACTTAAGGAAATATCAACAAGACATTTTGAGGAGACAAATAATTTTGCTAAGAAGAATCAAAAAATAAATATAAAGTATCATGGATGGCCCTGGAAGGACTAGCAGAGAGAGAGTGGTCAGGGTAATGTACCCCTCAAATGAAAACAGTACAAGTTTTTTTTGTTGTTGTTTTTAAAGGCATGTGGGGTGGAAATCAGGCTGGAGTACTGATTGGGGTGTGACATCAGTAGATCACAACAGTCCTACAGCATGCATGCGTGAGAGTTCTGTGCAAGACTGCTACAGCTCTGTGATGTCATGTTGACTTTGCAAAGCATCATGGGGTGCTGGGAAAAAAAAAAGTTCACCTAAGATGGCTGCAGGGTAAGTTTCTAGGAAAATATTTGGCAAACTAGGTCACAGTCGAGCACAGCATATTGAAAAATGATTTGGCGAATTTCACTGATCAGCACCATTCCTTATTTTAAACCTCTTCGTCAAGTTTATGAATAAATATCTGCAGTTTCCATTTGCAATGGATTAATTGATCAGATGATCATAATATAATTCACATACAAACATCACAGGCATCATAAACCTAGAAAATGATAAAGCACCACAGGATAATGCATGAGTGATATTAACTAGTTCAAGCATCAAAAAAGATAAAAAGATAAAGATTTAAGAAAAGTGTTAAAGTCACTCTAAATAAAAAAAACAGTATATGTACAATTAGGTTTGGCAGGTGATAGATCAGTATGACCTCATGGAGAAGGAGATGTTTGATTTTAGTAACAAGCAAACCACAGCTGATTATATGAATTAAAAAAAAAAAACAAACATAATTCCAATATTTTTTATATTTGATTTTTTTCTTTGTAGTTAACACTTTCAATCAACGTACTATAAATCCAATTGTTTTTATTGTGTTTACACGGGCAGCCCACTCAAACAACAGTTGTGTGCAGATGAACAGTAATAGAATTATTAGCATCATATTTATACAAAGATCATAATATAATCATTGATATAAATAAGGTTGATGACATGAAAGCAAGAGATTCTATTCTGGTTGCCAATTAAATGTATTTATTTTTAGTTGTCATTATAGATATAATAATTTACAGTTCTTTTTGAACATGTTAGGTAGCAGCTGTACCGTCAAATAGGTTTATTTCTTATCCTGTGATGGATTGGCACTACATTGAGGTTTGGCTTGTGTTATGAACCTGATGCTGCTGGGATAAGCTTCACACTCTGTGACCTTAAAATTGGATTAATTGTGTTAAATTAATCCACGTATGAATTCTTTTAATGGCAGTAAACTATATTACACATCAATGTTCCATCTGTCTTTGTTTAGCTATGTCACACAGAGACTTCGACAAAAAGAAAAAGAAATTCAAAAATCATATTTGAAAATTGGTCACTTCTGAGAATTAGAAATGTACTAGAATGAAGAACCATATATATTTACATGTGAATCTCTAATTACATTCAGGATCAAATTCCACATCTCTTTTTATTGTTTACTCAGCCAACTCAGCAAGTAAAATCTTCAATTTTGTGTTATGAATTCCCAAAATTATAAAATTGTGTAAGACATAACAGGTGATGTGAACATCGATAAAGATCGTCACTAAAACCTCCCTGTTATTCATTAAAAAAAACACAAGAAATCCTCAAAGCTGCTGCCTCTGCCCCAGACTAGCCTTTCTATTGACCCATATCTATACAGCCAAAATTACATCCAAAATTTGTTAATGATGTGATGATAAGTGCACAGACTAACCAAAATAACAAAATCACATACAGAAATCAGACTGTAAATCAAAAAAAAAAAAATTTTTTAAATTCTCCAGAACAATGACCTGCCTCAGGATATCACCAAGACAAAAACTCATTCAGAACAACATTTCATCAGTCTGTAAAGATGGAACAATATTATGGAACTGTTAGCTGTCTCACAATCCTTGAGTTACCCACAGTAAAGATGGACCAGGAGACCTTCCCTTTGACAAATCCAAAGAAATATACAATTGGTTAAGTGAATACAATGATTTAATGCCATGCTCTACAGTAAACGCAGTGAACGATAATATGACAATTTAGTGTGATAATAGAGCGCCTGGCTAGAAGGGCCGTGCCATCTGTTCAGAAGTCCTGTGATTTGGCTCATCTTCAATTCTAGAGATGTACTGCACATTAAATACTGGTATCATAAAGTCCGCATTATAACAGTGGATTTCCAAAACACCGGACCAAAACTGTCCTCACCCAGTGGACTATAGCAGTTATTACAATTACTATAGTACTATAGTATAAGAACTCAGACTAAAATGTTTGAAAATATTTAAGGTTAAACATAAATAATAAACAAGGAGAGATGTTCTCAAATGTTTTAAAGATCATACAATCAATATTTTGAAATGTGTTCAGTTTTGAAACTCAAAGCATAGACTATTTCAAAGGCTAAATCTGATGCTGGTCTCAAGTAGCAATGAGAATTTCAAATTTATAAAATAATTTTGTTGACTTGAACTGTGAATCCATTATGAAGTAGCTTTTTTTTTGCTATACTGTATATATATATATATATATATATATATATATATATATATATATATATATATATATATATATATATATAAATATATATACTGAACCCTCATTTATCACGGTTAATCCGTTCCAGACTCTACCGCGATAAATGAATTTTCGCGAAGTAGGATTCTTTATTTATAAATCGAATATTTTCGCAGTTAGAATATAGAAAACCTGTTTACGACCTTCTAAATACATTTATTAACATTATTAGAGCCCTCTACACTTGAAATAACACCCTTTAGTCACCATTACACTCGTATTACCCAATATATTAGACAAAATAAGAGAAAACAAGACATATTAGATGTTACAAATATCATATTATTATTATATTACTGTACATTTAATTACACACACACACAGTTCTTACACACAACCACTAACCTATGAAGGCACGAGCTCAGTAGGAGAGTCTTCAGGTGGTGCAGTATCTTCAGCAGGTGCGTCGCTGTCTTCTTCTGCTGAAGGTGTACTAGGAGTAGGCAGTGGGTGTCTGGGTGCGCGGCTGAAGAACATCTTGATAGGCAGTTGCTGGTGCTGTCTTTTCATATGCGTGAGGAGGCTTTTGTAGGGTATTGCCATCTTTGATCATATCCAAGAGTTTCACCTTCTCCTGGATGGTAAGCATCTTCCTCTGGCGCTTAGTTTCATTGTCAGAAGGCTTAGAAAAAGCAGCACGTTTAGGAGCCATCGTGGGGCTTAGATAAAAGTTCTCAGAAAGCGCATGCGCAGTGACGTAAGCGTGTATGAGAAAAAAACCGCGATAGAGTGAAGCCATGAAAGTCGAAGCGTGATAATAGCGAGGGATCACTGTATATATATATATATATATATATATATACAGTATATTTTCTTTATTGCTAGTTTGTGGCCATTTGTTGTATTGTGTTTATCGTTCCATCTGCGTCTTTTGTTGTTTGAGGGTTATGGTTAAGGTTAGGGTTAGGGTTACAGCTCAGATCACATTTTTGGCCATGATAGTTGGTCCAGCATAGTTGGTAGATGCTTCCCTAGCCCTCATGGACAATCAAAACACCATTGCACTCAAATTTAGTTAATTTCCTCCTTCCCCATTGTCTTCAAAGCACTTTGTAGAGTGATAATCTTATTGGCCACATGTTATTAGGATTCACTCTCATCATTCAGTTGGAAATTGCTTTGTTTTACTGTATGTTAAATATGATCTGCATATTTTTGTGTGAATTACTTAATTACTAATTTGCAAATTTTCTAATTGTATTTTACCTGTTAACTTGTTCCAGTGGTCTGAGTCTACACTCACTGAAGGGAGCTATATAAAAATAAACTGAATTGAATATACAGTAGATGTGAACTCAGAGTGCACCTGCCTTTTTTGAGAGTCTTTGTGTACCTTGTTTTGAAATATTCTGTGAAACCAATATCCCTCTAAGTTATCCATAAGCAATTTAATTCACAAATTGCTTCATAATTTGGATGGCATATACCATAATAACTTGAACCACTGCAGTCAAGTATACTACACCGAAAGCCTAGAGTGTGGAGGTTTAATATGCTCAAAGTGAATTTCAACTTTACTGTTCATCCAGGTTTTAGTCCTCTTTGCTTCTCTGTCTTTCATCTGCAATCGGGATATGAAGATGTTGCAGTACAGTAAACATGCTGAATAAGTGCAAATTTCTTGCAAAAAGAAGTGTGTAATGTCAGAACAATCTTATACAATCTACTATGGACTGCAGTAGTCCTCGATGGGAGGCCATTATGGAAATATTGTTCATTTCAGTCTAGTAAAGCTAAACATGAGATGTAAGAATTGCTATGGACTATGAAACATGACTTTTACTTCTTCTACTACTGCTACTACCTATTCAGTGGCTAAATCAGTCATTCTGTAAGTAAAATTATTACAAATATATTTTAATTTTACTATGCACTTATGAGTATTAAAACCGATCACTCATAATAACCAGTGTCTGGATGTCTTCTGGTCATGTTAAAATTCCATAAGCAGTTCAGTTTACGTTATCAAGGAAACACACATTTCACACTTAAAACAAATAACAACATTTTTATTATAAACAGATTTTGCACATTTGCTGTTTAATTGGAATAAGTCAGACTTAGAAACTTTACCCTTTTGTTTTCAGTAAAATATTAGGTAAAATGTTTGCATGAGATTGCCTTAAAGCCCTTTCTGGCAAGCTTAACCTTACAGAGTTTAATTAATAGGAAAAAATCTTATGCAAATGACACTTTATCACCTATTCCACGCACTCGTCATAGAGCATTATTAAAAAAAATCCCTTTAGTCGTCAGTCTTAGGCTTTGAAATTAATCTCCGTAAAACTATTCATAGGATGTGAAGGAGAACTGATAGATAAGAAAGCAATGTCAGAAAAATGGCAGATGAAAGAACAGAGAGGAAAAGAAAGGAATAATAATAATAGTTCAGATACTTACAACAGACAAATCCAAAAGCCAGGCAGTGCAAGAAAATATTAAACACAGCAGAAGAAGCTTCTTTCTTGGGATATATTACTGTTGTTTGGTTAGTTGTGGAGATGGGGATGCTGGGGCAATGCAAGAATCAGGTGAAAAACAATCGTAAATGAACATAATAAAATTAATTTACACCGTTTACAGACTGATCCGTTTCATTCACAGCAATTTAATCACACGCTATGTGCTTTTAAATGATTTTTGAGTGAAATCCATTTTTTTTTTTTAAACTCACTTATTTACAACATGTGGCTCAAGGGAATATACAACGTTTTTTGGTTTGGATCTGTAAATTGTTCTCTTTCTGGAACACTAGGTGGTTTATATGGGATGCGTGGGATGAATGAGATGGTGAAGGTGTGCACTTTTCTGGACAAGTTGTGATAGGTTTATTTCAGTATATTCATTGTTTTAAAATTTTTTCAAAAAAGTGATCATAAATAAGGAAAAAAGAATACAGGACCTACGGTAACATTAATGAGCACAGAGCATGAACCAACCTCAAGCAAAATGCCAAAAATATCACTGAGCACACTGTCAAGCACAGGCGAGCAGGAGATATCCTCAAGGCTTATAAGGTAAGCAATGCGTCCCTGGGTAGAGTTGGAACACTGTCATCAACTCAGTCTTCCTTCTCCTCCACAGTTCAGAGGGATGCCAGCCAGAAGGCAAATGACATCACTTCCACAGCAGCCCAGCCAGGCCCCACCCCTTTTGGGAGTGTACTTTAAAGCCAAAAGGACAACTGGAAAGGGACATTCATTTTGGACCCACATCTGGTAGAGACACGGCTCCTGGCCCGAAGCATACTTCCTACAACTTTCACGCAACTAGCAATAGCCACTACTTCTACACCTTGCAGTGCCTTTTATTGCACTTTTATTGAACTCTTCTTACTGTCTAACATTCCATAACTTCAAAACACATATGAACAAAGACAATTCAAAGTGAGCCATTAGAGTTCAGTTTACAGATGTCAATTAACCAAACATGTACATGGAATGATGATGTTGGAGACAACCCAAGTACCAGGAGAAAACCAAACGGATAAGCGTATTGTGTGCAGACATCATATAGGCTGCCATCTAAGATGGGAACTGAACTTGCATCCCTGAAGGTGTGAGACAGCAGTGTTTAAGCAGTGTGCCACCTCAATGCTTTACTTCAAATGAAATTCTAAGCAAAAAAAAAACCAACTGCTCATTACCAAATCACAACTTTATCACTGTAAGTTTCCTGTCTTATGAATTTTATACTGTTTCACTCTCTGTTCAAAAATAAAGATGTAATTTCAACTTTTGGATTACAAAGCCCAGTACATTTTTCTTTCAAGCAGTTTCCATAATCATTTAGTGCAATTGGGGGGCCTAAGTGATGTGCACAATTTATTGGAAATATTAGTCGGTGGATTTTTTTTTTCTTTCAAGTAAGTGATGTAGAGAATGGAGTTTCATTATATAGACAAAATGACCACAACTGTACTTGTATTTGTATTTTATCATGTACAGGGAGGATCAGTAAGGCTTTGCCACTGCCTGTACTGCTGAGTGGGTTCTGGTAATTGGAGTGACCCTTTCTCAATACTGACTAACAGTTTATAAAAAATGCTTTCTGTGTCACACTTAAGATAAATAAATTGGGAACAGTTGCAATTCAGACCTAATAAAATTCTTACACTGGGTACATTTTTTGTTTGAGAACTGCCTTGTTGAAACACCTTGTTTAAATTAACATGTAAGCAAATAATTTACATAGCAAATTCAGACCTATTAAAATAATTACAATGGGTACATGCTGAGTGAAATATGTATATGTGCTGAATAAATATACCGTAAAAGAGATGTGGATTTTCTGTATCAGCTCACCTTTGCCTACTGAATCCTGGCCTTAAACTTGCGGCACCCTGTTGTGGTTAGAAATTTTGCATATAAGTTGACAAATATTTTGCATGTCTTTATTTGTAACTTATAACACTAATGTCTGTCATTGATAAGAACAGCAATGGTTGGATGGTTAAGTACCCCTACCTCCTTTTAGGACTGAGTCTCTTTGCACTTTTACGACAGGTTTTTGTGGAGGGAGATGCCTCAAACAAGTTTGGCTAAGTGATTCCCTGCTGGACTCACTCAGTCAACCCCCGCATGGACGCCAACTATCTAGCTGGCAAGCTTCACCTTAACAAATGGTTTTGGAGGCAGGTGTGAAGATATTCTGTGCCCCATTGGTCACGAAGTATGGCTGTTTGGAATTGTCTTGTATCAGAAGCCTTTAAGTACCATGACGCCCTATTGGCTGTAGGGTTTGGACAGAGAATCTATAAATTTGATTACTTTACCCCTCCCTCTCTCTTTCTTACCAACTGATGGAGCATCTCACACACCATTGCCATGAGGAGCACAACTCGGCAGCCATATTGAGAAAGGTATGTGGTCAGTTCTGAAGAAAGCTGACCAAAAATGAGGACTTAACGAGAGACATTTTAAGTAACTACATGTCTGTGTGCCGCCTGAAACTACACATCAGCATTTATCAGGTTGTATGGTTGCCAATATTCAAATGTAGTTTTCTTATTGTTATTATTTATTAATATTATCAATAATACATTATTTAAAGTGTAACTTAACCCCTGCTTATCATTTACTACACCTAATTGCTTGAAGCTATAAATGTAGAAGGGAAGGTGGGGAGATGTTATATGGTACAATACCTTATAAACAGGTGAAAGTCTGTGAGATTTGAGGCATTCTGACCAAGACTACATATTAATATTACAAAAGGAGAAACGAGAGTAATATATTGTATTTCTCTACCAAGACAAAACACACCCCCTTAGACCAGATATGCAGGCAGCCTAATCAGCCAAACTAAAGAAGTTCTTCAGCTCCAGTGATTGAATTACTTGCTTGGTTGTGGCTCAGCCAGGACTTGTGCTAAGACTAAACCCAGTAAGGAACCAAAAATACACCAATTACATGTATTATAAATCTGCCTGTATGGTATCCTGACATTGGGCTGCTTACTTTTCAGATCTCAGACTTGTTTCACAGGGAAACTTCCTAAAAAAATGCAAAGATGCTAAAAATGTGAGAGTGGTCATTGCAAATTTAGAATAACTCTTTAAAATTTCAATAACTTACATATCATGTGCTGTGACCCGTAGGGGCATCTCAATAATTATGCTAAACACAGTCCCAGGTTCAAATAAGCCTTTTATACTCCTTTTGAACAGACTACTTTATCACAATATAATAAAATTTAATGCACTACCTTGTTCGTGCGTGCGTGCGTGCGTGCGTGCGTGCGTGCGTGCGTGCGTGCGTGCGTGCGTTCGTTCGTTCGTTCGTTCGTTCGTTCGTTCGTTCGTTCGTTCGTTCGTTCGTTCGTTCGTTCGTTCGTTCGTTCGTTCGTTCGTTCGTTCGTTCGTTCGTTCGTTCGTTCGTTCGTTCGTTCTACTCCAGGTGAGCTTCAATTCATTCCACTACCTACTATGACTGACTTGGCTCAGGAGGACAGGCTGAGTAAGGTACTTTTGTGCTTGTCTCATTGTTACTTCACAACTGTGATTTTTAAGAGCCACACATAATGCAATTTAGATGCCTACAGGAATGCAAAACAGCAGACTCCATGGAATGCTGCTCTTAAATGCCTGCTATGTCAGAAAATGGTGACCAGTCCTGGAATGATATACTGTATTGTAATGAGCAGGATTCAGTCAGGGAACAGCCACAAGCATGAACCAACCAGATCACAATGGATTTGTGTCCACACTGAAACACCGCATGGATATTTTCAAACGTCTCTGGTTCTAGAGAGCGTTTTTCAAAAGTATTCCCTTTCAGCGATTGAAAAACCTGGTGTTGTGTGCACGAAAGCAAAAATCGGAGACAGATGCCTGTGTTTTTAAATGAAAACATACTAGTGTGGACGGGGCCAAAGACTGTTTCAATAAAAAAAGAGGGAAAAAAGGGTACTTTTTTTAATCAAGAGTACACTTAAAATATAATGTATCATTTTCATCAAGTGGGGAAAATAATGGTTTATAGTCCACATCTAGTACAGTATCAAAATGCTTCAAAGCAACATCATAAACAACACAAAAGATGATTACTATTTGTTTTTTGTATTTGGTTAAACCTTAGCAACATTTACAATGAAATATATCTTATTTGTATGTAGTTTGAAGACTGCCTTGTTGAAACACCTTGTTTAAATTAATATGTAAGTGAATAATTTACATGGCAAATACATACTGTAGTAAAGGTTATAATCTCATTACTCAAAACATACATGTAAATAAAGACCTTTCTCTGGTCTAAGTATTCAGCTCAGCTCACCCAAGAATTTTAGCTTCGTCAGATCTGTCCATAAACAAAATCACCACTGTGTTCTCATAAAACTACACACTCCAAAACATAATAAATGAATCTCTTGCAACAGAATACATTTCTTTCAAAATATGTCACATTTCCCACAAGAATCCTAATTTGTTCAAACAAAAAGAAAGAAGCACAGGGTGAACAAACAGACCATGTAGTCAAATGGATCTTACCCTGTCCTTTAAGCTCCATGTGGGCAGAGAGTAAGAAAAAGAAAACAATTATCAGTGGAGGATATCTTCATGTCATGCACGAAACTCTCATGAAAAAGAGTACAGTCAGGCACAGCATGAGCTTCTATGGTTCAGCAGCTTGGAAACAGTCGCTGCTTAGATCTGCCAGGTAAGAAAACAGCCGAATGGACAACAGCCTCCGGCCATCTGTATATGTGGACCATTCGTATCATTAAGCCGTGAGCCTTTACTATGCCAGTATGTTTCTTGGGCATAATCCAGAGATATAGAGGGCAAGCTAACACAGCACACACTCACCATTTTGGCACTGATGCTTAGAGGGGAACTTAACAGAATTACCTGAATTTCTCATTCATAATTATGGCACCAGGAGCTAAAAAATATGGAATCATCGAGACACTTGCTAGTGTAGTATGAGATGAAATGTAGCAAAATGTTAAGTTTTCCATTTGAATGACGCTGTATATTCCTCAAGCTCAAAAACAAGGAGAAAGCTGCAAGTAACTCTGACTGTTATGTTTATAATAATTTTTTTTTTTTTTTTTTTTAAAAATTAATTATAATTATTACTGTTATGTTTATGATAACATGAACCATTAAAAATGCATACCATATATACTCGAGTATAAGCCGACCCGAATATAAGCTGAGGTACCTAATTTTACCTACAAAAACTGGAAAAACTTATTGACTCGAGTATAAGCCTAGGGTGGGAAATGCAGCAGCTACTCGTAAGTTTCAATAATCAAAATAAATTCCAATGAAATTACCGTACATTAATTGAGGCATCAGTAGGTTAAATGTTTTTGAGTATTTATTTCAAAGAAAAACAGTAAACTAGCTCTGTAAGTGGAGAGGAGGGTCAACAAAAACAATATGGTATCTCTCTCGCTCGCACTCACTCTCATGTGTGTGTGTGTATCTCTCTCGTGTGCACGTATGTGTGTCTGTCTCACGCATGTGTGTGTGTGTCTCTCTCGTGTGCACGTATGTGTGTCTGTCTCACGCATGTGTGTGTGTGTGTGTGTATGTGTTCGTGTGTCTCTCTCTCACGCACGCATGTGTGTACTGTACACTCCAGCTTTCTGTCGGGTTGGCGGGGGCAGCGGGACCTGACTTGAATATAAGCCGAGAGTGACATTTTTCAGCACATTTTGGGTGCTGAAAAACTCGGCTTATATGTGAGTATATACGGTAATTAAGTAATCTGTAAAAGCTAAGTAAAAAGGTAACATAGAACATGGGCTTTTAAAAAGTGTTGTTGGTACAATGGAAGCATTCATTTGGATTGTACTCTGACTGTCTTCATCTGTGGTCCCCAACTTTTATAGGGACACAGTGGGCTCCATCCTCACAGGCTGCATTATGTCCTGGTGCGGCACCTGTTCATCTCAGGACCGTAAGAGAGTGGCACTCAGAATGGGTTTATAGGGTTATTAAGGTTACTGGTACACAGCCCTCTTCTTTTAGCAGCTTTATTAAGTATTGAATTTTAAGTCGAATACCCAAATCAAACTGAAAGGTTTACATTTTCAAGAGGTCACAAAAATAGAAAAAAATAATAAAATCTGCTTTTTTATGTAAAAGATAGACTTCTCCTGGAAAATAGGGCTTTATTTCTGATGATTGTGCTGTATTTTTTTAGAGAAAAATACATTTTAGGAGATATGGGACTCTAGATGCCTTCAGATTTGACATACTTTACATTAGTTAAACACTGTTAAAAATAAAGGTGCCAAAAGTTCTTTGAGCAATGCCATAGGGAAACCATTTTTGGTTCCCTAAAGACCCATCCAAATGAAGATTCCAGAAAGAACCTTCATTTATTTAGATTCATAACAGGCTCCATAAGGTAAATGACCATGACTAGATGGGAAAATGCTGATGTGTGAAATACCAGTGGGTTCCCGATTTTAAAAGGACTTTGGCTTCATACAATAACACAGGTTAATTTCAGGTTTTGTTAGCCTGTTAATGTCTTGCTAGGTAGCCTCCCATATATTAAAAGATTTTGTTTTTATTTTTTGTTTTTGTTTGCCCCATGTTGGGAAGTTTTTCAAAGCACAAACAGCCAACTTCATATGCAAAGATCCTTCCCCCTGCAGAATGAAATGGTGTTTTGTCAAGAAAAGCTTCAACAAAGAACCACATAACCCATTAAAGAACCATAAAGTGCCATTAAAGAACTATTCCCTTTAAGACTGAACCTTCTAATGTGACCATAATATATTATGAAAACATGATTCTTATACCACTTTTCTCATTCTTCAAAATATTTCTCTTGAAATGTACACTTGAAGGAACTGCTTCTGATTTTTAAGCTTGTAAAATTGAACAGATTAACACTTTCACTTAAGCAAAAGAAGAAAAAACATACAGTAGATAACATTAAAATTATCAAATATCATGAATCAGTTGGTCTGACAATTTCACTGTGGTCTGTACACATGATAATATTACTACTACTACTTTTACTACAGGTAGACCTTCACTAATCTGGCATTGATCGATTCCCGGGTGCGCTCTGTTTTGGTAGCAGTGGCCCGGGAATCAGGTTATGCATTGACACGCTCTTGTAAACACAGGCAAGTTAACACCTTCTTGTTTTCCTAAATTTACTGATACACACCGCTGACCATCTCATTCCGAGCAGGTGATTGTAAAGTGATTTCCGTCATTATGGGTCTGGTGCTTTACCCAGTTCATAAACCACATTTCTATAACTGATATGGCTCCCGAGTCTCTGCTGCTTTGTTAATCTGGTTTTATGTTTGTGTGACCAGATTTACGCAGCCGGAAACCCAATTCGATAGTTGTCATGACTCCTGAGTAAGATAGTCCTTCCAAAATCTTACCTACAGTATGTCTGTACAGCGCATTAGCTACTTCATTAAAATTTTGTTTAAATGTTTCTTTTTTATTTCAGGTAGTATTCAGCTTTTACTGATTTATTTGATGTTTTAAAAGTGGGTTGAGTTGGTTAGCTATTGTTTACCTGTACCCTTGCTTCTTATATAATACACTACTTTGGCTGTTCATTTCTCTGTCCAGGATTTTAAATCACCTGTAGACCTATTGACCTGAAATTTGATACACATATACTATGTGACATCTACTGTCCACTTTTGGGGTAATGATTGACCTCCAAGGTTATTCCTCTTTTTACTTTTATTTTATTTTATTGTAGAATCTACTCTCGGCTGCGTGCAGCAGGGCGACTGTGCGGCACATGCGTACGGGCGCTGTTCTCATCCCTACCACCTTCGCCGTCACTTCCCCTACCTCTTCATATCTTATATCATTCTTGAGGCAGATTGAAGACTTAAGTGCCAGCTTAAATGAAAAATTAAAAAAAAACGTACTAAGTAACTGCGTGGAGTTTGCATGTTCTCCCCGTGTCAGCGTGGGTTTTCTCTGGGTGCTCCGGTTTCCTCCCACAATCCAAAGACATGCAGGTTAGGTGCATTGGCGATCCTAAATTGTCCCTAGTGTGTGCTTGGTGTGTGTGTGTGTGTGTGCCTTGTGGTGGGCTGGCCCCCTGCCTGGGGTTTGTTCCTGCCTTGCTGGCTGAGATTGGCTCCAGCAGACCCCAGTGACCCTGTGTTAGGATATAGTGGGTTGGAAAATGACTGACTGACTGTTGAATCAACTCTCAGCAGCGGCCAGCAGGGCGGCCATGAGGCGCATGTGTACGGGCGCCGTTCTCATCCCTACCACCTTCGCCGTCACTTCCCCTACCTCTTCATATCTTATATCATTCTTGAGGCAGATTGAAGACTTAAGTGCCAGCTTAAGTGAAAAATTAAGAAAAACGTACTAAGCAACTGCAACACAAACACTGACTTAATCAGTTTTAACACGAAAAGATGCTGACGAAAGAAGAGAAGAAACGGGCCGCTAGAGTGGAGAAAAGAAGAGCTGCTCAGAAAGCAGCAAGCGCATCAACCTCTGAGCAAACGAATGCTAAAAGTACAGAGAAAAAGGATGAAAACTATACGTTAAATGTATTCACTGCACATTATTGTGCAGTACGCCATTACTGGTATACTTAAATTACCTGTGCTTGTATGGCACATTATTTCATTTAAATTTCACTTGCTTTTCTATTTCTTTTATTATCCAGCTTAAACTATCCATCCATCCATTTTCCAACCCGCTGAATCCGAACACAGGGTCACGGGGGTCTGCTGGAGCCAATCCCAGCCAACACAGGGCACAAGGCAGGAACCAATCCCGGGCAGGGTGCCAACCCACCGCAGGCTTAAACTACTTTACATTATATTTTCAAGGTATGACGTGGTGCTTAGACACCATTTAGAGGTGATCCTTTCACTAATCTGGCACTCTTCAGGTTACAGTGGTGCCAGATTAATGAGTCTACCTGCACTATAAAACAGATGGAAACCTGTGTTTTTCAGTTGTGAGTAAGGCAACCAACTACTAACCTAAACTTGTTGAATATATACATTTTCCTACAAATATATATATTTAATGCTGAAGAATTGAATAAACAATGCAATTGCATTTATGGATGACTGATTATAAATATGATTTTAGTTTTGGCTTTTTTTCCACTTACAATTGAAAATAATTAGACTATAAACATTTAAACTGAAGCACACGTTTTAATATTTCTAATATCTGTTGCAACTAATCTTGTTTATTATAGCTCTGTGGCTAATGGGCCTGGGCTGGTAACTCAAAGTTTGCCTGTTTGAATTCCAGTTGTGAAAGGATGAATGCTTTTCTGTTGGGCCCCTGAGCAAGGGCCTTAACCTGCAATTGCTCCTGGGACGCTATACAAATAGCTGACCCTGCGCTTTGGCCCCCTAAAACTCTGAGTAAGTTGGGGTATGCAGAAAAATAAATACTGTATGCAAGAAATTGTAAATAGCAAATAAAGTTAATTAATTAGTTAATTAATTCTATCTTGTGAAGTAGATCATTAATAAATTATGAACACTTTTTTTTAATGATAACTATTTTTATATAGTTTTAACGTCTAGAAGTTCATGTCAAAACAATTTTGACACTCGTAATCAACAGAAAATAAAACAAAAGCTTGTTTAAAGCAGCTTGCTTATAGCAAGATCAAAAATGTTGTTTGAAACAGAAGGGTGCTGCAAGCATCATCACCTCCTACATCCAACATTTCTGTCATAACGAACAGAAGACAGAGGAAGTAGTGCTGCTTGTTTCAATTTTCCAGGAAAAGAAGAGGAGACAGAGAGAAACATTTTCTGTAGCCCAAACTTGACAGCTTTTTCATGTTGTTTCCTTCAAATCAAACATTATGTGAATGGCAACTACTTTAAAGAACTTTAAAGTTGAATGATGTACAGTAGTTTAGCAGGAGCACAGGAAGGTAAAACATAAATTAATAAAATGATAGCAGTGCAGTTAATTTTAATTAAAATGCATTATCACTGTCAATCACAAGAAAAAAAAAAACATGCACACATTTAAACGTAAGTCTGACAATCGCACTTTATTTTTTTAAATTTCATCAACAAGTAATAGCTTTGTGAATTTGTAATTCCACACATATTGACTACAGCATTAGCACACCTAATGCATGTTTTTCACACTTTATATACTGTTTGAAGTAGTTAATGTATGCTATTGTATTAATTTTCTGTTGTTGGTAAAATACTATTATTCTCACTAGTACGTGGGAGACTCTGCACACAGGATGATGAACTTGAAATGAATTCCTGAATATATTAAGACCCTTCACCAAACATTCATATTTACTCCGCTATGTGAATGGTATATTAGAGTCTGCTTTTCACCATTATCGTTTAAAACACACTGTATCAGACAAGATGTGAACAGATGGTCGACCCTCTATCTCACATTAGCAGGGGGAATCAATACTGTCAAGATGAACATCCTTCCTAAGCTTCTTTTTCTATTTCAGAGGATCCCTATATACATTAACAAACTGTTCTTTAAGAAATTAGACTCAATTATAACCTCAATTATCTGGATTCGAGGCAACTCTACAAAGACCTAAAGCAGAAGGTGGCATGGCACTACCTAACCTTCACTTTTATTACTGGACAGCAAACATACAAGCTATAAAGACCAGGAAAAGCTGATTAAAATACACAAGTCTGGTCTGCAATGAAAATAAAATCTTACTATAAACATAGCCCTTCTTTGTGCCCCAATAAATACTATCGTTCATCAACATACCAATAATCCAATTGTCCGTCAATCACTCAGAATATGGAACGAATGTAGGATGTACTTTAAAGCAGAGAAGTTTTTATCTGTTGCTCCTCTACATGATAATCACCTTTTCCAACCCCCTCAGAAAAGTTTTTAATCTTTGGAAAAAGTCCAGAATTAAAGCACCAATTGAACTGTGTATAGATAATGTTTTTGCATGATATGAACAATTACGCTTCAAATTCAGCTTCTCAGCAACACAATTTTTCTACTACTTTCAAATCAGAAATTTTGCTAAAAGAAACCTACCTAATACGGATCAGTCTTGAAGACTTGAAGACAGCATCTTAACAATATAAACATCTCAAAGTCTCTTGCTTTCAAAGATCCCAAGGTATGGTGAGGAAAGGACCTCTCAGTTAACATCTCAGAAAAGTAGTGGAAGGCAGCCATATATAGAATACTCTATAGCTCCTGATGCGCAAAGCATTCAGTCGTTCAACTTAAAATGTGTCATCAATCACATTTATCTCATTTAAAATTGCTCAAAATGTATCCAAGGAAGAATCCAACCTGTGAACATTGCAATCGAGCTCCAGTCTCACTGGGCCCCATGTTTTAAAAGTGCATCAAATTAAGAATATTTTGGATAAAACTCTTTGACTGCTTACCAGACAGACTTAATAACTCGTAAACCACTAACAGCTGTGTTTGGTGGGCTCCCAGATGGGCTTAAAGTGGAAAAGGACAAATTGATTGTAACTGATGATGCCACACTACTAGCGCTCATATTTATCTTGCTTAAGTGGAAGAATTCCAGCCCACCGTTTATAAGTCAGTGGGTAACTGATGTTCTATATTACTTGAAATTGGAAAAAAATAAATTCTCATTTAGAGGATCTGTTCAGAACTTTTTTTAATATGGAAAGATTCAATTAATAACATTTTACAATAAGCATTTATATCGAGGGCAAAAAGTCATTTTTCCTTTTTTTTTTTGTAACTGTTGTAAGAATTGTGCCCGACCCGACACAGATTCACACGGGATGCACGGGTAAAATAAAACAAATATTATTTTTCTTCGTCTGTGGGCTACGCCTTCCTCGTACCCACAGACAAAACACAGTCCCAAAGCACAGCACACTAATAACACAAAACACTTTCTCTTCCTCCACCACTCCTCCCTGGCAACCTCGTCCTCTTCCTCCCGATTCTGGCCCCTGAGTGGTGGTCGCTGGCTCCCTTTATTGGGCACCCGGAAGTGCTCCAGGTGTTTGATTGCTGACACCCGGCTACACTTTCAGGTGTGGCGAGACCAATGCCCAAAAGGGGCCAGCAGCTCCTGCTGCAGCACCCCCTGGCAGCGCCTGCGGGACCCAACAGGGCTGCACAGAACTCCAACCCCCATGAAGCCCTGGGGGAGTCCGAGGCACTGCTGCAACCCAGAGAGGCTGCCATCTAGTGGCCAGGGGGAGATACTGGGTTTCTCACCTTTGTCCCCCTGGTATATATGGTGCAGGGGCGTGCCGGCCAGGAATGGGCTCTTGGCTCTCTTCTCTTTCTCTCAGGTGGGAGTTAAATTCTGTTATTTTAGGTTTTGTCTTGGTGTCTTTTTTTAACTTTGTGATGTATTTATTTTTCTATACAAGTCATTTGTTATATAAGTTCAACTTGATTGTATGTAATGTTATTTTCTTCAAAGAATATAAATACAAGTTAAAAAAAAAAAATAAAACATACCACCTCAAAGAAAAACTACCACTTTGTACCACTAAACCTACAAACTCATAAAACATTTTTTCCAGTTTTTTTACATCGCTCACTAAGTGATCAGCAGGTATGATGGATTGTGTTGCTGTTTCTCTACTTTAGAAACCAGCATCCAGTTCAAAGGTTTTCACATAATGTATTTTACTCTCAACTCAAAAACATATTTATATTAACCTGACATATCTATGGCATATTACTGTAATATGCCTGAGCATAAGATAAGTGGGACTAGGCCTTGCACTTGACTGGTTTCCTTTCCTGTGGCTGATGTTTTTGTGAAGGTCTCCACACAAACCTGTAATAGGAAAGAGGGTATGGCATATCAATCAATAATTCACTAGGGTATAGAAAAACAACAATGGGACTGCGTGATATAGAATCCCAAATGGGACGGCAATGATACTTTCAGCTTTCATTTCAATAAGTCAGTTTTGGTGATGAGAAAATATTCTGCATTCTTCCCCGTTCAAAGGAAAATAAAAAGTTAACTGAAAAATTTGAAAGCAAGCACTCCTGTCAGTGATTATGAAACCAATAAATGATACTTAACATATGTTAAGGTCCCTCCAAAATTCCACCCACACAGGTCAATGTGTCAACCAGTTCACAGCAAGAGAAAAAGCACTGTGGAGTACAGTCAGCGAGAAGGAGCAGACGCTGTGACCTGACAAGACTTATAAATCACATGTGTTTCCTTATATAATATGCACTTCTGAACTCTAATCCCTTAGGACAGTTGGCAGGTCACTATCCAGTTAGATGCTGGAAAAAAATAAACAGAAAGCAGTGTACTGTTATGGTCAATTTAGAAACTTACCAACTAGCACTTGAAAGCCACTGACAAACAGAGGTTTTATATTAACTCTCTAATAAGAGCTGCAACAAACTAGATGGACATCACACTGATTCAAGGGAAACCTACAAATCTCTGCTGGATCCTGGTACCTTAGGTGTTGGGAAGTGATAAAATATACAAGGACAGATTCCGGCTACATTCCAAAAATTCTTACAACAAAACAACCGAAAGCTTGAACCAGCCTGTGACATCCTGTGGTGCTGACACCTAGCCCAGAGACACCAATATCTCAAAAAAAGAAGCCAAAGTATCATGAAAGACAAACGCCATGCACGTTATCTTTGTAAAGAAAAAAAACATCACATCAGCAATCATTAGTTTATTTTACTAATGTTAAAGAAATAATTAAGCAGCCTGCACAACCCTTTTCTTCTTTTTGACTTAAGTATGTTAGTTTTGGTTGTAAATATACAAAATCTGTGTATATATTTATTCTGCAGCTTGCTGTTTAATGGCCTAAAACTACTCTAAATGATCAGTTATTGGCACTGGAATTAACCTTTAGCTAAGATGCAAACACACTGCTGAAAGCAGACACTACCTTTAAACCTTTTATTGATGATTTAAGCAGCTAGAGTGTGTCTCAAGCTGCAGTACAATTACATGAACACAACAATAAATAAGCCCTCTTTCTGTGCTAAAACATGGAATATTTTAAACCAATAACGGTGTGCTGCACATTATACACTTGACTTGAACATTCCTAGTTTTCATCCTCTTTCTCTGTACGTTTAGCATTCGTTTGTTCAGAGGTTGATGCGCTTGCTGCTTCCTGAGCAGCTCTTCTTTTCTTCATCCTAGCGACCCTCTTCTCTTCTTTCGTTGGCATCTTTTCGTGTTAAAACTGATTAAGGCAATGTTCGTGTTGCAATTACTTAGTACGTTTTCTTTAATATTTCACTTAAGCTGGCACTTAAGTTTTCAATCTGCCTCAAGAATGATATAAGATATGAAGAGGTAGGGGGCGTTATCGCTCCCTTGAACCCTCGGATCAAACGCCAGACACCAGATAAAAGTCCAAAATATTGAACTTATTATAATAATACTGTGCACAAAGCATCACTACTCCACACTACTCCAATAAACAATAATCAATAATAAACAATCCTCCATCCTCCACTCTCTCAGACGCATTGCCACCCTTCCACCCAGCTCAACTGGACGTCTGGGATCTCCCACAGTCCTTTTATAGTCCGTGACCCAGAAGTGCTTCTGAACCCTGAGTCCATGTGACTTCCTAGCACTTCAGTGGCAGATCAAAAAGTCTTCTTTTCATCTCGGAAGTACGTCATTCCTCCTATCAATGTGACTAGGATGTACTTTTGGGTTATAGGGCACATACGAGTCTCTGGGCCTCCCTGCAGCGTCCTCTGTTGGCCCTCAAGGTATCCAGCAGGGCTGTAAAGGAAAACTCCACTGTCCATGCTTCCCTGCTGGCATTCGGGGCACCTCTGTACTGCATGGAGGGCTCCACCTGGCGGCTTGGGGGTATTGGCCGGGATGACTGGCCGGCCATATTCCACAGTATATATAAATGAGAGATATCACATTTTTCTTTTTTCAATAAATTTGCAACCCTTTCTGAAAATATGTCTTCACTTTGTCATTATAGGTTATTGACTGTAGATTCATGGTGTAGAAAAATAATTTTATGGTAGCATAGCTTTCATCTTAAAGAAACAGCATAAAGGGTTAATACATGTCAGAAACATTTACGGGCAGGCCAGATAGGGGTCAAGTGAACAACAAAACATACTGAAAGACGACTAAGAGATGACTAAGAAATCCGCAGATGTCATGTAAACAAGCAGAATGGACAATTGTTATATTCACAGAAATTTCAAGGGTGGTAGTTCATCTCAAAATGAATAAGAAAAAGCAGAATATAATACACTTTCATTTTATGCTAGTCGTTCCTGCGGCACATAATTGTGAAACAGGACAAACTTTAAAAATCAATAAAGAAAAAGGTATCGCTAGCTAAGTGGAGGCAAGTTGCACTCCAAAACACAAAAGTAGACCGACTCCCCACTCCTGACGTCACGTTTCCCCCTCCCCTCAGCCCGTAGCCTCTGTCTCGGAATTAGAGTGAATATATCGCTCCTGCAAGCGAACTATGATTCTTAGCGCAATGAGAGAAATCAAAAAATCAACCAGAATGTTCAAGCAAATTATAGAAAAAAACCTGATCTAAATGCGTTAAGTAGTTCTCTCGTCCACTAGCTAAGCGGAGGTAAGGTACGCCCCAAGGTTGGAGTGTGAGTGAGGAGGGCCTGCTGAGTCTCTCTCAGATTTGTACAAATAAATCGGTAATGCAAGCAAACTATGATACTTAGCACAGTGAGAGAGGTCGCAGATTCAACCGGAATGTTCAAGCAAATTATAGAAAAAAACACGATCTAAATCCGTTACGTAGTTCTCTCGTTCACTAGCTAAGCGGAGGTAAGGTACGCCCCGAGGTTGGAGCGTGAGTGAGGAGGGCCTGCTGAGTCTCTCTCAGATTTGTACAAATAAATCGGTAATGCAAGCAAACTATGATACTTAGCGCAGTGAGAGAGGTCGCAGATTCAACCGGAATGTTCAAGCAAATTATAGAAAAAAAAAAACGATTTAAGTCCGCTAAGTAGTTCTGTAATGAAAAGCAGAGAGACATACAGAGATAAGTCGTTTGGGTGTAAACCAATGAACCAACCAGGATAAAATGTATGCATTGATTGACACTGTATGTAAATTCAACAGTTTATAAAATGAACCTCTATTCTTTGTTTCTCTGATCATTCTGACCAGGCTGTAACAGACTGCTTTTGAAGAATACTCCCTCTAAGGCATTTTGCCGAGGAGTAATTAAAAGATACAATGAACGGCTTTTCTTCTGCCTGATAACTGATTTGTCCTGTTAGGGGATGTTTCTTTCTTTAATAAGATGTTAAATTTCCACCACAATGGACACAAATGGAAAGTTTGTCCATTTAAAATTACACCTACAACACAATAAAGCGTTCAGAAAGTGAAGGGGTCTGAATACTTTCTAAAACTACGTAATATGAACTCAACATTGTATTTTTTTTCTGTTACTTGTTTAAATAAAGTAATTTTTATTTCTCATTAAGATGTTTTAAAGGCTCAAGTCAAACAGGCATACAGGGTTCTAGTTTATACTTAACAAGGGGGGCTCCGCCCCCTGCTCGCTTCGCTCACCTACCCCCGGCGTTGGCTATCCTGAAATACATTAGTCGAGCTCGTTCGTTTTTGAACCCGTGCCTGCTTTGCTTCCGCAGTTTCAGACGCGCGTTGTAGGCGCCTGCGTTCATTGATGTTATCTAGGTGGGCTCGTGCTTGTTTTGTTGAGCTGTATTGTGTTTGAATTCGGTGTAAAGTGTTCAGCGGTCTGTACAATCCCAAGCAGCACATTATTCCTAACTTCACTCCACAGTGGTGCCACTCACAATATGGCGGTTATGCCTGTGCCTTCACTCCGCAGTAGTGCCACTCACAATATGGCGGTGATGCCTGCGCCTTCCGTACTTTCTGGACTCGTGGGGCCTCCGTAGTCTCTTCCATTTGAATCTGGGCTGCAGCGCAGAGTCCTCTTTTTTGTGTGGCTGTGTCATTAGTCGTTAGCCATGGGCGCGTTGTTGCTTCATTTCTCATTCACGTCAGTTGAGCTCTTTCGTTTTTGGGCCGTGACTCCTTCGTGCGCGGTGGATACGACTTCGCGTGCGGTTTATGAGACACACGCTGTATGCGCCTGCACAGTACGTCTCATGGTCCCATCGCCGTGTACCTGCGTCCATGCCATCCGGTTTACCATTCTCGGTTAGTAATATGGATCCTCTACTGTTGTTCTATATAAATTCATCTTGAACAGTGTGGTATGTATATAAAAGGGTTGCATGTTTGTAAGTGTATGGTACTGTGTTAAAGTCTGTAATAGCTCTTTTGATATGCATTATATCATAGAATAAATAAATAAAGAAATGTTCATTCCTTAAAATAAAACAAAAAAGCACATAACTGTATAAAAGCTTTCTTTCCTGGGGTTAACAGCCACAATTACCTCTCGACTACAGAGGCTCAGCTTGTTGCCTGGCTGCACATTCCATACACGCACCTCTCCAATGAATTTCCATTAATGTCCAGTGTATGTCGGAGCCCAGATAAGATGCTGACAGCATGTCTTACCAGTCAGTTAGAGAATGGAACTTAGTGTAAAGCATCTTTCTGTATCTAAATCCTGAGAAAGCATTTTCTGTGCAATTTACCACTCACATACAGGACAGCTGATAACATCCTTGCAGGGCAGGGGATCCAAAGAGAAATTTACGATGAGGTGTCCAGAAAAGCAATGTTATCAAAAAAAAAAAAAATTGCACTTATGTTCATAAATTAAATGTTTAATCTTGCATTAGAAAGCTTACGTATCCTATTTGTTTTATTTTTATTCAAACAAACAGCATTTAGAGCGGGTTAAAAATACAGTACATTAAAAATGTTTTAATCACCACATAATTACTAGTTTGTAGCAGCAGATATAAATTCTGTCATTCACAGTTTTTTTTTTTGGATTAGAAGAGCTATAAGTTGTTGACAATATAAATACAGAGATAGTGCCAACTTCTTACAGCAGTTGAACAGTAAGCTAGAAAACCTTAAAAGGTATGTAGAAAATTGGTATACAACATGTACTGACTGTACCTTTGTTTGATTAATGTTATCCATTAACAAGCATGGATGGATGTCCATTGTACTCACATGGCATCCAGATTTACTTTGAGTTTATCGTGATGTTCACATACTTCCACCCAGATACCCATATCTCCCACAGACAGATGGTAAATGCGGATTCCCTTACAGAGATATTAAAGATGATAAACTGGACATCACTTCATAGATGTCAGATTTCTAAAACATTTTTATATCAAATGCCTTAGATATGCTGACTTGATTAAAAGTCCTCCTTAAGCCATTCACAGAGATGATGAATTACTTGATGGTACAGGCAGTCTCATGGAAGATAGATTTTTAATGCAATCAATTTGAGCATAGAAAGCATTAAGGTCATATGGAAGAGAGGATGTGGCTGCACACTTCTTTTTGTAATCCATAAGCATCTGTAAACACTGCCACAGTTTACAAACATCATAACTAATGTTGTACTCTGTCTCTGGTTCAGCCACTTGAATTACTTTTCTGCACTTTAAACATTGTAGATGCCACATGGCCTGGACGGGCATCCCGGCCAGAAGAGGGGATGGTTCCTTACCCAGATGGGAGGCTCCTAACAGGCAGATAGGCACCCTGGCCGAGGAGGAGAAAGGATTCAGACCTGGAAGGAAGAATGGACCAAAAGGGATGGACGGACAGCCCACTGAAAAGAGAAGATGTCGCTGGGTTTTTTTTTTTTTTACTCCCCCAGTACGCTAGATGGCAGCGGCCTGGATATCAGTGCCCAGTGGGAAGCCAGTATGGCATGCTGGGAGATGTAGTCTGACAGAACAGCCCTGCTGGAGTGACAGGGTGCTGCAGGGAGACAAGCTCCCTGTTATAATGGACTTTTACATGACCTGGAAGTGCTTGCATTGGGCAATCGCCCTGGCACTGGAAGTACTCCTGGGTCAATAATAAAAGGGACCACACTCCCTTTTCTAGGTAAGTCGAAGCTGGGAGTGCATGGAGCAACACTTGGTTGGAGGAGGGCAGTGTGGTGGTAATGAGAAAAAGGTATTGAGGAGAGAGAAGACTTGTGCCTTTGTGCTTTTTGCAAGTTTGTGGAAAAAGCGGTATAATAAATCTTCCATTATTAGAACGCTGGACTCACTGTGTGTTCATGATTGGGGGTTTGGGGCTCACTGACGCCCCTGGTTCCATTACAACATGTATTTATTGTATGTTGCCATATCTCCAACTTGTAATTGCAATCCTTCAGTATATTTTAGCTGTCACTGCCTTCTTTGTAGGTTTATGGGGTCATTTATGTATAGTGAAATAGGAATGTATAGTAGGATAGCAAAATTGTTACTTACATTTGCTAATCAACATGCAACAAAACGAAAAAAAAAATTAAGGGAAACAAAAATAAGACTGTGCAGATCTCTAGGGAAAAAATGTCAATAGAAAGATAACTTATAAGGAAAGGTAAAATACAGCAGAAAGACATGGATTCAACTTTAAAGGCTTGGATGAAACTGCAGAAATGATCAAACTGCAGAGAAGTTCACGGTGCCTTTATTTAAAAAACTAATATGGTCGATTTACCCACAGTCAGGTAACACTAAGATAATATTTGTGAGCAGACCTTGAACAGAAGTGACAACTCTGTGACGCTACTCATTTTACACAAATAACCACATAAACAAATCGCATTTAAACTGCAATATGAAGCTTTCTTGCTAATAAACTGTGATCTGCGTAGAAAAAAATAAATCATTGATAAAGCTATTCAAAGTGTTCAGACTATGACTAAATTTCAACTGGTCACTTTTAACCTCATGCCAAATTCCTATGCTCAAACCACTGCACCTATCAAGTTAGACAGGTAGCTCCCCATCAGCGTGGGACCGACATTTGTTATGTCGCATTTGTTATGGACATGTCTACAAGAAAGGAGTCCACATAGTGGCGGAAGGAGGGTTAATGACTAGGAAATTCAAAAAGTTAGGAAAATTGGAGAAGACGGAAAACTTGGTCACACCAATAAAAGATATTGAAAGAAACAAAACACCAAACCAGAAGCACAGTCAGAAAATTATCACACACATTATCAAACTAACTGGTATAATTGCCCCAAACTACCACTACATGTCACATTTATTTTCCTTTACAAATCCAAAACTTGAATGCTATTAGCTGTTCACTGCCATCCCATATGTGGTGCAGGTGGTACAGTGGTAGCACCGCTGCTTTGCACTAATGAGATTGTGGCTTCCTGGGTCCTCCCTGTGTGGAGAGTGCTTTGAGTAGTGAGAAAAGCACTATATAAATGTAAAGAATTATTATTATTATTATTATATCTCCAACCTGTAATTGCAATCCTTCAGTATATTGTAGATGTCACTGCCTTCTTTGTAGGTTTATGGGGTCATTAATGTACTGTATACTGAAATAGGAATGTATGGTAGGATAGTGAAATTGTTACTTGCATGTGCTAATCAACATGCAACTCTCCACTCACTGGCACCACGATTAATGAAGATAACTAGCTTACCTTGAAATTACTGTTCTCCTTACCTTAAATAACTACAGTATCTTACCTTAAAAATTCTGTCTTCCCTCCCTGAAAAGAGAATTAATATGAACATTTTTTGATTTTGTTAATACTTCAAAAACCATTCTTCCTTAGCAGGTGTTAAGTACCAAAATGTTCTTTTACTTTGTTATTTTTCCTCCACAATTTAATTTATATATGCAGAGGACTTGTTTTCTCATCTGTAACAGGAGGACAAGGCAGAGTGAAAGAAACGCAGAAGCTGATGCTGAAGTAAAGTCAATGGGGCAGCTCCACAAGAAAACAACAAAAACCAAGCTGTCACCTGGGGAAGTCCAGATTGTCCAATCGTATGAAAGACAAGCACACAATTTTCAACCCTCAAGATTATAACTTAACCACTTGCGTTTGGAAAGGATGCTAGTGAGTCACGTGGCATAAGAAAGGACATGGCCACTGCTAAGCGTAATAAATCAGTAAGACACCATGTCTTTGTGTGCAAGGGGATGTCTTCGGAGATAAGATTGTATTTTCTACTTCAGCTGGCGAAAACAACCATTTTTAATGCTTAGAAAGCTGTGCATAAATTTTCTTTCCATTGGTAAGAGTTAAAACATTCCAATCAACACTAAGGCATACCTGCTGGACATTCTGAAGGGAAGCATGATGTTCTGACACCCAATTTATACCAAACATTTAACAGAAGTTTTTCTTGATTTCTGCCTATTTGAGTTCTACAAAAGAAGAGAGCATACAATTCCATATTAGTTGCAGAATGTCATTTAGGAAGCCCAGTAACTTATGACTTAAGGAAGGCTGTGAAATTCTGAACCTCTCCGAATCTTCATTGTAAAACTCATTCAGTTAAGAAACACATAGTGACCAGATTTTGAAAACATGCTAAAGCACCATGAGACCTGGTTATGATTTTTATACCAGTTTCTACAGATCACAATGAAAATCCACCTAGTACTTTATTTTCCATTTATTTAAATGGATTAGCATAATCTTGAAATATGTAACCTCTCCTGAAAATTCATATTTACTATATACTGTGCTCTAACAGTATAAGATCTACCAATGTAATCAGCTATTAATTTCTGGGTAAACCATTACAGATTTCTTAAAAATGACCCAAGTAATTAGACATATTTTCTACAAATAATAATTAAATTTATTGTAAGATAAAGAAAACCGTACAAGGTAATGAAATATGAAATACCAGTAACGGCGTACTGCACAATGACGTGCAGTGAATACACTTGCCTAATAGTTTTCATCCTCTTTCTCTGTACGTTTACCATTCGTTTGCTCAGATGTTGATGCACTTGCTGCTTCCTGAGCAGCTCTTCTTTTCTCCACCCTAGTGGCCAGCTTCTTCTCTTCTTCCGTCGGCATCGTTTCACGTTAAAACTGATTAAGTCAGTTTTTGTGTTGCAATTACTTACTACGTTTAACCTGGCACTTAAATGTTCAATCTGCCTCAAGAATGATTTAAGATATGAAGAGGTAGGGGAAGTGATGACGAAGGTGGTAGGGAATGAGAACGGTGACAGTATGCATGTGCCGCATGGCTGCCCTGCTGGCCGCTGCCGAGAGTTGATTCTACAATAGAATAAAATAAAAATAAAAAGAGGAATAACCTTGGAGGTCAATCATCACCCCGAAAGAGAATAGTAGACGTCACATAGTATATGTGTACCAAATTTCAGGTCAATAGGTCAAACAGTTTGTGAGCTACAGCTAATTTAAAATCCTGGACAGACAAACAGACAGCCACAGTAGCGTATTATATACAAAGATAAAGGAAACCCAAGTAGTGACACATGTTGGAACCAGTAGGGGGTGCTACTGTGAATTTAATAATGTGAATTTCCCCTTGGGATTAATAAAGTATCTATCTATCTATCTATCTATCTATCTATCTATCTATCTATCTAACATTACTGTTTTAATGGAGGGCACACATGGGTTGGCATACATGTCGGGATAGTCGGTGGTATATGTTAATGCACCTAAAGTAGGAGAGGTGCTGATCGCCACAGAATTTGTCAGTTTGTTTATGCAACAGTTAAGTAACATAACACTTTTATTGTAACGGAGTACCAAACAGAGTTCAGGCTCTGTGAAACCCTAATAAATATTTCATTAGGAAAACAGCACAATCACAGTGTCACATAAGTCAAACTAGAACATAAAATGAGCCCTCAGAATTCTTTATTCTAATATGAATAAATATGAATGAATAAATATTTTTAGTATAACACATTTAAATCTTAAGTATTGTTTCAGGTGATTCCCCCTACTAAAATAATTATAATTCAATCAGAGGGCTTTTCAGTTTTAGTTAATGATTACAATAACTGACATTTTAAATAATAATAATAATAACTGGGAATGATAATTTAAACATTCCATAACACATTTTTGTCATTGCAAAAGATGTTAAGATCTTATATTTAACTTCTTGGAAGTTTTGCTACATTCACAAAGCAGTCTGACTGTGGATTTTGTCTTTGTAGACTTCATACCATCGGTAACTGGGCACACAACCAAAATGCCCTAAAGGATTTTTCAAGTTGTTTGCATTGATAATGTCTCTTTATCTAATGCTACTAAGTACACAATTCTTTTACATCATGGCTGTTTGGACAGCAAGGCAACACAGTGATTAGTGTTGCTGCCTTATGGATCTAGTGTGCTGGGTTCCTAACTCAAACCTGGTGGTGGTCCGGCAGGTGGAGTTTGCCCATTCTCCATGTGTCTGCGCCACGTTAGCAAACACATTCCAAAGATGCGTTAGCCAGGTGGCCTGACAGTTGCAAATAATTACCATGTAAGTGTGAGCTCGAGTGTGTCTTGCCATGGACTGTCACCCATTCCTGCTATATTGTATGTTTTCTGGCTTGAACCCATGATAGGCTCTGGCCTCCCGCAACTCAGAATTAGATTAAGCAGGTGCTGGTTTTATGTTATGTAGATTAGCTATAAGTAAAATAAACATCAAAATCCTGGCTCGTAGTTTATATCACTACATCCATTTGCAATTGCCAAAGCGCAAATGTTACTGATGAGCAGATTTTTTGCAGTTTTCTGAATTACAGACCAGTGGACTGAATAATCAGCACATCAGGCATAAAAAGAACAACCTGATCCCAGTTTTAAAGTGAAAAACACTTCCCAGCTGTGCAGCAAAATGTAATAAACACCTCGAGTCTTATATAAGAAGGCAAAACAGCGTTTTCTTATCCAAGGTAGACCAGTAATTGAATATCTGCTGATATCAATATATGGAATTTCAACAAAAATCAACTTTACTGTGGTCAGGCACTGAAAAAGTAAGAAATAGAGATTTGTTTCTGCAAAGGTTTTTTTATGCAGATTCTCTCCTAGGGTTCACATAAATTTAATAGATTCTTTATTAACAATTAAGTAGTAAAAAGAGGTTGTCCCAAAATTTTAAATATATCATCTATATTAGTTTTATCTGTTTGGAAAACAACTGAACAAAACAAGTAAAAAAATAAGCAACAGCTGCATCTACACCAAGTGTGATCTGGAATAATGAAACTTCATCTAGTATTTATAGCAGAAAGAAATCACAGTCCTTTTGCAAGTGCCATGGAGCACAGACGGGCATTCCAATGGACGACGGCATGACCTCTTGCCAAGCTAGAAGGTGCCAGGGGATGGACAAGTAGAAGACCAATGCCAGGAGCAGTTCTATCCCCCATGCATTAGGTGGCAGTGGTCCATTAGGGGGCGTCCCAGCTTGGACACCCACAGTGATTCATGGGAACAGGAGTCCAGAAGTGCAAATCTGTCGGGGCCTAAGCTGGGAAGCCTCCAGCGGTACCACTGCCACCTAATGTATGATGGATGGTGCTGCTCCTGGCCTCCGGTTTCTGCTTGAGCATCCCCTGGCACCTTCCATCTTGGCAAGAGGTCATGCTGTCATCCAGCCGGGGAAACTGTCTGTCCTCCATGGCACTCGCGCTTTGTGTACTGTTCTATTTTGAAGTTTTAACAATTACATATAATTAAGCATTTTTAAAAAACAAGAATGTCTTGTTTAAAACACTGTACCACAGTGTGGACCAGATAATTATCACATTAAAAATGACAATGAAATAATGTTTTACAAATATTATTTAGTGGCAGCGCCAAGACGAGAGTTGTCTCTGTAAGTAACAAAACGAAAAAAAAAAATCAAGCAAAACAGAAACAAGACTGTTCACATCTCTCGGGAAAAAATGTCAATAGAAAGATAACTTACAGTATAAGGAAAGGTAAAATACAGCAGAAAGACATGGATTCAACTTTAAAGGCTTGGATGAAATTGCAGAAATGATCAAGCTGCAGAGAAGTTCACGGTGCCTTTATTTTGAAAACTAATATGGTAGATTTGCCCACAGTCAGGTAACACTAAGATGTGATTTGTAAGCAGACCATGAACAGAAGTGGCAGCTCTGTGACACTGCGCATTAAGGTCATATAGAAGAGAGGATGTGGCTGCACACTTCTTTTTGTAATCCATAAGCATCTGTAAACACTGCCACAGTTTACAAACATCATAACTAATGTTGTACAGTAATCCCTCCTCCATCGCGGGGATTGCGTTCCAGACACCCCCGCGAAAGGTGAAAATCCGCGAAGTAGAAACCATATGTTTATATGGTTATTTTTATATTGTCATGCTTGGGTCACAGATTTGCGCAGAAACACAGGAGGTTGTAGAGAGACAGGAACGTTATTCAAACACTGCAAACAAGCATTTGTCTCTTTTTCAAAAGTTTAAACTGTGCTCCATGACAAGACAGAGATGACAGTTCCGGCTCACAATTAAAAGAATGCAAACATATCTTCCTCTTCAAAGGAGTGCGCGTCAGAGATAGAGAAAAGCAAACAAATCAATAGGGCTGTTTGGCTTTTAAGTATGCGAAGCACCGCGGCACAAAGCAGTTGAAGGCAGCAGCTCACACCCCCTCCGTCAGGAGCAGAGAAAGAGAGAGAGAGATAGAGAGAGAGAGAGTGACAGAGAAAAACAAACAATCAAAAATCAATACGTGCTCTTAAGTATGCAAAGCACCGTGCAGCATGTCGCTTCACGAAGCAGCTGCACAGAATGGAGCAACGTGAAGATAATCTTTCAGCATTTTTAGACAAGCGTCCGTATCATCTAGGTGTGCGAACAGCCCCCCTGCTCAATCCCCCTACGTCAGGATCAGAGAATGTCAGAGCAAGAGAGAGAGAGAGAAAAGTAAGTTGAGTAGCTTCTCAGCCATCTGCCAATAGCGTCCCTTGTATGAAATCAACTGGGCAAACCAACTGAGGAAGCATGTACCAGAAATTAAAAGACCCATTGTCCGCAGAAATCCGCGAACCAGCAAAAAATCTGCGATATATATTTAAATATGCTTACATATAAAATCTGCGATAGAGTGAAGCCGCGAAAGGCGAAGCACGATATAGCGAGGGATTACTGTACTCTGTCTCTGGTTCAGCCACTTGAATTACTTTTCTGCACTTTAAACATTGTAGATGCCACATGGCCTGGATGGGCAACCTGGCCAGAAGAGAGGATGGTTCCTTACCCAGATGGGAGGCTCCTAACAAGCAGATAGGCATCCTGGCTGAGGAGGAGAAAGGATTCAGACCTGGAAGGAAGAATGGACCAAAAGGGATGGACGGACAGCCCACTGAAAAGAGAAGATGTCACTGGGTTTTTTTTTTTTACTCCCCCAGTACACTAGATGGCAGCGGCCTGGATATCAGTGCCCAGTGGGAAGCCAGTATGGTATGCTGGGAGATGTAGTCTGACAGAGCAGCCCTGCTGGAGTGACTGGGTGCTGCAAGAGGGTGCTGCAGGGAGACAAGCTCCCTGTTATAATGGACTTTTACGTGACCTGGAAGTGCTTGCATTGGGCAATCGCCCTGGCACTGGAAGTACTCCTGGGTCAATAATAAAAGGGACCACACTCCCTTTTCTAGGTAAGTCGAAGCTGGGAGTGCGTGGAGCAACACTTGGTTGGAGGAGGGCAGTGTGGTGGTAATGAGAAAAAGGTATTGAGGAGAGAGAAGACTTGTGCCTTTGTGCTTTTTGCAAGTTTGTGGAAAAAGCGGTATAATAAATCTTCCATTATTAGAACGCTGGACTCACTGTGTGTTCATGATTGGGGGTTTGGGGGTCACTGACGCCCCTGGTTCCATTACAACATGTATTTATTGTATGTTGCCATATCTCCAACTTGTAATTGCAATCCGTCAGTATATTTTAGCTGTCACTGCCTCCTTTGTAGGTTTATGGGGTCATTTATGTATAGTGAAATAGGAATGTATAGTAGGATAGCGAAATTGTTACTTACATTTGATAATCAACATGCAGCAAAATGAAAAAAAATGAAGGGAAACAGAAACAAGACTGTGCAGATCTCTAGGGAAAAAATGTCAATAGAAAGATAACTTATAAGGAAAGGTAAAATACAGTAGAAAGACATGGATTCAACTTTAAAGGCTTGGATGAAATTGCAGCAATGATCAAGCTGCAGAGAAGTTCACGGTGCCTTTATTTAAAAAACTAATATGGTCGATTTGCCCACAGTCAGGTAACACTAAGATAATATATGTAAGCAGACCTTGAACAGAAGTGACAGCTTTGTGACGCTACTCATTTTACACAAATAACCACATAAACAAATCACATTTAAACTGCAATATGAAGTTTTCTGTTGCCAAAGATCTGAATAAACTGTGATCTATGTAGAAAAAAATAAATCATTGATAAAGCTATTCATAGTGTTCAGACTATGACTAAATTTCAATTGGTCACTTTTAATCTCATGCCAACTTTCTATGCTCAAACGAAGACTTGTGTTCAGACCACCTATTAAGTTAGGCAGGCAGACTGTACATCACCATCAGCGTGGGACCGACATTTGTTATGTCGCATTTGTTATGGACATGTCTACAAGAAAGGAGTCCACATGGTGGCAGAAGGAGGGTTAATGACTAGGAGATTCAAAAAGTTAGGCAAATTGGAGCAGACACAAAACTTGGTCACACCACTAAAAGATATTGAAAGAACCAAAACACCAAACCAGAAGCACAGTCAGAAAAAATATCACACACATTATCAAACTAGCTGGTATAAATTACCCCAAACTACCACTACATGTCACATTTTTTTTCCTTTGCAAATCCAAACACTTGAATGCTATTAGCTGTTCACTGCCATCCCTTAGGGCTCATTTATACTTCACGCTCAGAACGCGCAAGCGCATACATCATGGCTGCCACGCGTTCCCAGCGTTCATTTGACGTGTCCTCTGAGCAGGTCCTCAGAAATTAATGCGACGCGAGTGCGAGTTGCAGTACCTGCAAAACGTCAGTGGGTGCAGTGTGATAAAAGTCGAAATGTGACGTCAGAGTCTTTGTTTACTATCTACATGTGACAGAAAACTGCTATGCAGATCCTACGGGCGCGCTTTGATGTTTGATGAATGGCTCGATGTTGTGAAGCCAAATGCCGACATACAGATGCATTCGTGTTACTTTTATATTCAAACGTCGCATATTCCCGATCGTAATGACACAATACATTTTAAAAGTCTCACATACCATCTTTTACGCCGTCTTTTTTTCTGGGGCTTCCTCCTGACCTGACAGCAGTGGCAAACAGCAATAGATCGCCACACAGAACACATTAAATGTATGATATTCCAACTCTCTGAACATTTAGAATCCTTAGATTTATAGTTGATATCACTTTCATGATGAAATTCAGTAAAGTGTGTATGTTACATTGTACAGATTATTCATTATTTAAACAAAATTAACGATTTCTGTTAATAATTACACACATGGGGGTGACAAGGTGGCGGAGAGGTAGCACTGCTGTCTTGCAGGGAGTCACATCGCTGGTATTCCCCGCCTGGAGTTTGCATGTTTTTCTGCTGGGTTTCCACAGTGTGCTCCGGATTCTTTCTAAAGATATGCAGATTTGGTGACAATAAAATGACGCTAGTGTATGTGAGTGCTTGTATTCACCTTGTGATGTAGGGATATTCACCGTGTAGGGATTGTTTCTGCCTCATGCCCAATGCTTGCTGGATTGATGGAATGATTAAACATCCTTTTTAGAGATATTGCGGTGAGGTGTCATCGGAATTTAATGGGTGTTCCAGGCAGTTCACAACACAGTGAAGCCGAACCTGTTCTCACCGTGAGGATATCTCTCACTGCCACCTGGTGGATTCCTCCAGATTTAAGTAAAGTACGCGCGCAAGTATAAACAGGAAAACGTTTGCATACCAGGAGCATCTGCTGGAGCATGTGTCGCATCACGTGAAGTATAAACCTGGCCTTACGGGTAATAAGTAATGACACAAGATGCCAAGAGGCATAATAACTGCAAACAATATGGCTGTAGCCATTCAAAGGTGGTTATAAAAGGGCGGTTACACAAAAAAAAAAACAACAAAAAATATAAACAATCAGACAGTGATACGTAACCAGTCCAAAAAGGAGAAAGACTGTGTTCAAGAATGTCAAAAACCCAAATGTCTTATAACATTGCCTGGAGTTTCTTTGCTCCAAATGATTGAAACAGAACTCTTAATACACAGTTTACAAAATACTGCTGTATCGAAACAGATTTGTATAGATATTTGTAATGCCTAGAGATTCACATTAGAAGAAAAAAATATATATATTTGCTGTATTACAGCACTTACAAGCACTTTGGCCTTTTGAATCTCTTCGACAGTGGAAGCTCTTTCTTGTAAAATGGCAAAGTTCAGGTTCTCCCGGGCAGCTGCTCTCTCTCTTTGAGCAATTCTGGCCAGCTCCTCTTGTACCAGTGCTTGTTCTCTTTCATACCTATGCAAATAATACATTTTAGTCAAACACAAAAGTATAATTATACAGAGCATGTGTATACAATATACAGAGCATCCTGCACAATATCTTTAGATGCTGCAAGCAGAGCTTGAATTTTACATTATTTAAACTTACCTCACAGCCCGGATAGTAAAATGAGACTGATTTAAAATATTACTGTGGTAACAAAGAAGATAAAATTTTTTTCAGAACAGCTCATCCAACCAATACTTCCCCTACCAGATTCTGAAAGTTTCATCTTGAAATAATCACTCATCTTCATCTACCGTGCTGTACAGCAGATTAGCTAATTGCCCTTCAAATCTGTTTCTTCCATACTCACTAGTCTTGAACATCCTCTGGGATGAGATCAATTTTTTTTTTCATAACATTTGATAACATTTTCAACCATATATTTTTTAACCTCCTCTTTGCTCCTTGTCCCCACCACTTCCATCATGGAGCACTTCACCCAATCATCCTTCGTCTTTCGTTCCACATACCTTAGTTCCTTTCTCCTCAGCATAGCATCTACTGCCTCCACACCAAGTCTGACTCTTAACTCAACAATCAACTCATTCTGTGATTCTCTCAGTCTTTTCCTTTTTGCTTCTTGTTCTACCTTCATCGACCATAGCTCACTCTACTCCTTACACAACTTTCATAAATATTTCATCTTTCATGCCAGAGATACCTCTTCAGAAGTCAGAATGGGGGACAGCTCCCGGAATTTCTTCCATGCACCTTTCCCCCTTGTTATCACTGCCATGTCGGTACATCTATCTGCACTCAGCATGTCACTAACTAGCAGAGCATCACAAATTTCTCCAAAACACCTCCATTGCTGATATCTAGATCTATATGTGCTACATCAGCATTCCACAATCCTCTCACACACAAATGCTGTACCCACGGCCTGCTTACTACATTTCACACCACTATTCCTTGTATGCACTCACATCTTTTTTGTTAAGACCACAATTGAATCTAGCATATAAGATTAGCATAGCAAATACAACAGTATGCTTCATAATTAAGACAAGGTATGCTTTAAAAAAGAGTTCATCAGAGTCAGTGTGCTTATTTTAGGATTATATTAATAGGTTCTTGACATGTTTTAAAAATGTTCTGAACAGATCTTATTAAGCAAAATTTAATTCTTTCTAATATAAAATAATATAATACATTGCTTCCTCACTGAGGTACAGGAGGTGGATAGGGCTTCTTGAGCCAACTTCTGACCAACCATGCATTGGATTGAGTTTTCTCTAACACTTCTGTTGCACATGCTGCACGGTCACACAATCACTTCTTCTACACCTCCTGCATACGTCTCCGTCCATCACCTTGGTCCTTCCTGCATTTATCTTGAGGCCTTTTACTTCCAAGCTAGTTATCCATGTCAATAATTTCACCTTCAAATCTGCTTCTTTGCTATCAATACAAGATTATCAGCTTACAAGAGTTCCCACGGTAGTCCTTCACACACTTCTCTGGTTATCACTTCCATCACTACTACACAAAGTAAAAATTATAACTTTGTAGACTCAGAATGGACTCCTGGAGCAGCCCCACCTTCGCCGTTGAACTTTCACTATCCCACCGTCTCTGGTTCTTCATACATTGACATACTAAGCAATCATCCACACTTAACTTTCTCAATATCCACCTCACCAAAGTTTATGGCACCTTCTTAAATGTCTTCTGTAGATCTACAAATGCATAATGCGGCTTCTTTCCTGCATTTGGCCGATGGAGAAGATCACATCTGTTGCTCCCTTTCCAGGTATGAGACCAAGCTGCAATTTGCTGGCTTTCATTTGATCCCTGATTGTATTCCCTAGTGATCACTCAATCACCTCATTCATACATCCTCTGAAACAACACACTTTGTTTTGCTTTCAATCTTTGACCAAATCATTTTTAACATCATTTTTGCTATATTCTGAATTCATCCCCAGTTACTGTATATTGTTAAGATACAGCCAATGAGGAAAGCAAGCTTCATCTATGTCTCCCTGGAGTGGTACCAATTTAAACAAATCCTCAGTCGCAAAGCACAGAAGTTATGTCCTGCGGAGAAGGGAATAAATCACACCAGGCCACCAACAAGAGAAACCTTTACAAGAAAAAAGAGAAGGAAACTCTATAGAAGACTGCAACATGGAGCTGAAGTAAAGTGCCGAGGCTTTGTGAATCAGAAAACTACTAAAACAATTTATTGAAAAGACAGAAACATATCCATGTTTCATTAATTCTATTACAGTAATCACTGTAACAAAGAAACTGCACTGTACATCAACTAACAGCGTAACGTGGAGGGCTACTGTGGTTAATTTCCCCATAACAAAAGCAATACTTTGTGGCATGGTGTCAACTATTAACTATAATTCACACAACTTAAATTCATATAATTTTTAAGCACGACTAACCAAACAGATATTATTTATTAAAATGTGTCTAAATGTATTCGGTATGCTAATGCACTTCTTTAATTCAACAAAACAGCCTGCATGCTTTTTACATATGTGCAAGTGTTCCTTGTTATTCTGTACTGTTACTGTTGTTCTTTATCAGTTCATCACCCTTCTTGCTCATTTGATACACAAAATTTGTAATTTAAAGCAGGTAAACTTACTTAACATGACCTACATATTTACTGAAATTTAATAATTCAGATTAAATGCTGCCACATTTTTTCACTACATACATAATATTGGCTAACACAATGGTGGAATTAATGGATAATTTCAAATAATAATTTTGTGGCTCAAAGATAAAATGTAAAATACCATTTAGAGCAGTGGTTCCCAACCTTTTTTTTTGGCCATGCCCCACCTAGGCCTCTCTAAAATCATGATGTCCCCCACTGTAACATATATCTTATTCTTTTTATTACCTATTCAAAAAGTGAACTCCTACTCATGTGGAGAAAGCCCATTATGTCATTAATTTGGTCTAAACAAGCTTCCAAAGAACATGGAAACAAAAGAGGGAAAGGATAGTTGAAGTACTGACAAAGAAATCACTAAGAAATTGTTAAAAAAATAATATAATATGAAGTAATATGAAAATACAGAAAATACAGTTTTGAAAACATATAATAAGAAACATGATATTCATAAATATAAAGTAACTTTAATGACAGCTTTTTCTGTAATATTTTGATCATTTTATATTTTTGTTATATTTTAAAATTTTATAATCATTGTTACAATTCATATTACTTTAATGGTAAAAATGATTTCTAAGTAGAAAAACCCAAGCCGGTTGTAAAATCATAAATTAAAGGGTTCTTCACCACCCCTTCTATGTTTATATAAATACATCAATGTGTCTGTAAAAAATAAAAATAAAAAACATTTGTTTATTTTTTTCTATCATTTTTAACAGTGAATTTCTGTTTTCTCATTTTATAAATTGTTTAACGTACCTAAATTCTCGAATTGCCCCCCTAAAAATTCAAATTGCTCCACATTGGGAATCACCGATTTAGAGTGTAAAGAATATTAACATGCCTGTACTTTCAAGGTTGGCCAGAAGATGTCAGTGCAATTCTTTCAGCACAGAAATGAATACTAAATAGAGAGGACAATTTTGTTTGTGTACTTAATGTGACAATTCATAAAGGTGGCCAAAAACAGAAACAAAACACTAGAATCGTACCTTCGGTATAGCTCTTCTTCTCGTTCTGTGTATGTTTTGCCTGAGCGACCTTCTTGTGATTTAGGAGGACCTTAAAAAATATTAAAGATAATTAGATACTTTCACAAAATTAAGTTTAAACTGCTATATTTTAATAAATTAATGTTTTCATAATTCAGAGAGTTACAAGGTTACTTGCATAGATTTTTTTTATTAATTAAGAGAGATAGTAAACACTGCTTACAAGTCAATGATTGATGCACATTAAGTGAATAAAACTAAACAATCCATATAGCATTCATAAAGCTGACATGCTATAGTCCTGGACTTGGATTTTTTCTGAAGAAAGAAAGAAAGAAAGAAAGAAAGAAAGAAAGAAAGAAAGAAAGAAAGGCACTATATGAGATAGATAGATAGATAGATAGATAGATAGATAGATAGATAGATAGATAGATAGATAGATAGATAGATAGATAGATAGATAGATAGATAGATAGATAGATAGATAGATAGATAGATAGATAGCAAATAATACCTGTTGCACTTGGACCCCCCTCACTCCTTTTTGAAGGGGGTGGCTTTGACTCAGGTAAAGAATGAGACCGATCTTTTGCACGTTGTATAACAGCATCTGACAACTACAATGAAACATATGGAGAATAATTAAATATATCATAATATCGTAATTAAAAGATTGTATCAAATTCCACCATTTTCTGAACACATGCCCTCCATAATGGGGTTGCAGGTAGCCAAAACCAACGCAATTGATAAAAACGAACAGAATGCATTAGATGTCATCATTTTCTGAACAGTCCATAACAGGGATTCAAGTAGCCAAAACTTATCCAATTGTTAAATGTAACAGATTGCATAAAATTCTGTCATTTTCTGAATACATTTAGTCCATAACTGGGTTTCAGGTAGCCATAACCTATCAGGCAGAATTGGATATAAAGCAGGCAGTACCCTGGGCAGGGCACCAAACTATCGCTGGGCATAGTCATAATAATCTTACAGTCACCAACTAACCAAGCATTTATTTGAGTGCAGGAACAAATCTAAGCATCCAAAGAAAACCCATGCATAGACTGGGACAAGGAAGGAACTGAACCTAAGTCCCTGAAGCTGTGATCCAGTAGCACTAAGAGCCATATATTAATTTCCATTCATCAAACCTGCTTAAAACAATTTTAGGCTCACAGGGTGCAAGAGCATATCTCATTGGTATTAAACTCAATACAGGGACCCTCACTTGATAGAGAATGAGTCCATCACATAGTCCGTTCATTAATGCACTTACAGTATGCTCACTCATTCAGGGACAGCTTATATAAGAGATGATGCCCATTGCTGAGTTGTAAAAGGAAATGGGATGAAATCTCAAGCAGAAACGAGAAGAACATGCAGCCTCCGTACACACAGATACAGGGCCGGCATTTGAGCCCCACTTCTTGTATTCGTGAAGAAGCAACACTAACCAATGCATACCAGTCCATCATAATTTTAATATTTAACAAAATGCAGTGGATCAAAAACTAAAACCGCAGCAAAGGTGTTCAAATTGGCTTTTAGTATGTGTATATTCCCTCTTGCTGACACACCGAAGGAGAAAACCTTTTAAATCTAAATCAATTATTTCTTCATATGTGTTTAGTAAAGCAACGATCCCTTTCTGAGACCGATCTTTCCCGTAAGAAAAATCATGAAGACGAGAAACCTAGAGCCCACGAAAGTTATTTATGACAAACTCAAGTACAGTATGGACAAATTGCTAAGCATGACCGTGGTCGACGTCAGTGACGGATGTCCTTCTGTTATCCTTGTCAGAATGACTGATGACTTGTCAGCAAATGGAACTTTACTTACTTTTGGGGAAACACAGAATTCTAAAAGAGGAATGCACAAAAGCCATATCATATTTTATTTTGTTTTCTATCATGCTTAAAATAAGTTTGGCGACTTTTATAAGGTATTTATGCAAAAGATTACTTCTCTTCTGGGCATCCATGCATACACCAGCAAAAGAGTCAAAACAATTAGAGGTGATCTGCTAGAGTACAAATATGCACCTATGGTAAAGTCAGAAAATAGCGTTATCCGCAAGGCGAGACTGTATATGCGCTTATAATGACATTTGTAAGTGCACTGTGGGACTTTTATTTAAATATGTTTCGAGCAATGGGAGAAAAACATTACGGCCTGTTGGCTGCAAAACTGAGGCTGGTCCGTTTCGCGATCCTTCAGTAGATTGCTTCGGTGCCCCTTGGATGGGCATCTTTCCACAACTCCGCTTCGGTGGCTGCTATACTTAACCCACACACTTACCTTAACGCCGGCGGGCAGCACCCTGACTTTGTCCTCTTCATCCATGGCAAACGACACCTTTCTAACTGTACTTTCGCTACCTCCCATGGCTTCAGAAAACCTAAATAAACAGACTTGATAAAATACGTAAACTGATTTATTTATTTCTTTTGAAAATACTCTATTGTTTATACTCCTTCAGAAGCTGACGATTTCTATAGAAATACAGGTTTCGTATTCAGCGTGCCAAACGTCAAAACGTATACCGAAGCAGCGCCTCCTGTGATTGGTGAGTAGCAACTGACTGACCAATCGCAATTCAATTTACTAGAAAAGAAACGTAGAGCGTGCTGGGGATTGTAGTTGCTGTATATCCAGCTTAAGGTTTAAATCAAAGTTGTAAACTTCCCAGGTTGTTAAGTAGTCCTTAAAAGCACACCTTAATTGCAAAGATACCAGATTTCTTTTGATAACAATAACATCAATTGAAGAAAAGAGACAGAGGAGAAAATGAAGCATCAGTAAGCGTGCACCGAGTCTATTTAATCAGTGCTGCCAAAGCAGCCCCTCTGACAGCTGCTCCCTTTACGTGAGAGTCTTTGAGCCACTGCTACGAACAGCATGGTTTTACATGCCAGTTGGTTATTTTCTTAAGTTTTCTGAAGGATGAGATGGTTGCTATTCTTGTTTGTCATTTTTAACGTTTGAATGTGGTAAATTCCTTCTTTAAAACGTTCCATCCATCCATCCATTTTCCAACCCGCTGAATCCGAACACAGGGTCACGGGGGTCTGCCGGAGCCAATCCCAGCCAACACAGGGCACAAGGCAGGAACCAATCCTGGGCAGGGTGCCAACCCACCGCAGTTTAAAACGTTCTGTTTTGCATAAGGTACACACCTTTCCTCTACTGAATATTAATAAGGGCTCATCTAGTACTGTACAATACTCGGTAGTATTAGGATAATGCATTACCCCGCTCTTTCGGTTTGATTCGATTATAGAGATAGAACAAGTTCATTATAGGTTGTGAAGTGCCCCTTTTAAAGAGGTTAGTGTGATTTCTGAATGAGATTTGTTTTTTTTTTAGAAGTCTGGCAGATCTGGTGGGTGTGAAGGTGGAGACGGAGCTGCTAACAACGATCGGGTGTCGCGCTGCAAATAAACATACTGGCCAGTCGTAGTTAGGACACTTCAAGTACATTTTAGGTCGCGAAAAAGGCACTTCCATTTTTTCACCGTATATCAGATCTTCTTCTTCAATTTCGGGCTCATAAATATGCTGCAAAGTGTTGGGTTCTCCTAAAAAATAACAAACATTTTGGTGTTCTCCTATTTATTGATCACTTAATCCAGCACGGCGTTTCCGAACGTTTTGTTATTTTGTGGTGGTACAGTTTTTTGTAACCAAAATCATCTCAACGCACACCACTATTTTACTAACTAAAAACATATCTCATACACGTGCTCAAATGACCGAAGTACTGGGACCACATAGAAGCCTGTAAAAAAGCAAATCCGAGCACGCTGTTTGCAGACATGGCACTTAGTGAGCGCTTTGGTGGCATTTCCCAGCTGCTTCGTCCCTTTGCCCACCCCCCTCTTCCTCAGAGGCAACTCGTACGCCCACTATCCACCAGGCCATTTAGCCTTGCTGGCGACAACACATCCAGGCGAATGGACTCTAGCAGCCAGGATACAAGTCCGAAGTGCTCTAACATAGTGATTGCGGAGCTGCTTTTATGCCAGGTAGTTCTGTCATCCTCAGACAGGTCTCGACCACCCTAGTGCGCTACACTATTATTTCCACGGCACACCTGGGGTCGCTGTCATGGCGCACCGTTGAAGAGCACTGCTCTGTGCAGATGTCATTACCAACACGAAGACACTATATTTTGATTGAGAAAATTCTTTCTATTTATTTATTTGATATTCCAATATAAATATTTAAAAAGAGACATTAAGAACAGAAGAACTGAAAACGATTAATAAACAGTACCGAATAAAAACGAGTATCTGAAGTGTATAAGTTTATTCTCGCCACAAAAAAAAGAAAAGTTATTTTGCAAAAGTATTGTGGTTTTTCACGATAATTATTGCGTTATTTTGAAAACATATTGCATCATTTCGCAAAGGAACAGCCTGCTGCTGGCTGCCATTATCGTCATGCATAATGACAGCTATTGAGCGAGAGATTAAGCGTGCAATCAAGTGACAAGAACTGAAAAATAGTTATACTACTGGTTTACATTTCGTTTTAATCAGGTTAAAGTTTAATAAGTTTAGTACAGGTGTTTAAACATTGGCAGAGTGATATCATAGAGCTTTCATTCCTGCCTCACAGTTCCAGGGACTGCATGGAGTTTGGATATTCTCCCTGTACATTTTTGGATTGGCTGGTATCAGAGTTTGTTTAGCTGCATGTGATTACCTGTTATATCACAAAGTATTTGTTAGTAATTAACAAAATATGTTTAGTCCTTCATGTACTGTCAGTCAGTCATTATCCAACCCGCTAAATCCTAATACAGGGTCACGCAATCCCAGGCAGCACAGGGTGCAAGGCAGGAACAAATCCTAGGCAGGGCGCCAGGCCATCGCAGGACACACACACACACCAAGCATACATTAGGGACAATTTAGGATCACCAATGCACCTAACCTGCATGTCTTTGGACTGTGGGAGGAAACCCACGCAGACAACATGCAAACTCCACTCAGGGAGGACCCGGGAAGTGAACCCAGGTCTCCTTACTGCGAGGCAGCAGTGCTACCACTGCGCCACCGTGCCACCCCTTCATGTACTGTAAAGCAAATAATTATTCATCTCCTTTTTCCATTCCCAACCCAAGCCCCCAAAGATATGAGGTATGAGCGCTAGCCACTGCACCACCGTTTCAAAAAATAATTAACAACTGGATTAAAACCAAACATTGTACACAGAAAACTTTTTACTGATTGGCTGTGCAATGGAGCCCTGCAAAGGATTGGCATGATGTCCACCATGACTGCTTCTTACCTTACACCTATTGTGACTGGGATAATCCCTGCTTCCCTGTGACCCTAAACTGGGCAAATTAAATTTATCCCCAAGACATGCAAGATTAAAGGTATGCCTATAGCATCAGTTAAGTTCTTTTTAGTTGAATACATGTTATGCAGGGGCGGCACAGTGGGAGCACTGCTGCCTCTCAGTATGGAGACCAGAGTTTGTGTCCCTGGTCTTTCCTGCATGGAGTTTGCATGTTCTCCCCATGTCTGTGTCAGTTACTTCCAGGTGCTCTGGATTCCTACCACAGTCCAAAAACATGCAGATTAGGTGGATTGGTGACATTAAATTGGCCGATGTGTGTGTACGCCCTGTGATGGACTGGTGTCTTCCTGTCCAGGGTGTGTTCTGCCCTATGCTAGCTAGGATGGTCCCCAGCACCCCACGAGACCCTGTTCAAGGCAAAATAAGCAGGGCAGCTGTAGGCATAGATCTTGTGACTGTCTTAAATACAACAACAACAACAACATTTATTTATATAGCACATTTTCATACAAAAGTAGCTCAAAGTGCTTTATATAATGAAGAAAAGAAAAATAAAAGACAAAATAAGAAATTAAAATAAGACCACATTAGTTAACATAGAAAGGAGTAAGGTCTGATGACCAGGGTGGACAGAAAAAACAAAAAAAAAACTCCAGAAAGCTGGAGAAAAAAATAAAATCTGTAGGGGTTCCAGGCCACGAGACCGCCCAGTCCCCTCTGGGCATTCTACCTAACATAAATGAAATAGTCCTCTTTGTAGTTAGGGTTCTCACGGAGTCACTTGATGCTGATGGTCATACAGACTTCTGGCTTTTAATCAATCCATCCATCATTGTTGGAACATCATGGTGCTTTGAGTAGCGCCACCACCAAAAGGACACCGAAAGAGGAAACAGAAGAGAGAGTAGGGGTTAGTACAGATTTTAGAGCCACCATGAATACTTATTATAATGAATTGGATATACAGAGTATCAGGATTTAAATTACAGTGAAGTTATGAGAAGGCCATGTTAAAATAATGTGTTTTCAGTAGTTTTTTAAAGTGCTCCACTGTATTAGCCTGGAGAATTCCTACTGGCAGGCTATTCCAGATTTTAGGTGCATAACAGCAGAAGGCCGCCTCACCACTTCTTTTAAGTTTTGCTCTTGGAATTCTAAGGAGACACTCAGTTGAGGATCTGAGGTTACGATTTAGAATATAAGACGCCAGACATTCCGATATATAAGATAGGGCGAGATTATTTAAGGCTTTATAAACCATAAGCAGAATTTTAAAGTCAATTCTGAATGACACAGGTAACAGATGTGCTCGGATTTTCTTTTCCTGGTTAAGATTCTAGCAGCTGCATTCTGTACTAGTTGCAAACGATTTATGTCTTTTCTGGGTAGTCCTGAGAGGAGTGCGTTACAGTAATCTAGTTGACTGAAAACAAACGCGTGAACTAATTTCTCAGCATCTTTCAATGATATAAGAGGTCTAACTTTTGCTATGTTTCTTAAGTGAAAAAATGCTGTCCTAGTGATCTGATTAATATGCGATTTAAAATTTAGATTACAGTCAACAGTTACCCCTAAGCTTTTTACCTCCGTTTTGACTTTTCATCCTAATGCATCCAGTTTATTTCTAATAGCCTCATTGTATCCATTATTGCCAATCACTAAGATTTCAGTTTTCTCTTTATTTAACTTGAGAAAGTTACTATTCATCCATTCTGAGATAAAAGTTAGACATTGTGTTAGTGAATCAAGAGAATCGGGGTCATCAGGTGTAATTGATAAATACAGCTGTGTGTCATCAGCATAGCTGTGGTAGCTCACGTTGTGCCCTGAGATAATCTGACCTAATGGAAGCATGTAGATTGAGAAGAGCAGCAGACTCAGGATAGAGCCTTGTGGAACACCATATAGGATATCATGTGTCTTTGAGTTGTAATTACCACAACTAACAAAGAATTTTCTCCCTGCCAGGTAGGATTCAAACCAATTTAAGACGCTGCCAGAGAGGCCCACCCATTGACTAAGGCGATTTCTAAGAATATTATGATCAATGGTGTCAAATGCGGCACTCAGATCTAACAGGATGAGAACAGATAAATACAAGGTGGCTGGTGTAGTACTCTGCCAACATTACTCCTGGACTGGTTGTGTTATGCTGTGGAATAGTGTACAGTGAAACCCTTACTTGCATAGATAGATAGATAGATAGATAGATAGATAGATAGATAGATAGATAGATAGATAGATAGATAGATAGATAGATAGATAGATAGATAGATAGATAGATAGATAGATAGATAGATAGATAGATAGATAGATAGATAGATAGATACTTTATTAATCCCAAGGGGAAATTCACATATTCAACCAACATGCAACACCCTGCCATGACAAACAAGAATGTATTGAAATACAAAAATGAATTTTATTTAAACATCAGTCAGCTTACTTGTTTTACCTCTTATTACCCTGGGGACTTCAGTTTCCCAAATATTAACTAGAATAATTTTAAAATTGTGGAGAAGAAGAACAGGCATTATAGGCATTGTCAGAGGCTGTTTTCAACACAGTACCTGTATGTTAAAATACTAGATTTAGTATATTGTAATAATCAGGATAGAATTCAGAAGCATAGAGGTCATTTTAACAATCTAATGAGCACATCTTCAAAAACTGAAGCTTTTATTAAATGTTTAATTTCAATAGGGTATATTATGCTATTTAATTGAATAGATTGGATTACTGAAATGGGGGTATCTACGTAAAGCCAGATGGGAGCCAAAGTCTTCCCTAGCGGTGTCTCCGTAAACTGGGCCAGGTCACTGCACACATCCAGGCCGTTAATCATGTATTCCTTCACCTTAAGATCCTGCTAACACCAACGCAATTTGACAGGGAGACGCAGTCTGTTCTGACAGTTCTGACCATAAGGATGGGATAACCCTTCACTGCAGGGCCCACTTAGGCGGAGTGGTGGCTCCGAGGCTAAGGATCTGCACTGGTATCTGGAAGGTTGCTGGTTTGAATACCGTTACTGCCAAAAGGGTCTGAGCAAGGCCCTTAACCTGCAATTGGTCCGAGGTGCTGTACAATGGTTGACCCTGTGCTCTAACGCCAAGGAGTAAGTAAAAAAAAAATTCCTAATACAAGAAGTTGTATAAGGCAAATAAATAACCCTCACTCATATTTACTCATATACAGTGGAACTTTGGTTCATGAACGTCTCTGAACACAATATGTCGTGGCGAAAAATTATCACCAGAAGGCTTTTTACCTGAAATCAAGGCTATTAGGACTCAGGATAGGCAGACAGAGTCTATAGTTTTATTGCAATAAAATAACCATAATAATAACATGGACTCAACCCAATACGGCCAAACTGAGCTGAGCCCTGAACAGTTCCAGACTCAAAACTTATATAGTCATTTCTTATAACTCCGACCTTATTCAGATTAGCTCATTTGCTCTTTTTCTCTGACTCCCCTCTACTCCTGTCCGGCCGATACCTTGAGTTCTCATGGGAACCATTATTATCTCCTGACTTTCCTGCAGCTGGCCCCTCGGTATTTCTACTGTCTATTATTCATCTTTAGTTTCTGTTTTTGCTTATTTCTTTCATTGGCCAAGGCCTTTCTCCCATATATGGACTTCTTCTTGTCATTTTCCCTTCCTAGCCTATTTGGTGGTCAAAGCCAAGCTTTAATTTAAAAAGAAATATGGCATGTGCCTTTATTTAATTATTTGCTTGGTAGGCCTGACTTGCAGTAATATCTACACTAAGGTTAATGCTTATATATTTTGTCTATATTTATTTATGCTAATACAGGAATCCATATTACTAACCGAAGGTTGTAAACCGGATGGGCGCAAACCAGATGGGCGCAGGGCTCAGGGCTCACCGGATGTACGGAAACCCCAAAGGTCCATGCTGTGGCAACGCGCGCGCCTACAGCGCACTTGCGAAAGGAGTCACGGCTCAAGCCGACTGTGACAACGCACGCGCCTACAACGCGCTTGCGAAAGGAGTCACGGCTCAAACCAAAGGTCCATGCTGTGACAACGCGCGCGCCTACAACGCGCTTGCGAAAGGAGTCGCGGCTCAAACCAAAGAAAACACAGAAACGAGACTACGACCTGTGAGCTACACCTGAGGTAAAGCTTGCACACCAGGTTGTAAGGCCGCCCAGACGCGACCGCCCACACCACCGCATATACCCTCCATGATATGTCTTCACGCAGCGGCTTCCCACCGAGGTGCATATTGCGCTGTGGCGCTCGCCCCACAGTCAGACGCAGCGGCCTCCCAGAGTCAGTAGGTGGCCCCCAAACAACACAACCTGTTCAAGCGGTCGGTGTCAGCGAAGGCAACAGACTCACGTCTCCACAAAACGAAACCGCTTTAGTACAGATGTGCCTATTGGATTAAATGACATTTCCCCAGACGCACCCGCCCTCCATGATATGTCATTCATCCACATATCGGACGGAACAGAAACTGATTGCCATTCTAGGATTTCCGATTCGCTAGCGAATCGCGGGGTTTACTTGTACACTAATATTACTTTCCATACATTACATCATCTTCCTTTTGCTGTTTCTGCTGACTCACTGTTCCAGCTGGCTTCTTACGTGCCTACCAGGGCCTATTTTTTACTGATATCGTTTCTCAGCTTTCTGACTTTCGAACACAGGTGTCCTGGTCTCCCCTTCTTCTGTCCTCGGGTAGTTTCTGTGCGTCATTCTTGTCCTTTTCTATTCTTGTTCTCTTAATACTGGTAACTTTCCTTTTTTACTAGAAAATGCAATATGACTGATTTTTTAGTTAACCATTTGCTTGATCTATCTTATTTGCTTAACATTCTAATTTATGCTTAATCTAATGTTTCAGAAGCTTTTAATTACTTTTATGGCTATTTATGCTAATATGCTATTTATGCCTAATGTAAAAAATTTTTTTCTTCTATAATACAAATCAGGTTACGACCAAAAAGTTCACCAAACTTTTGTATCTGTTCACGACCACACACTCGGTATACAAACAAGCCAGTTTCCCTTTCGGTTTGTGCGCGCCGATGATTTCCGTATGTGTTCAGTCTCTCCCTGTGCATTCCCTGTGCAGTGAGCGTGAGAGAGAGAGCATGTGCGAGAGAGAAAGACACACACACGCGCACACACACATGAGAGAGACACACACACGCAAGAGAGAGAGAGAGAGACACACACACAGAAACGCACGAGAGACACACATGCACGAGAGAGACACACACACACACAAGAGAGACACACACACGCGCATGACACACACACACACGCACATGAGAGAGATGGCTGGCCGCATAAGGCCGAGAAGGCAGTTAAAGAATGCACCGGGCTTGTTTTTAAAGAGACTAATTCGAGCATTGTTTTAACCTCATTGTATTTAATGAGGACTTTTTTCTATTGGATTTCAACCTCCATTTCACTTCTGTTTATAGCGATCAGTTCGTAGTGTGTTTTGTTGCAATGTTACATTTCTTGGTTGTTTATTAAATTACGGATTTTTCAAATGTTCATTTTTTCCCTGTGCTTAAAACTCATTAAAAAAGTGTTTTTAGTGAGCGGTTCGTAGCACTATAGCACAAACTCTTGCAATGTTAGTTTTCTCTGTTGTTCAAGGTTTTCTCAGTGTTATTCAATGTTTTTACATTAGTTTGCTATTACGCTGTGCATTCTATGGTGTAATTAACTATATTTGTGCTTAAAAATCTTAAAAAATATATATTTACATACAGTTCGTACGGTCTGGAACGGATTAATTGTATTTACATACAATCCTATGGGGGAAATTAATTTGGGTCACGACCAAATCGGGTTACGACCAGAGTTTTGGAACGAATTACGGTCGTGACCTGAGGTTCCACTGTACAGTCGGTTGCTATTTCACCAAACCTGTTTTATCTTTGGGAATGTGATGGCAAAATGAAAAACCATGAGAAAACATAATACTTAAACAGGGAGAATGAAGATAATGCAAAAAGACAGAGGTGTGGGCACTAAAACGTCATTTATTGCACTATGAGACACTAACTACTGCACCATGCTCAGTTTAAAATAAACTTAATTTTTGAAAATCTATCCATTAAGCATCCTCTCCATGTTAAATAAGAATAACATGATAAGGTCTGACTTTGGTGCAGTTTGAAGAGAAGACCCCAGTAAATAGACTGAATCACCTTGGGTAGTATAGTGGCTAGTGATGGAGAATCCCAAATCCACTGTCTTGGGTTTGAGCACAATGCCTGCAGTCTCTCCATGTGGAGTTTACACATATCCATATAGTGCTCTCTAGTTGTTTTGCCCCATACCCTTTTTTTAACATTTTATTGAATTTATTAAAACTAAGTAACATCCCATACAAGAAAGTCAAGCTTGACAAAACTAAGTTCAAATCAAACATCACCCATGAGAAAGAGAGGAAGGCCAACAGGCAGAGAAAAACTCTGTGAATAAAAAAAAGGGGGAGAAAATCCTCTTCCTCAATTTAAGTTCTTATTCTAAAATGGTATTGATTAGAGCCTGCAAGGTTTTTAAAACGTTTTGTACAGATCTTCTAAGTGAGAATTTGATTTTTTCCAATTTCAAATAGTATATAACATCAATTACCCACTGACTTAAAAGAGGTGGGCTAGGATTCTTCCAGTTTAGCAAGATAAATTTACGTACCAATAGTGAATTAAAGGCAATCACAGTTTGTTTGTCCTTCTCCACTTCAAACCCCTCTGTGAGTCCACCAAACACAGCTGTTAGTGGATTAGGAGGGATTGTGACACCAAGGCTGTCTGAAAGGCATTTAAAGATTTTGGTCCAGAAAGATGTTAATTTGGTGCAGGCCCAAAACATGTGACCCAGTGAGGCTAGAGCTCGATTGCAATGTTCACAGGTTGGATCTTGCCCTGGAAACATTTTAGACAATTTTAAACGATACAGATGTGCTTGATAAAAGATTTTAAGATGAATAATTGAATGCTTTGCACATATGGAGCTCGAGTGAATTCAGTGCACTCCGTTTCTGAAATGTTGAGTGAGAGATCCTCTTCCCACTGTACTCTGCCTCATACCTAAGGCAGTTATTGTGATGTTGGGAGGGTCATTAAAATACACAGAGAGGATTGGTTGTTGATTTGCTCCTGTGACAGTTGGAGGATGCGTACTGTAAGAAAACGGTAGTAGTAAAAGTTTGGAGTTTGGAGAAGCAACTGGTCTCGTGTGTTTTTTCATAGCAGACACAACAGTCATGTTAGGCTCATTGGTGCTTTGAATTGTGAGTCTTCTCTGTGATGGACTGTTGCTTTTTCCAGGGTTCCCTGCTGTCTTGAGCCTCATATTATTTCTTGCATTTGTTCTCCCTACAAGTGTTTTTTTATTATTCTTGATTTCTTAAGGAGTGCCAAAACAGGGTCTGTTAAAGCCCATTGAGGCACTCCTTGTGGGATTTTGGGTTATATAAGAAATACAGCCATATGAAAAAGTTTGGGAACCCCTCTCAGCCTGCATACTAATTGACTCTGCTTTCAACAAAAAAGATAACAGTGGTATGTCTTTCATTTCCTAGGAACATCTGAGTACTGGGGTGTTTTCCGAACAAAGATTTTTAGTGAAGCAGTATTTAGTTATATGAAATTAAATCAAATGCGAAAAACTGGCTGTGCAAAAATGTGGGTCCCCTTGTAATTTTGCTGATTTGAATGCATGTAACTGCTCAATCCTGATTACTTGCAACACCAAATTGGTTAGATTAGCTCATTAAGCCTTGAACTTCATAGACAGGTGTGTCCAATCATGAGATATAAAGGTATTTAAGGTGGTCAATTACAAGTTGTGCTTCCCTTTGACTCTCCTCTGAAGAGTGACAGCATGGGATCCTCAAAGCAACTCTCAAAAGATCTGAAAACAAAGATTCTTCAGTATCATGGTTTAGGGGAAGGCTACAAAAAGCTATCTCAGAGGTTTCAACTGTAAGGAATGTAATCAGGAAATGGAAGGCCACAGGTACAGTTGCTGTTAAACCCAGCAGGTCTGGCAGGCCAAGAAAAATACAGGAGCGGCATATGCGCAAGATTGTGAGAATGGTTACAGACAACCCATAGATCACCTCCAAAGACCTGCAAGAACATCTTGCTACAGATGGTGTATCTGTACATCGTTCTACAATTCAGTGCAATTTGCACAAAGAACATCTGTACGGCAGGGTGATGAGAAAGAAGCCCTTTCTGCACTCATACCACAAACAGAGTCGCTTGTTGTATGCAAATGCTCATTTAGACAAACCAGATTCATTTTGGAACAAAGTGCTTTGGACTGATGAGACCAAAATTGAGTTATTTGGTCAGAACAAAAAGCGCTTAGCGTGGCAGAAGAAGAACACCGCATTCCAAGAAAAACACCTGCTACCTATTGTCAAATTTGGTGGAGGTTCCATCATGCTATGGGGCTGTGTGGCTAGTTCAGGGACTGGGGCCCTTGTTAAAGTTGAGGGTCAGATTAATTCAACCCAATATCAACAAAATCTTCAGGATAATGTTCAAGCATCAGTCACAAAGTTGACGTTACGCAGGGGTTGGATATTCCAACAAGACAATGACCCAAAACACAGTTTGAAATCTACAAAGGCATTCATGCACAGGGAAAAGTACAATGTACTGGAATGGCCGTCACAGTCCACTGACTTGAATATCATTGAAAATCTATGGGATGATTTGAAGCAGGCTGTCCATGCTCAGCAGCCATCAAATTGAACTGAACTGGAGAGATTTTGTATCTAAGAATGGTCAACAATACCTCCATCCAGAATCCAGACACTCATCAAAGGCTATAGGAGACATCTAAAGACTGTTATATTTGCAAAAGGAGGCTCAACTAAGTATTGATGTAATATCTCTGTTGGGGTGCCCAAAGTTATGCACCTGTCTAATTTTGTTATGATGCATATTGCATATGTTCTGTTAATCCAATAAACTTAATGTCACTGCTGAAATACTACTGTTTCCATAAGGCATGTCATATATTAAAGGGAATTTGCTACTTTGAAAGCTCAGCCAATGATAAACAAAAATCCATAGAACTAAGAGGGGCTCCCAGACTTTTTCATATGACTATAAATTGCTGTTGTTGTTGTCGTGATATTAGCAGGATAGCCTGTGACCTTGCACTGAATTAAAAGGGTTCAATGATAAGTACTGTAATAGAAAAATATTTTTCCACTGCTAGCTGGAGCCTGTAATTTATTCAAGGTAAAAACACAAAACTGGAGAGAAGGTTTGTTTCTTACCAATCCATCACAGGGCACATCAATATCAGCCCATCACAGGGCACCAGCATGTCCTTGGTCTGCACAATATAAACTAGCAAATTCAAAACAAAATACTAGGAATTGTGCTAGGGTGCAAGATGTAGCAATGCCACCTTCCAATCATTGTATACCATTGTAGAATTAATCCAGTTATTTTCTGCTACATCTTATTCAGGACATGACAGGGCCATCTTAATGTATGGGCACAATGGTTGCCACAGCAGCATAGGGGCCCATGATGTTTCTGATGCCTATGCATGTTTCTGTTTTGCTATCAAAAAGGGAACCCAGTGCATTACTTTGCTCGGGGGCCTATGATGCTGTTAAGGTGGCCCTGTGTGATGGAGAAATGAAGTCTGCCAGCCAATAATCCATAACGGTAGCTTACCCTGTCTACGATTCAATTTCCAGAGCGGACACTATCACAATGCTTATTTGCTTAAGGTGGTCCATCGACAATGCAACAATGAGGACCATCACAATATACAGTAATGTGACTATTTGACAGAATCTCTGTAAACTCTGACCTTACGCAGGCTTCAGACCAAATGTCAATCGCCAACATTCATGTCTGTATTCCATTTCAACAGTGCAAAAGTGAAGACAGGTCATTCAGTTACCTTTAAAGAAAACACATTAGCACATTAAGAAAATCTCCAAGGTCAAAGCCAACCAGACAAAAACTGTAGAAGAAAGCAGTACACTCAATTTCCTGAAGGTGAGCCTAATGTTTTCTAGTTTCAAGTCAGTATAACAAACTGTTCCAGAAATATGGTGGCAAGCTATCCATCACATATCGATCCAGATGGGTTTTTGTCTTCCAAATCCACTGATCCTGAACGACCTTCTGTCAAGTGACATCTCATTGCAATGTGAATTTGTTTGGAAGCGCGAAGAGATTCATCATCTCTGTCTGTCACTGGCTCCTGTCAAAGTCAATGAGCCATTTTTCAAACCATCAGGTGTTTCTGAGGGTCTCTGGTGCTTCTGATAGCAAAAACAATCAATAAGAAAGGAGCTAATGTGTTCAAGCCTCAATAGCTATTAACAATCCATGATAGCAAAGAAACAGTGAGAGAACAGAGTCCAGGTGTTAGTGCAGAAACTCCATCCATTGAGACCACAATGAAGATAAGATGAACTATATGATGATCTTTAGGGGGATTGGTATCTACATAAAGATGATGACATCTGTCTCAACACGGTATGAAGGCACTCCATTCGAAAGCACTAAGAATAAACAGTAAAAATAATAGGAAATCCCAGCATTGGGCTAGTTTTGTCCTTAGTCCCAGTTTTGTGCCCATTCTTGTTCCTTGTAATTCACAGAAGGGAAAAGTGGATGTAAAAATGAAGGCAACAAGATATGGTGTTCAGGATTAGTTGTTGAATGACTGGCCAAGTGGACAGAGATTTCTTTCCTGAAGTTCATAAATGGAGCATAAACGACTGGTACCTAAAACAGTGTCATTGATTTAACTTCCATTTCTTTTGGTACCTGGACTCTTTAATTTATGTCCTTTTTAATAGCATGTTTTATACCAGATACCATTTTAAATTGTTTTGAAAAACTGGGTGTCTTTCATATGAGATGCAAAACTGAGGCCCTGATTCTTTGTGATCTTTTGAACAGAGTAAAGATACCCTGATCCTTTCTAGTCCCCCCTAATCATCCCCTGTCTTTAACTGGTTAACTATTTCTCTCTCCGTTTTACCACCTAAAAGTTAGTGTGTGGTAAGCATACTAGTCCAAAAAAGGCTGCCATCACATCATCCAGGTGGATGCTGCACATTGGTGGAGGTTGAAGTGGCTCCCCATGGTCTATGTAAACCACTTTGACTAATATGAAAAGCATTATAAATGTAATTAATTATTATTATTATGGTTTTGTTTTGGTCATGGTCGGGGTGGCTGGCAGCACTAACTCTAAGCCCGAGAACGAGTCCAGATAGGTTTAGCGTTTTAGCTTAAAGGGCAGACAAAAGCATAAAAACACTATCCTAGAATTGAATTACCAATCATACTTCATTGATCCTATCACACATGCATGACAGAGAATTGCCTTCCAAGTACCACCCCGGGACGAGAGAGGGCACTGTCACAAATGGTCCAGTCTTCATTTCCCTCACAGTTCCAAGAAGACAGCCAGTGAGGACAACTAAGTCAGAGAAGCCTCACCCCTACCAGTCCAGACCATATTAAAGCAGAGATCCCTTGGAAAGTGACGTCACATTTTGGACCTGAGCACCTGAGAGGCTGCAGCTCCCCAAAATCCTGACCCTTTTGTGTAATTCAATGCTGCTCTAGGGCAAGACTTGAGGTGATTGCTTATGATGGTTTGTGTTTGAGAGCCATCAAGCGCCTGGTGGTTTATTTAATGTGCTCATTGTGTTAAACAGGGTTGGACAGTTGGCACCCCAATTTATTTTGGACTCAATCAGCCTCTTCCATTCATTCTACAATAGATTTATTTAAGAAACGTTAAATAAAAAAGGATAATAAGGAATAATTAAACAAGATAAAAGAAAAAAATGTAATTAAAAAATACATACACTTAAAAAAATACAATTAAAAGAAAGAGAACCCTTATTAAACTTGACTTAAAATTAAATAAAAAATTAAAATCTACTAAGTAAAGGAATGGTAAAAATTCTGAAACAGCTCAATTAGAAAATTCTAACTACAATAATTACCAATAAAAATCCATAGGGAGTAACTATATAACCAATAAACAAGGCAAAAGTCAAACCCAGTAAACTCAAACTAAATAAGATATTTTAGAACAACCAATGATCTACTCATCGAAGAGCCCAAAGACAATGTCACAGTAAAGAGCTGATTCTTTTATTTTCTTTCGAGTTGCAGCAGCTCCATTAGACGCACGTGAGTGCCAATGACCACTTGGAGGCACAAGACTTGAGGCTACACCCACACTACTAGCTTTTCATTTAAAACACAGACATTAGTCTCTGTTTACCAGTGTTAAAAATGCTGCTGTAGTGAAGACGAAAGTTGAGCCGACTTAACTGAGTTGAGGCAGCAGGGACTGGAGACGGGGGGGGGGGGGTGTATTGATTGATGGGATAAGACAGAGTATAGGAGTCAGGTGGACAATTTTGCTTCTTGATGCAAAGTGAATCATCTGCACTTTAACATCAGCAAAACAAAGAAGCTGCTAATTGACTTTCACCACACCAAAGAGCCTCTATGTCCACTCACTACAGTAGTCAAGGAGTGGATGTAGAGGTGGTCCACTCCTCTACCTGGGGGTCCACATTAATGGCAGGCTGGATTGGTCACAGAACACACAGGAGCTATAGAAGAAAGGGCAAAGCAGATTCTTTTTCCTTAGGAGACTGCATTCCTGTAATGCGGGAAGAAACATCCTCCATATTTTTTACAACTCTGTGATGGCCAGTGCAATTTTCTAGGCTGTGGTGTGCTGGACTGGTAATATCACTTTAAGAGAGGCCCACTGAGTCAACTAGCTAATTACAAGGGTAAACTCAGTTATAGAATGCACTCTGGACCCCCAGAAAGTTGCGGCAAATGAGTGAAATAAAACAAAACTGAGTGCCATTATGAACAATACTGCACATCCTCTCTCTGTGACACACTGACACTGAGGACTTTTAGCCAACGAACCATTCACTAAAAGTCTGTCAAAAACACAATGGGGGCTCCTTTATACCAATGGCAAGACGCCTGCATGACGCTTCACTGGGATTGTGAGGGCCAAGCCAGACATTTTCTTTCTTTATCAATATTCCTGCTTTCTAGTCATTCTGGTATACTGTATGGTCAGACTATAGTGTGTGTGCTTATTTATTTATTTAAAGAGCTTTTGTAAAAAGCCAAATTTCTCCCTGGGGACAAATAAAAATCTATCCATCTATCTATTATATATTCCCTTTTACATCTATCTATCTATCTATCTATCTATCTATCTATCTATCTATCTATCTATCTATCTATCTATCTATCTATCTATCTATCTATCTATCTATCTATCTATCTATCTATCTATCTATCTATCTATCTATCTATTATATACCAGGCGGGCTCGTGTTTGTATATCCGTCAGTCGAGGTCATTCGTTTTGAACCCGTGCCTGCTTTCCTTCCACAGTTTCAGATGCGCGTTGTAGGCGTCTGCGTTCATTGATCTTATCTAGGTGGGCTCGTGTTTGTATCATTGAGCTGTATTGTGTTTGAATTTGGTGTAAAGCGTTCAGCGGTTTGTACAATCCCAAGCAGCACATTAATCCTAACTTCACTCTGCAGTAGTGCCACACACAATATGGCGGTGATGCCTGCGCCTTCACTCCGCAGTAGTGCCACACACAATATGGCGGTGACGCCTGCGCCTTTTGTACTATCTTTGTGGACCTGTGGAGCCTCCGTAGCCTCTCACGTTTCACTATGGGGTGCAGCGCAGAATCTTCTTTTCTGTGTGGTTGTGTCGTTAGTGGTAGCTATTGGCACATTGTTGCTTCATTTCTCATTCACGTTAGTTGAGCTCTTTCGTTCTTGGGCCATGACTCCTTCGTTCGCGGTGGATAAGACTTTGCTTGCGGTTTATGGAACGCGCGCCTGCGCAGTACGTCTCATGGTCCCATCGCCGTGTACCTGCGTCCATATCCGGTCTATTCTCGGTTAGTAATATGGATTCCCTTTTACATCTATCTATCTATCTATCTATCTATCTATCTATCTATCTATCTATCTATCTATCTATCTATCTATCTATCTATCTATCTATCTATCTATCTATCTATCTATCTATCTATCTCAGTAGCATTCAATACAAGGCAGGGGTCTGGGTGCATATACACACGCACACACACGCACACACACAAACACTGTCAACCAATTTACATTCAGTGTGCAGCATCTGAAACTCATGTGTGGTTTTGCTCACACACCCATTGCTGTGCTTGGCTGATAATTCTGCCCGCCACCTTTATCGATGTAGTTGTTTTCATCGTTGTACAAGCCCAGGCAAAAGGTCTTTGGATATGCAAATCAAACAATGTGAGCCCCAAAACAGCACAATCACGTGCATTCAAAGGTTGACAGTACCCAAGAGCTTTGAATAATTTAAGTTTCAATTATTGCTTGGTTTCCCAAAAGCAGAGATGCTTGACAGCTGTTTAACAAATATTAATGGCCTTTGTTGTTGCTAGCTTTTTTTTTAATAGGTGTAAATGTAGACCACCCATTGTGAAAGTATTACACACTCCAATTACTTCACAATTAATTGACCATTTAGCCTGCAAGGCAAGCTGCAGCACTTGTTGGATCTCCTGTGGCTCAGATAAAAACCTCTGAATGTAATGTCTATCATCTATTATGTCGATAGCTTTAATGAACTAATGAATATTTGTTTCTGAAAAACTACTTTAACTGTCAGAAGTGTGCAGATTGATAGAGAAGGTCAAGCTCCCTGCTGGCCAGGAGGGACCTGGACTAGGTGTCACATGGCACACGGACATCTTAGGGCATCACAGACCTGTTGTTGCTCAGTCTCACGTGTTGCGCATGCACGACAGGCCTCTCTGAATTTTTTTTCTCTGCAGCCACATGGCCGCAAATGCAACCCTCTGATGTCCATCCCTGCGCCATCCCACATTCTGCAGTAAGGACCTTACTCACAAATACGTGTGATTATACTGTGAGTGGTAAAAAACGGATTACACTTTTAAGAGGAGAGTCGTTCATCATAAGGACAAGATAGACAATTAAATGTGTTGTGAAGGAAACCATCAGCAAGCCCAAACCCCAACACTTACACACAAGCACAGTCCTGGGTTCAAATAAAGGTTGGTTTATTACACTTATTACACCACACTCCTTTATAAGTTACAAAAAAGCACAAAACACAGGTTTTTTCTCTCCTTACTCTAATTTCTCTCACCACTGCACTGCCCTCCTCCAGTCGAGTGTTGCTTCTCTACCTCCCAGCTCCGACTTGCCTGGATAAGGGAGTGCGACCCCTTTTACTACAGACCCGGGAGTACTTCCGGTGCCAGGGTGATTGCCCGATCGAAGTACTTCCAGGTCACATGGAAGTCCATCAGAGTAAGGAGCTTGTCTCCCTGCAACACCCTCTTGCGGTACCCAGTGACCCCAGCAGGGCTGCCCTGCCGGACTACATTTCCCAGCATGCCCTGCTGACTACAATTAAAAAAAAACCTTGCAATATCTTTTCTTTTAAAAGGGCTGTCCTTCCACCCTTTCCTGTCCTTTCTTCCAGGTCTGCTCCCTCTCCTGGCTAGGATGCCTGTCCAGCCAATGTGGCATCTACAGAGTATAACGTCACGTGTCTGGGAATCCTACGTGTGCATTTTCACATAAATACGTCTCTTCAGAGGTGACAGAAGGATAGTGATGGAGGAAGTGACGTCAGAGATCAGGACACGTGTGACCATTTCATCTGGACGTAATCTATGAATAACACTGATCGCTAAATCATAAACCGCCCAGGACAACATCCACTCCTTGACATTTCTGATTGTCAGTAAGCTTTTCTAAGACTGTTTATATCCAGACTTTGCTATCTATTTTACTTTCTATTATTTTCTTCTATTTGGTATTGTTAGACCAGGGGTCTCCAACCTTTTTTTCCCCTGAGAGCTACTTTTACAAAATGAAAATGGCAGAGAGCTACTCACGTTTTCTAATGTTTATTCTCATAGCTTATTTCAACCCAAACAAATTGAGCAAGCTTGTTTTGCCTGAACATTTACAAAACGTTGGTATCCACAACTCACATTTTGCATTAAAACATCACAAAAAATATTTAGTTCACCTGCAAGTGAATTTTGTATGTCTGTATGCATTTTCTAGAGTATCTCACACTGTTGAATTAAAACATGAATGCTGTCAAAACAAAACAATTCAATTCCAAATACACAGTGTCACACACGCGTGTTTAGGAGACAACTAAAGGGCTTGAATGAATGTAATTCCACGCCGGGCCAGGTGGTGGCGAAGTGTACTAATTCTCTCCTTCAATCCCTTGCTGATCATTCTCGGGAAATCCTGCCTGTTTCTGGGGCAGCCAGCAATGTCACTTCCAGTTCCAGACCTGATGACATCACTTCCCTTACTGGTCTATAAAACTGCCATCTTGCCTTCAGTATATCAGTTCTGTTTTGGACTCCGTTGTGTGAACATGTCTGTTCGTGATAAGCATTTTTGCAGCCAGGAAATATACGGGTGGCTGCCCCAAACCTTCACAATGTCTTTTGTGTCGTTCTTGTGACAAAAGATCTGACCTATTCATTTGTCATTTTGTTCCATGTCACTGTGTCACTTTATTCACAGGTCCAGTTGGATGTGTGATGTGTTGTTTAGTTAGTCAGATGAAAGGCACTGCATGGAGTCAACAAGAGAGGCAGGTGTATGGAGGAGTGGAGCCACTTAGGTTCGCTCTGATGGAGTCATTTAAATGTCCGTCTGTCAGTCTTGTTCTGAACTTTGATTTCATGGCATTCATGTCAGACTCATAGAGGTATGGAGACCCAAACAAAGCAGACATTTTCAGAGCTGCTTGGTGAAGTCTCTTATAGTTATCAGGTTCTACTAAGCTCCAGAAATACTGAGAATGCTGTTGAGACTTTTAACTGCACATTATATTGAAGGTTTACTAATATATAATATATAAAATCCAACGACTGTCTGTCTGTATGTCTGTCCACTTTTCATGAGAGAACTACTTCACGGATTTAGATCGGGTTTTTTTCAGTAATTTGCTTGAACATTCCGGTTGATTTTGCGACTTTTCTCATTTCGCTATGTGTCATAGTTTGCTTGTGGTACCGATTTATTTGCGCGAATCCCAGAAACACGCAGCAGGCCGAAGGGAAGGGGCAATCCTCACTCACTCACCAGCTTCGGGGCGTCTTCCTTAACTCCGCTTAGCTAGCGAACGACAAACAACTGAATTCAACTTTGCTTGATATTTAAAATAAAGTGTGACTTAGGTCTTGATGAGTTTGAGTCTGGATATTCTCTTAAGTGTATGCCACATTGAAAAGATAGATTGGAATTCAGATTGTGGATCGTGATTTTATGTTAAAAGGATCGTGATATGATTTTTTGGAAAGATCGCCCACCCCTAATTTGACTAATCAAGTTTTCAAATTTATGTAGGATTCACTAACCCTTTGGCAGGCTACTTGGAAAGGGGTGGCGAGCTACCAGTAGCTCACGAGCGACGTGTTGGAGACCCCTGTGTTAGACTTTAATAAATATCACAATGTTTTTATATTTTCTGTACTGTGTCTTCTATCGAGAGTGACTAAATTAATATAAGGGCACCAAGTGTGGGGAGGATTGCTGTATTCTTTCTTGCCCACAGGGTTTGTCAAGGCTACCGAGGTGGTTCCTCAATAATTAGAACAACTGCAGTAAAAGTAAGAAATTGTTTGGTTGGAAAGTGGCATATAAACAAGAGTTGTGCTTTTACGTGCATCGCGATGACACCCACATGTTTGTTATTGCTGGTGATGATGAGTCCCAATGCAGAGAATCCTTTGCAGAGTATTGTGGAGTGACTGGCAACTGGTACCACTTGAGACTTTTTCTGGTTAGGATCACGATGAGTATGTGTGTGTGTTAATCTTCAAGCATATGAATCTAGTAAACATTCCTGGTAAGTCTCACAAACCTCACAAAGCTCTCTTTATCATGGCAATGGCAGAAGTTTTTGACAGTGGTGGCAGTGGGGTAGGGGTTAAAGGGCGGTTGCAGGGCAGGATAGGACAGAAACAATTCCTGGGGGCTGAGAAAAAAACAACTAAGAACAAAAGATGTACTCTAGGCAACATGTTAATTTTGAAGCTAAGCATGTTATAATTAAAGTCAGTAAAACAACTTCCACCTCAGGATGTGTGAAAAAGTAAGTTTCATTGGGCCTGTGGTAACCTAATAGGGGGCTATGTGGTGATGTGATATAGAGGGTCCACGGCTCAGAAGGAAAGGCTAGTTTTTAAATAAATGACGCACTCGCAGCTTAAAGTGGAGGTGTGGTAGTGTGGCCGGAGTGGTTCCTGGGTGCGATACAGGTTTGGGCATTTCTGAACTGAAGTGCACTGGTGTGGGAATGCCCATGTCCATAACTGAAGCCGGGAGCTGCTGATCGCCGCACCTGTGCCATGTCCCCATGATAAATAGGAGAAGCACAAGTGCAGAAAGGGGAGAAAAGAAAGAAAGAAAGATGGAAGTTAAGAGAGAAGAAGGTAGGAGGCGAAGAAACCAGTGCAGGAGCGAGTGAATGAACAAGCGAGCAAGAGCAGGCTCACTGTAATAAGGAGAGCAGCTGGGAAGCGAGCCCTCTCAGGGTGCTTAGCCAGAACTCGGGGGCAGATGGATTGGGTTACTCCTGCTGAGTTTTGCAGAGGAACCGGAGTGACCACAATCGAGGACGGCTTACAGCAGAAGGCCTTGGAAGGCCGTGGGAGTCGGAGCCTGGCAAGAGCCGTACGGAGCCAGGGATCGAAAGGCTACCAGACCAGAAGGAGAAGGTCAGCTGCAGGTAGGGTGACTCCCCTGTTGCAGGACCCAGAAGGGAGACGCAGGGGAGCTGCCAGCTAAACAAGGCACCATGTTTTTAAAGAAGGGTCTGCTTCCAGCCAGTATTTTAACCTCATTTCAAAGGATTTATTTATTGGGACTCTCATGTTATTTTATGTCTTAAACTCATGAACCTGTCATTTCATCAGCAATGGCACAGAAAACCTAGAAAATAAACAAATTTTATTTATATTAGTCTTATGTAAAAAAAAAATGCATAGCAAATTTCCAAAACGTTTGAAGCTGCTCACCCATTATCTTGTAAAAATCACGAAACGTTAATTACAGAAAGCAATTATAAAGCAATAAGCATCAAGCTTGAAAAGAGAAGAAAATACACAAGCTGCAGGCACCATTCCTAGCGTCAAGCGTGAATAGCTGGAAAATTTTCAATCATTTGTAAATTAGGCTAGAATTGTGGGGCAGCTTTAGATCGTTTTGCAAAGATGGATGAAGATTTTTTGAGCACTCAGGAGTGTCTTACTTTACATGAACAAAAGCAAATAAGCAACTCAGTGGTAATCGAAAATATATGGCTCTGCAGGGCATTGCTTATAAATTGACCACTTTCAGATGTTTATAGAATAAACATACACAACTGAACTGGTGTTGCATTTCATTTTCTTTGCATTGACAACATATTACAAATCTCACCACCTGCCCTCACTGAAACACCATCAGGAGATGGATACGTAAGTGCAAAGATTTGATCTCCTATGTTTATTGTGCATATATATACATAGGTAAGGTTACCTACCACGTAACGCATGTGGTTGGTCGGCCAGCCGGCATACACCTGATGTGCCTCAATTAGGGCGAAACGTGTTGTGTGCTCCTTGTATTATTTGGCAGGTACTATTTAACATATATGCATGCATGTATATATATATATATATATATATATATATATATATATATATATATATATATATATATATATATATATATGTATACAGGCAGTCATACACGTGCACATAGGAGGCAGTCAAAGGGCTTAACTAAGAGTAAGATGCCAAGTTGGGGATTGATAAAGTGCACTAATGTCTTTTCTCCCTCTTCTGCAGATCATCAGAAGGGAAACCCAGTTAAACCATGATTAACTTCCACATTCCATTCCAGACCACACTCTCCCACTTACCTCACTTCCGCCAGCTCCCTCATGGACCCGCCTCTTCATGTCCACCATTTATAAAAATCCAACCAACCACCTCACCTTTGTTTTAGCTCTGCTTGGGACTCGGCCTTTTGAGATTACTTTGGTGTCATACTGTATTGATAATTCTGCTTCACAACATACACCCTTTTCTTTTTGTGTTTCCCTTCTTACTATATATATAAATATATATATATATTAATATATATATATTGTGGAAGGATCAGCCTCAACACAGACAGACCGACATTGACTCAGAATGTCCCATAACACACACGCTTATTTTTTCCCTTCTACACAGCACACAATGCACTAATCAGCCACAATGCAAGCTCCATCCTCTGCCACTCGACTCCGGCTCCTCGAATGGAGTGTGGAAGCCCCATTTATAATGCACCCGGTTGTGCTCCAGGTGCTCCCTGACGCTCTTCCAAGGCTCCGGGATTGTCCAAGTGTCCCCTGGCAGTGGCCGCAGTCTCCAACAGGATCTAGCTTCCAAGCTCCAGTCCCATGGCCCCGATGCAAGCCAGGGGGACTGCCATCTCGTCTCTCGGGGAAGGTATTGCCTCTCTCCCGGTCCTTCCACTCTCCAGGCGTCCCGGTGGGGCAAGGTCCCTGGTTGTCTGCCACGATATATACAGTACTGTGCAAAAGTTTTAGGCAGGTGTGAAAAAATGCTGTAAACAAAGAATGCTTTCAGAAATATAAATAATGATTGTTTATTGTTATCAATTTACAAAATGCAAAGTAAGCGAACAAAAGAAAAATCTAAATCAAATCAATATTTGGTGTTACTACCTTTTGCCTTCAAACCAGCATCAATTCTTATAGGTACACTTGCACAAAGTCAGGGATTTTGTAGGATTATAGTTGGGTGTATGATCAACCAATTCTACCAAACAGGAGCTAATGATCATCAATGTCACATGTAGGTTGAAACACAGTCATTAACTGAAACGGAAACAGCTGTGTAGGAGACTTAAAACTGGGTAAGGAACAGCCAAACTGCTACCAAGGTGAGGTTGTGGAAGACAGTTTCATGTCATGGCAAGATTGAGCACAGCAACAAGACACAAGGTAGTTCTACTGCATCAGCAAGGTCTCTCCCAGACAAAGATTTCAAAGCAGACTGGGGTTTCAAGATGTGCTGCTCAAGCTCTTTTGAAGAAACACAAAGAAACGGGCAATGTTGAGGATAGTAGACACAGTGGTCGGCCAAGGAAACTTAGTGCAGCAGATGAAAGACACATCAAGCTTATTACCCCGCGAAATCGGAAGATGTCCTGCAATGCCATCAGCTCAGAACTGGCAGAAACCAGTGGGACCCAGGAACACCCATCTACTGTCCGGAGAAGTCTGGCCAGAAGTGGTCTTCATGGAAGAGTTGCAGCCAAAAAGCCATACCTCCGACGTGGAAACAAGGCCAAGCGACTCAAGTATGCACGAAAACATAGGAACTGGGGTGCAGAAACATGGCAGCAGGTGCTCTGGATTCATGAGTCAAAATTTGAAATATTTGGCTGTAGCAGAAAGCAGTTTGTTCGTTGAAGGGCTGGAAAGCGGTACAATAATGAGTGTCTGCAGGCAACAGTGAAGCATAGTGGAGGTTCCTTGAACGTTTGGGGCTGCATTTCTGCAAATGGAATTGAAGATTTGGTCAGGATTAATGGAGTTCTCAATGCTGAAAAATACAGGCAGATACTTCTCCATCATGCAACACCATCAGGGAGGCGTATGATTGGCCCCAAATTTATTCTGTAGCAGGACAATGACCCCAAACATACAGCCAAAGTCATTAAGAACTATCTTCAGCGTAAAGAAGAACAAGAAGTCCTGGAAGTGATGGTATGGCCCCCACAGAGCCCTGATCTCAACATCATCGAGTGTGTCTGGGATTACATGAAGAGACAGAAGGATGTGAGGAAGCCTACATCCACAGAAGATCTGTGGTTAGTTCTCCAAGATGTTTGGAACAACCTACCAGCCGAGTTCCTTCAAAAACTGTGTGCAAGTGTACCTAGAAGAATTGATGCTGTTTTGAAGGCAAAGGGTGGTCACACCAAATATTGATTTGATTTAGATTTCTCTTTTGTTCATTCACTGCATTTTGTTGATTGATGAAAATAAATGATTAACACTTCCATTTTTGAAAGCATTCTTTGTTTACAGCATTTTTTCACACCTGCCTAAAACTTTTGCACAGTACTGTATATAAATAAATATAAATGTGTGCGTGTATATATCTATACAGAACAATGCAGAACTCTTAGACACTTGACAAAAATGCTGTAAAGTGAATCATTTTTATTAATTATTAAACTTCCTGGAAAGTGCAAAGAACAGAAAAAAACCCATACATGAAATCAACAAATGGTGCCACAGCTCATTGCCTTAAAAACAGCAGCAATTCTCTTAGGTCCATTTACCTGGAGCCTCTGAAGGTTCCTCAATGGCTGGTTGTTCTAAGCCTCTTGTTGAACTTGCTACAGTTCCAATGAAGTCTTTGGTGGTCTTACTTGTGATCCCAGACTGGCTTGCTGATGTTGAGATCAGAGCTCAGTGGGAGCCATACCATCTGCTTCTGGATTCCTTGACCCTCTGGTTGCTGCAGATCTTTTTTGTGATTTTGTTCGCATCTTTGGGATCATTATTATGCTGCACAATGAAGTTGGGACAGATCAGACACCTCTCTGATGGTACTGCATGATGGATAAAACCTGCCTGTTCTGCTCAGTAGCATGGGGTCCATCAGTTTTAATCAAAGCATCAACTGTGTTTATGGAAATGCAGCCCAACCCTGTAGGGAACCACCACCTTGCTTCACTGTTACCTGTAGATATTCATCCATGCACCGTTCTCCAGCCCTTGGTGGACAAAGCGCCTTCTGTTAGAGTCACATTTTTCAAATTTTGACTTGTCAGTTCAAAGCACATGCTGCCATTTTTCTGTACGTTCTTCCTTGAGTTTTTCAGCATATGTGAATCATTAGGCTTTATTTCCACCTCAGAAGAATGACTTTGTGGTCTTTGCCATGAAGACCACTTCTAATTAGACTTCTCTGAATTGTAGATAAGTGTACCAGGGTCCTATGTGGATTCAGCCAGTTCTGAGCTGATAGTGGTGTGGGACATCTGATTTTGAAGCGAAGTAAGCTTGATGTATTTCTCATTTGTTGCACTCCATGGCCAACCACTGTGTTTTCCTTCCAGTCCTCCATCTTGCCTCTTTGTTTATGCTTCTGCAGAAGAGCTTAAACAGAACATCTGGAAACATCTGTCTGCCTGGGAAAGACCTTGATGATGTAGGATGACCACCTTTTGTCTTGTTGCTATGCTCACTATTGCCATGGTGTAAGGTCTGCAGGTGATACTCCCACATCCATGGCAATCTCACCTTTTTCAGCTGGTTGTCCTTGCCCAGTTTTATTCTCTCTGTACAGCTGTTTCTGTTTCAGTTCATCACTTTGGTTCAACCTAAACACGATGCCATTGATCGTTAGTACCTCAGTCAAGCACTGGGCTATGTGCTTACAAAGATTGCGTGCTTTTTAGCCTAGAAATGGTCTATTATTAGTTTAGTTTCTTTCTTTAAGGAGATTCAAATATTTGAATGCTTCACGTTTTGAATAGGACTGTGGAAATTCTAAAATAAGTTCTTTTCTATTGGCGTACTACCGTAATTTAAAAGACACAACTAGCTAAGACAAATATCATATGAAATTTCCTGTTTCAACATCAGGCTCTAACATGTTTTTAGTTCTGTTCATTTCCTTTTTCTAATAAAACCTAAAAAAGTTTTCTGTGGAAACATCTTTCATGCACAACTTGCCCCGTTCACATTTCCCTCCTTCTCCAACTAGTAAATTCAGTAGGTTACTAGCCGATACTCTTCTGTTAATATCACATAATTTGAGTGGCCATGATTGTTAAAATTTATAATCAATCTTATGTTCTAAACCTTGTTATCCAGACGAACACTGTAAAATGACCACCTTTATATACATTTTTCAAAAATTTTTAGAATTAAATTAACTCTTATAGTGATAAAGTTTACCAGTCAATTTGCATCCCTGTCCTCACCTGTGGTCATGAACTGTGGGCAATGACTGAAAGAATGAGACTGGAAGTACAAATGGCAGAAATGAGGATTCTTTGCAGGGTGGCCGAGCTGATACTCCATGATAGGATGAGAAGCTGAGCGATTCAGGAGAGTCTCCGAGTTGAGTCGCTGCTCCGTAAGGAACGAGAAGAGCCAGTTGAGGTGGTTTTGGCATGTCATCAGAATGCTTTGCTGATGATACTGTGATCTTCACGGAATCAATGGAGGCTCTGATCGGGGCTCTCGAGAGACTGAGTGAGGGGTCTGAGTGTCCAGGCTTGTGAGTGTCCTGATAAAAACCAAGATCTAGGCCTTTAATGGCCTCTTAGGCACAGCGATCAGCAGTGTGTCTTTTTGAGAAGACAGTGTCGACCTTGTCGAGAGGTTTACTTACCTTAGCAGCGACATTCACGTCTCTGGTGACTCTTCCTATGAAGTCAGTAGACAGATTGGGAGAGCATGGGGGGGTCATGACGTTGCTGGAAAGGGGTGTGTGGCGCTCCCGATATCTATGCATAAGGACGAAAGTCCAAGTCTTTAGAGTCCTGGTGAGACATGGATGCTATCCAGTGACTTGAGATGAAGACTGGACTCCTTTGGTACTGTCTCTCTCCGGAAAATCCTTGGGTACCGTTGGTTTGACTTTGTGTCGAATAAGCGGTTGGTCACAGAGTCCAGAATCAGGCACACTACCTGTATTGTGAAGGAGCATCAGTTACGGCACTACGGCCATGTGGTGCATTTCCCCGAGGGTGATCCTGCTCTCAGGATCTTCACTGTTGGGGACCTGAGTGGCTGGACCAGGCCAAGGGGTTGCCCACGTAACACCTGGCTGCGGCAGATAGAGGGTCATTTCCGGAGGGTGGGACTGGACCGCGTGTCTGCCTGGGGGGTTGACAACCGGAATCCCAAGCTGTTTCGTTGTGTAGTGGGTGCAGCAATGCACTGTACCACTGCATACTCCCCAACTTGACTTGAGTTGACATTTTTAATCAAAGGAGATGTGAATTAAGATGCATGCAATTTAAGCAAATTTTCTTTTGGAAAAAAAATTATAAAGTTAAGCTACAAAACAGGATGGGCCAGTGAGAAAGGTGGGTGGGCATAGGCCTACCCTAGCCCTATGCGGTCAACATGCCAGCTTAAAAATCACTTTAAGATCAGAAATTTCATTTCACAATATCACACTAAGTAAATTCAGGTGAATAAAACATCCTACACAGTTAATATTAGTACAGATAAGTCGGCACGGGTTGATTTTGCTAAATGACTTTAGGAATCTTCTGAAATTCAGCATTATAATACGTATGCTACCCAAAAGCTTTCATCGTTTTTATTAACCAGCATTATTTGGTATTTTGGAATTTGGTACACTATATTACAGTCAAACAGTCGAACCTCAAAGAAAAAAAATGTCGGTGCTCCTCAGCCAGAGACTAACTTTGAGCTGACACCACCATCGCATCACTCTGAAGTTTTGCTGGTCTATGTCTTAAGTAGAATCAGGAAAATTGGAACTAACAAATGTTTGTGCTGCCCACCGATATTTTCAAACCTCTGCCACATCACATTCAACACAGTTGTACGTATGTGTTTATTTATTTGAAATCAGAGTCATTAAAAACAGTTCGCAACCATAAGATACAGAATTCACAAGATCTCCAGATGCAGTACAGATAGTGTTCATGTAAGTCAACGTTAAGATTAGCAACAACTTCTGATGGCAATCATTTGAAAAATATGACACAACAGAGTATAAAAATAATAAATTTGTGCATAGTACATTTGTTTGTTATATTAACCTCTTAACACTTATTCAATAATAAAAGATCCTCTTTACCCAAGAACGAGAGGAAATTACCTAAGCTCATCCACCTTTACATCTCACTGACACTCCACTCACATTAAATTGTGTAACGCCAGCAGGAACACAGAAATACTGAGGATGGCTGGCATTGCTCTGCAGGAAAGGCAGACCCTTAAACTCTTCATTGGAATGACCAAAATTAACATAAAAGATAAACCCAAGATATTATTGAAGTGTAGCATTTTCTCTTCTTCAATCACTTTGGTTCCAAAAAAGGTTTAATTTCAATGCTAAAACTAAATTTGTTTTAATGTTGGAATCAAAAAAAAAAAAAAAAAAAACGATGAACAGACTAACCTGTCTCTGTTTAGCAATGGAAACGTGATACTTCCAAAATTATAAAAGTTAACATTTTAAAAGGACTGAAGGTTTGAAAAACAAAGCTACTATTTTACATGTGTGGCACTGTCAACACAGCACATCCTCACAAGTGGAAACTTTTTCAAAAATAACATACTATATATTTATATAATATATGCTACTGGTAAATTTATAAGACTTGGGGCAAACAAAGACAAAGCTTTGAATCAGAATCTCCGATAATCATTCGACTGGTAACTACATCTATAAGATTTAAATAAGCATACGATACATACATCCCCATCCATATATACAAGAACAAAAATGTCCCAGTTGCTCCTTCTCGAGACACGTTGTTGCAGTGTCGTTACTCAGCAGATATTTACGTAGTCCTATCTCGAGAACGTTTTTGCCCCTTAATTCCATTCCATTTAATTATTTTTTAATTTCAACTTTAGCTGGGAAATCGGCAAGCCCATGCAACATATTCCCTTTCTCATAAAGGTCACGCAACCCTGAATTGCATTAAATAAGTTTGAGAATAGCTGTTAACTAACACTGCCACACATTAAGGAGTTACTTATAGCACTTGTCTTTATTTCATAATAAAACACGTAATCATTTGTCTGGGTGATTTGCCATTTAAAATTATGATTTCAGAATGGCTGTATTTTTAACAGACCCATTAGAATGCCATTGACATTATGTCCATTATTATGAACACTTTTTGACTATCACAGTACAAGAACATTTTCTATATTAAAAAAAAATCAAAACGATAAATTATAAAAAAAAAAAGCAGCTACCTCCTTATTCAGAGTTAATTCCTGCTTTGTACCTAATGTCGATGGGAAAGGCACAGGCACCCCACAACCCTGAACTGATCACCATATTAAAAAAAAGTAAAAAATTTAAAAAGTCTTATTATGGTAATATTATGTTTGATTCATGCATTGTTGGAATCCATAATTTTTTGTTTTTATTCGGTAAAGGGTAACGGACAACTGAAGCCTAACTAAAGCAAGAGGAAACCCTGGTAAGATGCAGGGCACACTCATGGCCATCCACAATTTACATTGCTAATACAGGATGTTAATTTGTACAGAAATTGCTATTTTCATTTTTTTTTTTTACATTTCAGATTAGCAATGCTGCACATAAAAAAAATCAAATATATTTTAACAATGTTTTAAGGGTTTGGGAAGAAGCCTTTCATTTAGTTAATCCTAAAATACAGATAGTAATAGTAAAAAGTGTTACCCAACTCAGTGTTAAGATGTTGTACAGAAAATACTAATGACTCAATTATTTGTACATATTTTTCCTACATTAAGAAATCTCACTCTTCATTACTTGTTTTAAGGAATTCTTAAAACTTTAGAGTTGATTTTTCAACCCTAATTAGGTGGTTAAAAAAAAAGAAAATAGAGAAAAACACCAGATTGTATGTGGGTGTAAAAAAAAAAAAAAAGAAGAAGAACATTTGTACAAGTGAAGGATTTTTAGGATCCACACGTAACACTTACAATGCCAGTAATCATAAAAATGAACCAAACTCCAAACAACTGGAGGTTTTCCATAATACACGTTTTTATGACAATGCTGATAAGCAGTCCTGTGTTGTGTCCCATTCACCTTCTACCAAGATTTAAGGAATAGAGGATGCCACATGCCAGGGGGCACAAGACCACCAAAAATCTCTGCTCTCTCCCATACTCTACCCTAGAAACGGTAAATTTAATCGAAATCCTCCTGTTCAACTCACATTATATTTTATATCTGAAACGCCTCGTTTTAGTGCCATGTGATTTGGAATCGGAAAGCTAATTTCCTCTCTTTCTCCGTCTCTCCCTTGTTCCGTAGAAACACTTAAGACAGAAATATTGTTAGCTATCAAATACCGCACATAAATGTCAGTAGCCTAATATACTATTCGTGCATTAAAATCATAACTTTTCAAATGTTAAAGTTTCTTGGACAACTAATAGATCCTCACTGCACATGAGGAGGAGAGCACAAAAAAAAAATGTGCCTCCCAACAGTAGTCCGAGGGGTTTATTGAAGACGGAATTGTCCGTTTTGACATAAAAGGCTCAGAAGCTTCAAGGCTGATAGTGAACAACCTGACGCTCGCCCTGGTGCAAAGTGCAAAAGATCCAGTCACATTTCTGGAGGACATGAACGCCATCAAGGTGGCTTCTTGAAGAAAAGGAAAGAATTCACCGAGGGAGCAGCAACATCTCTTGATCTTCTTAGGCTCGGCCAACCCGAATTGCGTCTAAGCAGTTGAAATTACCTGCTGTTGTGTACAAAGTGCCACTCCTACTCAGAAACATCGTAATGTCATTAATAAATAACTCAAGCAGTCAAGACCCAGAGTGTTAGAATTTCGGAAAATGGAGATAAAGATCTACTTATTCTACTTTTTTTTTTCTCAGTATTCCCATGTCAAGAAGTCACACCAACTTCCTGATACAACACAAAAGACAAAAAAATTCATCACCATCATAAAATACAGCTTCATGCAGGAATCTTGTGCAAGATACTCTGTGAAAACCGACTGGTGCTGAACAACTAATTGGACATTCTGATTTCACTTCTTTTTTTTTTTTTTTTTTTTTGAAGAATCTACAATACGGCAAAATATTAAGACCCCCATTGAGCAAGCCTACTGATGCGTCCCCTCAACGGGAATTTTTAAAAAGGTTTAGAAACAAAATCTATGGTTGCAGTTCTGCCGTGATTTCCTTTTTCTGAAGTGGCTCAGTAGGAATGCTTAACCCAGAATTCTTCTTCTTCATAATGATTTGCTAAGCACACACTACTGGGCTCTAGTGTGATTTAAACACATTGTAAAATTGGAATTATCCACAGAGGGTTGATCACACGTTTAGAACGAACCTCCAGGGTCAGGCCTAAAGGGCCAGTCTGTAAAACAGGAATTATCTGCACACATTCAGTCATACTGTTATTGGGCTTGGCAAGCAAAGAACGGCATCATGCACTTCAGATAGGAATGCTACAAAACACTGAAGTCGAAACTTTAGAGTAACTACAGATGATGATAATATGTTCAATTTCCAACCACAGGCTTGAGATGTTGGTACAATTAAAAAAAATAATAATAAATAAATAAACATCTTCCCATAATCTTTGATTGGATAAAGTCTTGTATCGTCAAAGAATGAAATGGGGAGTAAAACCTCACTCGAGTTATTAACGACGCCTTGCAGAGGACTCATGGTTTCATATTTTTTGCCAACAGCAGATTTTGCAGGAATACATATTTTCTTTGTTTTCTGAAGGATGGAATGTGTTGATATTTTAGAAAATATTCACGAAAATGGGAAATTCTTCACATATCTTGTGCAACTGCTTCTTGCAAGCCAATAAGCCTAGATCATATAACCTCATGAACGTGTACTCCGATTCCCCGAAGGGGGACAACATGCTTGGGTAAATGGATTTATAAAATCCTACAAGTTCTTCAAAATTTCATGATTGAAATTGGTGCCAGTGTTCGCCAAACCTTCACTTTCCACGCTATGTTTTATGTTCTTTGTAGTCCTAGGAGTTAATCATTCTCCAACGGTCACTGTCAATACTGTTTATGCTTCCCACTGGGTAGGGAATGGAGGCAATGTCATCCAGATAGCCCCCCGAGCTGTCTATTTGTGTGCTGGAGTAGGAGCTGGGGTCATAGGCATCCTTTTTACCCACGCCATATGTGGGGGGCAAGTGAACATCTGTGTCCTCTGGCTCATCTACTTGAGATTTGTAAGAGAACAAAATCTTCGGCTCTGACCTACAAGACAAAAAAAAGAACATTATGTGCCTAGATTGCAAAACTCTTTTACAGCTGACCTGACCAATGATGCAACCAGTACTCTTGTATTATTAGGTAGGAAGTGTGGTGTAGTAGCAAAGGCATTGAAGACACAAACATAAGAAACTTGACAAACAAGAGGAGACCATTCAGTCCATCAAGCTCATTTCTTTACCTAAGTTATTCCAACATTCTATCAGATACTTTGTAAAGGTTGTCAAGATTTCAGCTTCAACTCCCAGTCTCGGCAGTTTGTTCTAGATTTCTATGGCTCTTTGTGTGAAGAAGTGCTCCCAGTCTTCAGTCCTAAATGTACTTCCCCTTAATTTCCACTGATGTCTTTGAATATGCGATTGACTGTTAAGTTGAAATAATTCTGCCGGATCTATTTTGTCAATGTCTTTGTGAATTTTGAAGTCCTGAATTAGTCCCCCAGTAGTATTGTGCGGTATACCAGTACTGAAAAAACTCAGTATTTAGATCGATCAAGCTAATTAAAAGGGCAAGTTCATTTATGGGATGCACTCTGGACCCCAGCGCTGCTGCCTCGCAGTTAGGAGACCCAGGTTCGCTTCCCAGGTCCTCCCTGTATGGAGTTTGCATGTTCTCCCCATGCCTGCGTGGGTTTCAGTTTCCTCCCACAGTCCAAAGACATGCAGGTTAGGTGCATTGGCAATCCTAAATTGTACCTAGTGTGTGCTTGGTGTGTGGATGTGTGTGTGTGCATGCCCTGCGGTGGGCTTCTGCCCTGTCCGGGGATTTGTTTCCTGCCTTGCTCCCTGTGTTGGCTGGGATTGGCTCCAGCAGACCCTCGTGACCCTGTAGTCAGGATATAATGTGGGTTGGATAATGGATGGATGGACTCTGGACCCCCTGGAGATAGTAGAGAAGGAGAGAAATAAAACAAAACTGATTGCCATTATGGACAATGCTGCACATTCACTCTCTGACACACTAATACTGAGGACTTTAAGCCAATGAATTACTCAGCAGATGTGAGTCAAGAAACATTATGGGAGTTCCATTATACCAACAGAAGTACATCTGCAAAATGTCTAACTGTAACTATCGCTCAGAAGTTTTCTTTCCTATTAAATCTTCTTCCTTTTCAGTCATTCTGGTGTGCATTCAGACCAAAGTGTGTGTGTGTTTGTATTTAATTATTTATCTATTTATGTATGAAATTTATATAGAGCTTCTGGAAAAAAAAATTCATATCTATCTATCTATCTATCTATCTATCTATCTATCTATCTATCTATCTATCTATCTATCTATCTATCTATCTATCTATCTATCTATCTATCTATCCATCCATCCATCCATCCATCCATCCATCCATCCGGCCCACTCGATGATAAAGTATAGACTATTGGACAGGCACCTATACCTAAGTCAGCGTTTCTCAACCTTTAAGTATTTGCGACCAGAGTTTTCATAACAGTTTTAATCGCGCCCCCTAACATTTTTTTGAAAGGAGCCCACTAATACCAATTTGTTCTTTTTTAATTAATGATATATCATAGACTGCGGTGGGTTGGCACCCTGCCCGGGATTGGTTCCCTGCCTTGTGCCCTGTGTTGGCTGGGATTGGCTCCAGCAGACCCCCGTGACCCTGTGTTCGGATTCAGCGGGTTGGACAATGGATGGATGGATGGATATATCATAGATGCATATTATACCTACTTAACTTTTATCGACATTTATCTAACTCTATATTTATTTTTCTAGTATCAGAAAGTAGTTTAAGTTAATTTGTGTTGGTTTGAATAGGTGTATTTTTCATATTTTTGATTCTTGTTTTTTTTTCACATCTTCGTGCTCCCCTTTTTGTTACTTCGCGCCCCCCTAAGGGGGGGGCCTGCCCCACGGTTTGAGAACCACTGACCTAAAGAAGTGTCATCTAACGGAAATGAATTAAACAGAGTGTAGCTACAGTTCACGATACCAACGATGTCACTAATGACATGCTCACTCAAGAATGTCCTTATCGACAGGCCAACTCCAAGGAGTTTGTCACATGTACTAATTAAACACATTGCATTTTCCATTCCAATACATGCTGTACAAACCTGACACTATCACCCAATAAAGGAAATTTTAAATATAAAAAAATGACAGAGAAAGAAAACCAAGAGGAAGTACTAATCCCACCGGAGTGTACTGACTATCACATTGAGGGAAGTACCTAATTGTATGAGTGCAGGGGTCTCAAACAGAGATCCTGTGAGGCCAGCATACCCTCTTTGTAACTGTTAACGGAATGTGTTATTTATTGATTTACATGATTTATTCTTGGTCTCATTTTGCTACATTAATGAACGCATAGCACCAGAATGTTTAAAGGACTCTAATGAGATCAGTATTCCCTATATCATTTTTTTATTTCCTTATCTGCTTTATTTTCATTCATCACTTTCTGTACCTGCTTTGTCCAATTCACAGTCAACACACAAGGCGACAACAGGGCACCAGCAGATGCAGAATATGTTCACTCACACCATGCCCAACCATTAATTAACATAACAGGCATGTTTTTGGGATGTGAAGAGAAAAATATAATACATGAGGGAAAAAAAAAACCAAACAAAACATGCAAATGTAGGAAGAATGTGCAGACTCCACATGGGTATTATCTTGATCCAAATGCAGTGGCTGAGAAGCTAAACCTGTACGAGGGTCTTGATTCTCCTCCTACCCTACTGAGTAATCCTTGTTAAGTAACTGAAAAAATATCTATGAAGAGCTGAAAAAATATCTATGAAGAGCTTTAATGTATTCTGATCTTACAAGTCACACAATGGACAAAGACGTCCACAATATATACAATAATGATAATGCTAGCAGTAAACACCAGGACTTATTTTTTTACTTACCCAAAGAATCCTTTCAGGAAAGTTGCGTAAATGAGTGGAGCAAACACAGAGAAGTACAAGAACGTAGTTGCATCAACACAGCTGTAGAGGCAATCAAAAAGATCATTTTCAAATTATAATTTACATTCTGTACAATACTTTTAGGCACACTCATGACATTAACATTTAAATGAACATGAACAGAGGCATGTAGCTTTAAGAAAAGAGGTTCAAAAGATTATCCCTTAATACGTTGTAAGTTTCAGCAAACCCCAATGGTCTCGCTTGTGTTTTGCAACATTAATATTACAGATGATCAAACTTAGTAGCTTGGGAGTGGGGGTTAAAATCATCTTGGTAAAACTGACGCTATATCAGGCTCAACTAGTCACATAACTAACCTGGTAAATTTTATGCAAGAAAATCAAAAGTATCCATCACCTATCATCGGTTATATTTTATAATATATTAAATAAGGTTTACATTGCCAGTAAAAAGTTTTCACATTTTATAGTTGCACACAGTGGATTTTTTTTTTTAAACCAATCAACAGAAAAAAGAATCTTTATTGTCAAAATAGAGAATTTGCAGAATTGACAAAGACTGTACCCATGCAACCTGACAGTGCTTAAGTGTTTTGCAAAGAAGAGAGAGAAGTTAGGAGCACGCGCCAGGGAAAAATTAAATGTCCATACGTCTCTATAAAAGCTGACAGTAGACACAAGTGACACAAGACATAGTAGACACAAGTGTTTAATGCATCCGGATTTTACCTTCATAATTGTGGATGTAGCTTGAAACATATAGTTTGAAGCACTTCTTATTTTTAGCTCCAGACGTTTGACTCAATGCTCCAATAATGCAACTTGCATCATTTACCGTAAGTATGGGCACATCTTGAAGTGATCGGGTGGAAAAATTCCATAGCTAGTCTGTTTTGATATTGGTGCTAGAAGTGAAACAGCTGGCTGACGTGGAATCCAGAAGAGAGGGTGCATATAGCCTATTAAACCCTCAATGATTCCTGTTATTCCGAACTGATCCGCTATCTCTGGTCAAAATGAGTACATTTAAAAGGTGGAACCTTCAAATTGAATTTGACAATATTTTCAATGCTTTAGGGAAACATGAAATGTCAGCCTATGATTGGCTTAAATCCTGCTTTTGTAAAGGGATTTGCGTTCTTTTGAAATAATAGTGAACAATTACAAATAAATGATCAGATGCATCAAACTCCTTACCACTGGAAGTTTATTTAGAGGGTTAAGAGTCAGCAAGAACAAAGAGAATGTTGACTTACTATGAGACACAAAAGCATAGTGGCTAAAGAACTGGACACATAATGTTGCCAGCTATGCAGGTTGCCTTAACTATAATAACAGTTATAAATCTGAATAAATCAGCCATATTGATGCTTCTTTTCAAACCATTTCTTAGGCTTGTATGCCACCTAATGAGCAAAATATAATTTCATTTTACTTTATCACTAAGTGAACTTTCACTAATTAGGAAGGACATGAGGTGACATGAAGCTATGGAATAAGAAGTGTGTGTAATACAGGTGAGGAGTTAGCTGTGTGACCAAAGCATTCATATACAGTTTAATTTACAATTATTCTTTAGAAAATCCGGTGGCAAGTGTGTATTAATATAAAATTCTCAAAACTGTGCTGATTTCACAAATATTATATATCACACACACACACACACACACACACACATACATACATATACATATATATATATATATATATATATATATATATATATATATACACTGTATATACATACACACACACACACATATACATATATATATATATATATATATATATATATATATATATATATATATATATACACACATACATACACACACACACACACACACACACAAATATATATAAATATATATATATAATAATATACACATCCATACACATATATACACACATATATCCATCCATCCATTTTCCAACCCGCTGTATCCGAACACAGGGTCACGGGGGTCTGCTGGAGCCAATCCCAGCGAACACAGGACACAAGGCAGGAACCAATCCTGGGCAGGGTGCCAACCCACCGCAGGACACACACAAACACACCCACACACCAAGCACATGCTAGGGCCAATTTAGAATCACCAATCCACCTAACCAGCATGTCTTTGGACTGTGGGAGGAAACCGGAGCGCCCGGAGGAAACCCACGCAGACACGGGGAGAATATGCAAACTCCACGCAGGGAGGACCCGGGAAGCGAACTCGGGTCTCCTAACTGCGAGGCAGCAGTGCTATCACTGCGCCACCGTGCCGCCCCACACACATATATATTATATATATATATATATATATATATATATATATATACACACATGTACACACACACACACATATTATATATTATATATATATAATATATATATATATATATATATACATATATATATATACTAATAAAAGGCAAAGCCCTCACTGACTGACTCACTGACTGACTGACTGACTGACTCACTCACTCATCACTAATTCTCCAACTTCCCGTGTAGGTAGAAGGCTGAAATTTGGCAGGCTCATTCCTTACAGCTTACTTACAAAAATTAGGCAGGTTTCATTTCGAAATTCTACGTGTAATGGTCATAACTAGAACCTGTTTTTTGTCCATATACTCTAATGGAGGAGGCGGAGTCACGTATCGCGTCATCACGCCTCCTACGTAATCACATGAACTAAAAACAAGGAAGAGATTTACAGCACGAGACAAACGCGGGAACGAAGGTAAATGACATTAATTTTTGAGTGTCTTTTAATACTGTGTAAGCATACATATTAACACATGTGCAATTAAACGTGTGCATTTATGGGGTGATTTCTCATGCTTAAAA